>NW_022900915.1:0-24887 GCF_012274545.1 Fukomys damarensis
TTTTCTATGGCTAGCTTTAGAGCCTGTGGGTCTTTGAGGCACTCTCCTTGCACCAGAGGTCCCCCTATTCATTTCCCCAAGACTGAGGTTACCATTCATTCAAGCCTAGTCATACCCTTTCTTCTGTTGGTAGATGGGGAATGCAGTCTATTAGCCCTCTGTTCTCTGCTGGATGCAGGATTTGGAGTTGGTCATTGGATCTGATATCAACAGTCTCAGCATCTGGTTGCTCCCCTATATCCCCAGGTGTTATCCTAGTCCAGGATCTGCCTCTGTTGCCTCTGTTGCCCTGTGCCATGCTCCCCTGAGGGTAGGGCACCACTCCTCGGGGGCTGGTCTGTTTTCTCTTGTGGGCATGGAACCTGGATCATACTTTAATAAAAAGTTTTCAAATACAGCCAAGATGTCCTCCAGATGCATAACACAAAATATCAGCATTTATATAAAGGATAGCTGTAATTTAAGCAAATAGAAAACAGAAATGACCATTTTTATCCTAAAGATAGACTTCTCCAATACTACTAGTCAGAGTAGCACCCAGATGAAATATTGTACTGTGATTAAGTTATGAATATACCTCTAAACAATCAGACATGTTTTATGATATGAACAATTTGAGCTTTAAAATTGTTTTATTTCTCCCTATATTTTAGCATCATATTCTTAGGAATTAAAACCATACTTGTCCCTGAAACTATGAAAAATATATGGCACCCATTTTATGTTATTAATATTTTTCTGGCTTCATCTTATTTTCTTCTTTTTTTCTAAATTTATCTTATGCCATAAGATATCGTTTGTATATTTGTAAACTTTGAGAAATTCCACTATAGGTGTGACTTCAAACTGTTTTCATTTGTCCTACCTTGAATACATACAAAGTTCTCCTTCAAAATAAAAATAATTTGAGTCAAATAAACTTCAAGCAGTTTCACTGGATGGAGATATGATCAAGTCATAAGTGAAACAAAATACTCAAGAGGCAACATCTGAGTTGTGGTGATGAAGAAATAGTCTTCTGAAGCTTTGGCAGAGGCTCGAGTTTCTCTAGCACATTCTCTCTTTCCCTGTGTTCCCTTTGACTCCTTCCTCTGCCATGGACTTTATCAATTTGTTCCAAACAAAAATTGAATTTTTCAGTGTATATTCAGAGACTACTCTGCCAGTGGCTATTTTTTCTTTCTCTTTTATACATGCTTGTGCTCTTGTTATTTTCTGTAGCCTTATATTCTATGTGATTTTTATCCTTTTACTGGAGAAGGGAAAAGATCCTCAGGATCCAGGTGAAAGTATTAGGTGAGAGATGGGGATAGGAGGCAGACATTGTTTTATTTTTATATAAAAGTTTGAACTTTTTTGCCGAAAAAGACAATTGTATAGGAAGGAAAGAGAGAAGGTAGATATGTAAATAAACAGAAACTCATTGAGTAAAATTTCGTTAACATTATCATTGGGTCAGAGAAAAAATAGTCACCTAGATTTTATAGATAATCCAAATTAACACTGACTTAAGCATATACATTTTGATTTGGTTTTGGTTGTTGTTGTTGTGTGCATGTGTATGTAACTACATTGTTCCAAAATCAATACTTTAGAGAATTTTTTAAAATGAAATGAACCACTGATCGGACATGGAAGAAGACAATAGTAAGTAAAATAATGTTTGGCAGCCCAGGTACTAATTCAATACATGCTGAACTCTGAAGAACCTGAATTGATGCTTCATGGGCCAGATTTTCATCTTTTCAAGAGTAGAAGCCAAATTGGACAGTAAGAAACACTTGGAACCATCCTGGACAAATATTCCTTCTAGATTAAGTGGGACATAAAAATGGTAAATAGGAATCTGCCACTTCCTACAAGTTAATAGGCTGAGAGATCACGAGCAGTTTGTGAGAGAGATATAAAGTATATGCTAAAGTGTGTTGGATGAGAAGGATCTAATACTTCTGTCCCGGGGAGTTCAGGTGATCTATGCAGAGGACTGCTCTGTACCTCTAGCTCTATAAGTAGCAGTTCTGAGGTTCAAGAAGATTAAGTGATTTTTGCAAGGACACAGGACTATTAGCTTTTAATATTTATGCTAGATATAAGAGCATTCAGATTCATAGACCCTGGCTCTTAAATCCTGTTAAAAATTATCTTGGCAATATGAATATTAGCATGTCTCATTTTAGAAAGGTATCACACTTCATTTTAGAGTTCTTATTTTCAAATATATGCAACATTGAGTAAAAAGTATTGAGTTTAGGTCATTTTGTAATTGTCTAAATTCTGAACTTTAATGAGATTTCATTAAATCTTTTGCTCAACCTGCCTTTATGATGCATACTAATATAGCTTTTCATTCATCTTCTATTAATAATGTTCTAGAATATTTAAAATTTGAATTTGCTATTTCTTATTCATAGTATATTCAATATAAGAGGTACTCAACCCACTTGGTACTAATTACATAATTCTATGAAGCAAAATTCATATAATAGTCTATGTAAATATTCTATCTAACATCTAATATTTTATTAGCTTCTGGGAATAAAATTATGAGCAAAATCTGCTGACACTAAATGAGAGATTAGTGCAAGACAAACATTTAACAAATATTATGGGGGACAGGAATGGGGATATTACCATAGACCTCTGCAGTAAGTCTACAATCTCCTGTGAGGCACTATGACACAAGCTGATAAGAATAAAGCAAGAAACAAGACTTAAGGGACCTGGGTCTTGGGGCTTATCAATGCTGCTCTGGCCAGCAAAGAGAAGGAACACCAAGGGCACCCAGTACTCTATTGACTACAAGAATGGGAAGGTAAACTTTGAAGACATTTAGTGACACAGTATGGAGCATCTGGAAGCATCTGGCTGGGAGCATCTGGCAATGGCTGATATGCAAGCAGGATGTAAAGAGGGAAGACATGCTTGTCGTGCTTGGAGAGATCAAGGGTGCTGAGACTGGGTTGTGATTAACCAGACTCTGCTAATACTGGGCAGAGATGTCTGCTACAAATTATACTAATGTCATATAATTTAAAAACTTAATTAAGGAAAATAACATAGCATAATGAAAGTGTACAGTAGAACCTAAAGTTTTGTTGAATGAATCATACTGGGCATGAATCATATATAAGGTTACTGGTAGGACTGGCATGTAGTGAGATTGTAATGTTAAAATGTACTAAATTGTCAAGGCCTTCAATAGAAAATTAGAAATTAGATTTTGTACAGTAAAACATAGAGGGATAATAAAGGCTGTACAATGGAGAAATATTAACTATATTTGGGAAGAAATAACAATTTGAGAGAATGGCATGGCTAGGTGTAAAAGTAGGAGCAGGAAGGTGAGGTTTCTGGGGATATGTGTTGACTCAGGCAAGAGATAATGAGAGTTTGAATATAAGTAGAAAAAGAAAGTAGCTGGAATGACTTTGAAAGACCTTTCGTTGCTTCCTGAAAGCACTTGATTTAGATCTAGCCTCTATTTCTTTTGATTCTCTCAAAAATCACTCAAACAAAATACAAGTACTGTAATTTATTTCTAACATCTTCTTACTGGAAGACTTTATGATTCTGTGGGGTATACACTCTGCCTCCCAAAAAAGTAATAAACCCAACATGCTTCAAAACTGCTTTTAGTGACCATTTACTTGAGGCCATTGGCATGGCAATGGGCCTAATACTGAACAATATAAACTTAAAGTACTTTGGGGAGCATAAGATATTGCTGGAAAATCAACTTTAGAGTTCATATTGGAAGAGAGGATTCTTTTATATATTAATGGAGTACCATAAAATGTTTCAATCCATGCATGATTTATGTAATGTTCAAAACAGCTTAAACAAATCCATCTTCTCAAATATTTATCGTTTCTATATGGTGAAAACTCAAAATCCTTTTTTCTGGCAATGTGAAATATACTTTACATTATTATTACCTATACTCACTCCACTGTGCAATAGCACCCCAAAACTTGGTTCCAATTATAATTGACTACCTTTCTCAGTCTCTCTCCCAATAGTCTCTGAACCTTCTAATAATCACTCTTCTACTCTCAATTTATATAAGATCAACTTTTTAAAATCCACATATGTGTGATATTGTGCAGGACATTCCCAGTTAATATATTTGGGGGTAAGCTTTATGCCAACATTTTCCTAATTTGTAGACAGTTTCAGTAGACATACCATAAAAGGTTTTGTGTGCAATAAAACTAGGTGCGAAAGAACTAGTTTAAACAAGGTTGTGAGGTTTCTTTACCTCAGAATTATCATGAGATTTAATTTTATATTATGCCACAAATCCCACAGACAATTCTAAATATGTTTCATTGTAGAATCCTTTTTCTAGTCACAACTATCCACGCAGCATATTGCTTATACATTAATTTTTTGGTCTCAATATCCCTCATTCTAGTTTTACACACAGCCATACATGTCCCAATTTTATAAATATTGCTTCAAAAGGAAGATGAAGCATCAGGATTAAGTGCTATCTCTCAGAGAGTAAATATATAACAAAATAGGAAAACACCAGCAACACATCTGTTATAAAACACAATCATTGTTAACTTGTAAGGTTAGAATTAAAGAAACTAGCCAGAGATGAAGTTCAGTGGTTCCTCTGTCTGACTCACAAGCACAAGGACTGGAGTTTGATCCCTGATGACAAAAAAACAAAAACAAAAAAGAATTAAGGATACTATACTAGAAAAACTAGCAATAGACACCCAAAACATATCACTTCCAGTTGTATGAATTTAGGATTACATCTGCTCAATCTACATGGCAAATTTTATAAAATATTATGATAATCCATAAATCTGATATCTCTTCTCAGTGACATCACTGACAATTTGAAATAGTTAATATCAGGAATATTTACACCATAGATAACAGCAGTCACCATGAATCAAAGATTGATTTATTATTTTATTGATTTTTTATTATAGACTTCTGACAGTAAAGAATATTAATAATGCTAAAATTTTAAATTTATTGCATTTGTATTCATTCCCTGTAAATAGCACAATGTGCTTTTAGTAATTAAAAATTATTTAATTCAGCAAAAAATCTGCTCAGATCACTCATGAATAAATGGAGTTTCAACATGTCTTTGTGATGTTTATTTTTTATTCATTAGTGTAAATGAAAATATCAATTAATACTCATGTTAGAGGTATATCGATTCATCAATTGAAGCCATAATTTGGACAGGGATACAAAAGCTCAGGGGGAAAAAAAATCAATGAAAGCATCCTATGAGAATCAGTTGGTTCTACCAGCTTACAGTAGAATATTATATCTTTTAATATTTATAAAACATGTGAGATATGTATTTTATACCAATACAATTTATAATGAACATGCTTTTTGATATAGCAGATTATAAAGATTTATCAATATATATTACACCACAAAAATATTCTCATAAAGATTTGTAAGTGGACATGTATGAAGATTAAGATATTCAGTGCTGCTTACATTTTATAGTGGTGGTGATAGGGCACCAAGTAATCCAAATAAGCAAATTACTCCAAACAAGGGAAATACAACTCCCAATCTGCTAGATATCTAAAATGTGAGTTCATGTTTTCTAAAATTGACAAATAAATTCTAGGAAAAAGAGATGACGAGAAGGAAAAATTTGAGAGAGAGCTTCTAAGAGAGACAGAAGGGGGCAGGAAAGTGGGTTACCCCACTTTATGGGGCAAAGCCACAAAGTGAGGTAGAACAAAATGGGACAAAACTATATGATCCAAAGGAAAAGCACAAGGTGCGTAAGAAATAGGAAAGCCATGATCAACCAATAAGATTACAAGTATAGTTGCCCAGGTAATATTGATTAAATGGAGTTGAAATGGAGAAGCTAGTAACACAGCAAATGTGCATGGATTTTGTCCCTGATTAAGATGATTGAGGTCTGTTTAGAATATCGGTCACTGCTATTTATCCCAAAGGGAAGTATGAGAGTGTGTAGCAGTTTCTCTTTTTTTAATGTTAAACTTCAGCGAATGTCCCTCAATTGTTTTTTATGCTAAGGGCCCAGCCTTGTCCAACTGTCTTACAATTTCTAACTAACTTAGTTGCTTGCAATATTACTTATTGGAAGAGTACACAGGTAAAACAGTAACTATACGTCATTCAACAACTAGAAGTATAAGATTATAATCACATAATAATATAATGTTTAACACATACTACCTAGTAAAAATTTTTTAAATAGAGCCATGTAATACATATATTGTAAAAACCTGCTCAACCTGAAAAACAGCACCTAATAATAGGCAGGTTACTTACCAGGATGGGGAATTGGAAAAAAGGGTTCATAGAGGAAATATTTATACTGTTGCAGCAGAAGTACAAAAGGAACTTTAAGAGACTCGGGAGTTGGGTAAAAAAACAAACTTTACTGCTAGTAGCAAGGCCAGACCCTGGAAACAAGTCTTGTGGACCGACCCTGAGCTCAGATCTGAACACGCTTTTATACTGTTACAAGCAAAGTAGGGATTATCTGGCAAAGCAGAAGTACTACATTGGGGCCTTTCATCCTGCAGGTGGCTTTTGATATGCAGCTGCACAAAGTCCTAAAATATCTTGTTGCTATAGGGAGAGCACTGTGGTTTGGAAAGTACGTATCATCTTAAACTCAGCATGTCTTAACAATTTCTGAGAATACTGTGTCTTAGCATATGAATTACAATTTCAGCTTTACAAATTGCATTTTTCTGTAACATTTCCCCCTCTTTTTGTATCAGGATGATTCATCATCCAAATGGACACAATGTGCTCGATGTACTATCATTTGTTATGCTTGTATGGATTGTGTCCTTTGAGCAATAAATGTGGTCAGCCAGTTAAAGAGATATGAACCTATAGTGATGAGCAAGAGGTGAAATATAAGTGGTCCAAGCAAGGTACTGACCCATGGTTTCCAACTGGACAGTTCTGGCCTCTGTGCTGACCATCCTGGGGAACAGGGCTGGCTAGGAGCACCTCTTTAGTGGTGACCCCAGTGTAGCTAGCTCACCGTATCCCCTCCCTGACTGAGCTACTTCCATCCATGAATAGTGTGTACTTAGCATCAGTCATTTGTAGGTCTGGCCTGCTGGAACAGATTCCATCAACAGTCAGCAGACAGGCATGGTCGGGTCAGCCCGACTCTGGGCAGATGGCTGGCAGGGTTAACACGGCAGAGTGTCAGGCAGGGATTTTCACAGAGGAGGGCCTGATGTTGGACAGTGAAGCTGTTGGAAAGCCAATTACAGCCATGGGTATTGAGCAGTTCAATTACTGCATAAGATGTATATACGCTGTCAGTTCTTGGCCTAAAGTTAGCTTTTCAGCCTCCCTAATAAGCATTACAGTAGCAGCTACAGCCCATAGACATGGAGGCCATCCTTTTGCTATGGGGTCCACATTTTTTGAGAGGTAAGCTACTGGCCTTTTCCAGGGAACAGCCTTCTTTGTGCACACTCCCAGTGCCATATGAGCTTTTTCATCAAAAGAAAGAAAGAAAGAAAGTTCAAAGGTCTAGAAACATCAGGAATCCCGAGTGCTGATGCCTTGCTTAGCTCCTGTTTTAGCTTACAGAAGGAAGAGTCCTGTTTGAGTGTCCAGGTTAAACTTGAGAGTTCACTTTTTTCCCTTTTGAACATCTACACAGAGGCTTGGTCTTCTCTGTGAACCCAGGGATCCATATCTTACAGAAGCCAGCTGCCCCGAGAAACTCCCTGAGTTTATTTCTGTGTTGGCTTTTGGAATGGAGCAAATTACCTCTTTTCTCTCAGGCCTTAATTGGCATTGTCCCTGTTTAATGTCAAACCCCAGGTATTGAACCTTACCCTCACAAACTTGAGCCTTCTTCCAAGATACTTTGTATCCTGTCTCTTGGAGAAATCCTAAGAGGGCCTTGGTTCCTTCCTAACAGTCAGCCCTCTCTTTGCCACAGAGCAAGAAATCATCTACGTACTGAAGTGAGCTGCAGTTGTATTATTGATGAGGGAAGTTTCGAAGATCAGACGCTAGTGCTTCCTCAAGGAGTGTGGGGAAATTTTTTGATCCCTGTCATAGCCTAGTCCAGGTTAACTGTCCTTTATGTCCTGTGTCTGGATCTTCCCATTCAAAGGCAAAGATAGGTTGACTTTGAGGGGCTATCTGCAGGCAGAAAAAGGCATCTTTCAGATCAAGGCAAACGAACCAAGCTGCATCTGGTGGGATGAGGCTCAGTAAAGTCTGTGGGTTCGGTGTCACAGGATGAAGGGTGACTACAGCTCGGTTGACTGTATGAAGATCTTGAACTGGTCTGTATCCCCATTGGGCTTCTTTACTAGAAGGAGAGGTGTATTTCATGGGAGATACATTCTCTCAAAAGTCCCATTTCCTTAAATCTGGATCCCCTGTTTTAATTTCTGATTAAAAGAAAGGTGAGCTAAGACTGCTGCTATAAATAACAGACTTCAAATAAGGTTGACCAGGCCTAGAGTTTTGAAAAGCTATCTGATAACCCGACTAGAGATAGGTCAAGAAAATGCTTTTACTGTGTGGTTATCAAGGCATCCTAAAGCTATAACCGGTTTTTTCTTTCCTCCTTTTTCTGCTGTGCCCTCAGATAATTAAGATAAGGGGACAACTAATCATATATCCTGTTTTAATATTTAGAGGTGGCAGGAAGTATAGCTTTTAACAAAACACAATTTCATTTTAAAATTCATCTTTTCCATTTGAATTGGCAAGTTTTTCAAGGAAGCCTTTGCTTCCTTGAAATACTGCATTGCCAATTTAGAAAGTGTATTTTAACCAATGACTGAAAGAATGGAAACTATTACCCCACTGGAACCCTATGTGACCATGATTTCAAGAAAGGGACTTGTCAGGACCTTGATCTTTGGTATGGTAATAGGACAGGAAGTTGGGGAGACCCTGGAGCCTGCAGATCTCACTGTGGGTTTAGAGTAGGCCACTTTGGAGCACATGTCTATGCAGGCATCCTCTCAAACCATCTGCCCGGTGAATCCTTCACATGGCCCTCACGTTGGCTTCTCTTTGCCAAGCCTTTTGAGGGTCTTCCTTGCTCTGGTCTCACTCACGGAACCACTCCTTGCCAGTCAGCAGGCCTTTCTCAATTACATCACCACCACCAGCACTTTCGCCTCACCTTCACTCCCCACAGTGTCATCCCATTCCCAAAGGCGACAGGCGGCCGTCGCAGAAACTTGTGCAGCCACTGCCTTGGCCCACTAGAGTTCTAGAGATCTTTCATTTCTATTGTCCTCAGTCTTGATGTTCATTCATGGTTTTAAGCTCATCTTTCCGTCCTCTCCCCCAAAGGCAGATGGGAAAGAACCAACATTCCAATTTGATGATGGAAATAGCGATTTCTGAAATACATTCATTCAGAGAATGAAGGAAACAGGGTGGGTCTCCTCCATATCACTAGGATGTGGATCAAGCTGAGTTAAGAGGTGGAGGCTGAAACCCGAATTCTTGTACTCAGGCTGACGTAGGGTAGCACTCTCCTCCCTCACCATCAGGGGGCTGAGGGTAAGGAGGAACGTGTCTAGAGAATTCTTCCTCTGACATCACATCTGCGTAATTTGGTGGTGCCTCAGGCTGTCCTGTCAGGGTCGGTGTCGGCCGGCTCACATCCACGCTCAACTGGCTGGCAGTGCCGGAGTTTCTGCTGCAAAACCGTTACATGGAATTGTACCGATGCCTAATGACAGCTTGAGCATCGTCAGCCTTTTAGCACCAGGAGTGTGAATGTACACAGCTAAGGAACAGTCCACTCTGATAGTGCAACCATCCAGGATGGAGGGAGTCGCAGACGGAATTTTTAGTCTCCCATTCCTTACGTCGGTGCTCCCAGAAGCGATTTGGTTGTGTCTGGAGATGTGGGTCGTTAGCAGTGGGCTAAAGTGGGGGAAAGTCTGCCTTTTTCTTATTTGGGGTCATTAGAGAGTTGGTTTCTTCGACCCTTCTGAAATCATTTTGCTTCAAGATCAGTATTCTCCCTTTTGTCCCCATGGCACAAATGCATAGCCAGGAGGGCATTTCTCGGCACAGATTCAGCCGGGAATCCAAGTATGGAAATTGTTCGAGAAGTTCTTTTCCTGGAGCCCTGACTGCCAGCCAGACGCATCTCACTATCTCAATGTCTACAGTGCCCTCTGCTGGCCACCCATTGCACAGACGCGGGCACTTGCCAAAGGTTCTAAGCTTTGGGGGCTTCATCTTAGCATCACAGTCACCGGAAAATCCTTTCTTAACGTTTTTAACGTACATTCTAATCCAGTGGGGCATGAGGCACCCGTCCCCGTGATCACTAGGTATTGGTGTCTATAGGGCCCTTGTTCGGTGTCGCAAGACAAAGGAGGGTGACGGCGACAAGCAGTCCTCACAAACGCCTGTCCATTGTGCTATGCACTTCCAGACCGTCCGGATTTCGGAGATTTCTCGCCGCCAGTGCCTCGAAACTAGGCCTTTCTAGACTCGTCTACAGATCGCAGAGCAGGCCCATTCAAGTCCGCCACTCCAGGGAGGATCTCTAAGCGCAAGCGCCCCTTCCCTTGTCTCGGAACACAGACAGAACAGCGGAAAGCTTGCACTGTCCGTTCTCAGTCACACGCTTTCACACGCACACTCGTTCAGAGGTTGAACGCTCCACCCCGGGGTGACCCTTTCTAATTCAAATCGTTTAACAGACCGACTCAAGTGTCCTACAAAGGAGGCGGCGCTATTCCTCAAGGGGGTGATCGAACCCCCCCACACACACCTTTTTTCTTTTTTTTTTTTTAAATCCAAGAGGTGGACAAAAACAGAACCAAAGGTTTCTAACTGGGGTTTGTCCTGGGGCAGCCTACTTTATTTGCAGTTGCACCGGCCCTCTTCCTACATTCCTTTTCCCGGTTTGGTCCAACCGCTGGTGGCCAGGAGGGGGGCCCCTAGTCTTCCATGGGGCCAAGGGAGCCGCTGGCCAAGCAACGTGGCCTGAAGTCATTCTTGGTTCCGTCCAACGCACCAAATGTTGCGGTGAGAGTCCAGAAAGGAACTTTACGAGACTCAGGAGTTGGGTAAAAAAAAAAATAAAAACTTTGTTGCTAGTAGCAAGGCCAGACCCTGGAAACAAGTCTTGTGGTCTGACCCTGAGCTCAGATCTGAACACACTCTTATACCATTACAAGCGAAGCGGGGATTATCATTGGGGCTTTTCATCCCGCAGGTGGCTTTTGATAAGCAGCTGCAGCAAAGTCCTAAGATATCTTGTTGCTATAGGGAGAGCACTGCTGTTTGGAAAGTACATATCATCTTAAACTCAGCGAGTCTTAACATTTTATGAGAATATTGTGTCTTAGCTTCCGAATTACAATTTCAGCTTTAGAAATTACACTTTTCTGTAACAATACAATGGATGAAAGGCAACTCGCACTTATCAGTTTTGCCTAGCCACATGCCAGGGTGCCACCCGTAGCATGCCACCTGGGGGGGCTTGCTCTAGGAACCAGAGCCACTGTATTGCTCCTCCCTGACCTAGGAGCAAAGGAGGATGAATAATAGACGTGAAGTAGGCTTAACACGCAAGCACCCACCCGGGAGGAGCCCCAAGCCTTTGGCTCGCCTCACTTTTACTCACCCCGGCCCAGCACAGGCAATCAAAGTCACGTGTAAGATTCATCCACTTCCAATATCCATTAGTACATTCTCTAGTAAATGACTTAACCTCAGCTGTCTTAACTTTTCCCTAATATGCAGTCAGCCTTGAGTGCAGCCTTTTTCGTTTAGGCTCACAAAGGAGGCCAATTAGGCCGTAACTCTCCTCTGGTCCTCAACAGTCAGTGATGAAAACGTGCTCATTACTGAGGAGTACTGCTAAGTCAACCTGAGATTGCCTCAACTTCCAGGTATAAAAATGGCATTTGAATTAAATTATCTAGGCCAAAGATAAAAACAGCATTTGACAGACTGGGGCAAGGACATGGAGTGGTGTGTGGATGACACATTTCAGGACAAGAATTCATATAATATTCAATGGGGAATATCAACGGAAACTCAACTCTGTAGTATGCTTACAAAATTTTTCATAAAGGACTGACTTGGAAATGCAACAGGGACAAGAAAATGAAGAGTCTAATGCATCACAATAAGAAGTTTAATATTGATATTGAAAGCAATAGAAAAATCCAAGAAAGACCTCGTGGAGAAAATGCCATGGCTATATTTAAGAGAAGTCTCTGATAACGTACGTAGTAAGTGGGGTGACAATTTCAAGTTTGGAAGCAGGAAGACAGTTTGTGAAAGTGCTGTGTAAATTCAGAAGAGAAAGGATAAGAACCTGCATAAAACCAGCAAGTGCAAATAAAGATAAGAAGAATCAGGAAAACAGATGAAAGGAAGATAATATAATTAATTTGACTATTGACTTGCTACTTGGGAGTAAGAGTTGAATGAAAAAAGTCACAGATGACAGTGTGGAGAATAACTGAGATTATAAATTCTTATTTGTTTGCTTTTAATGCAGCTGGCTTAAGGATAAAAGGTAGGTTTACTTGAATACATACAAACTTTGTGTAGCTCAAAGATACTGAAATAGCAGTAGCATAATCTATTGTACAATGGAGAAAAATAATTAAGCACCACACTCACCCATATCAAAAGCTATTTTGTGAAATAATAGTACAAAGAAACGTAGTAGAAATGGATAGAAAGCACACAGTGGTAATTCTTTTGCTGAGCTCTCTATATAAATCATATAGTAACATAATTTAAAACCAAAAAATATGAACAAATGTTGGGAGCCAGTCATAGCCCACTGGCTTTTTGAAAGATAACTTTTCTTTATAATCATGGCATTGACACAGTGTGTGGTCAGGATGTTCCTAATTAGCATTTGTTAACATTTGTTCCTTTTTAAGGAATGCATGTGTTAAACTTGTTTTTGACCCTGCACGGGAGAAACTCGGACAGCCAAAGATCTGTAGGAGCCAGGTGCTTCCTGTTAAAGATCTGACGTTAGCTGTAGGAGTCAGGTGCTTCCTGTTGATGTGCCTTTAAAAGGCTGATGCCTGCCTGCAATAAACGTCCCCTTGATCAGACTCTTGTCTTGGCGTCCTTCCTTTCTCTCTGCCCCATCTCCACCCCGCTGCTCTTTCAGGTTTGAGGCACTGCTGGACGGTGCTCTGCATCACCGGCTCACGACAAACAAAGAATAGAATACATACATATGAGAATAAATGGTCTAAATCAATTTAATGAAGTCAGTGTGTTCCTTCAACAGTAAAAACCATTCCATATTTTCAGCTCATAGCTGGAGCCAAGATGAAGTAAACAAGCAACATGTAAGATGTCAGAAAGGCCTTGCACATTGCATTTATGAATGCACGGGAAGAAATTGCCTACATACTCCTTTAAGAATATCAGTATTAAAGAAATCCTTAAAAGAAAATATATCCATATTGTAACAAAGTATAGAGGAAATTGTAAGGTCAGACCAAGGCACAATTGAGACCACTGAGACAGGCAAAGTCTAACACACATGCAATAAGTTTGTTGCCATCTGGGTGTAGATGTGGGCCAAGGGCAAGAAGGCCATTGGCACTGAGAGGAGGGTGCTTGTGGTTATATGGGGCATGTTAGGTGAGAGGAGGCACTGGTCAAGAGGGTGGAAATTTTTAGAGTCCCCTGGGTGATGGGCCTGGGGCTGGCTGATTAATAAGGTGGTGGTGAGAGCAGCAGGGCAGCTGCTGGCTTCTTGTTACCTCTGTGCTCCTGTAGATGCAGATAGTGGGTCTGCTCAGGTGGGGGTCTGGCTTGGGGGGCCTGTCAGAAATGAAGGCCAAGGAAAAAGTTCTAAGAGTGTAGCAAGTTCCATTAGCAATAGCAGTGACACTTATGCTGGTGACTTCACCAGACAGTGAAGAAATTCTATTTCATATTCAGAAGACAGTGACATGGTGAATGTTCCTCCGGTTTATCATTTTTGATATCTCACACAACTTTCTCCATCTTTAATGCAGACTCTGACTCCAGCTCTTCAAGTAACAGCAACAACAGCAGCACAAATAGTAGCTCTAAGGGTAAGTCACCAAAGAAGAAATAGGACTGATTCATCCACACTGGATTGATGGACTGAAAACACTGACATAATTCTCAAAAAAAATTTTTTCTGAAAATGTTAAAGCCAAATAGGTTATATAGTCAAAATTTCCTGAGTTCAAAAGTTACTTAAGTCTTTTATATTGTGAAAGCATACAGAGTACTAATAATACATTATATATGAACACTTTATTTCAAAGTCAAATTTTGTTTTATAATTTTTCAATAGTAACAATATATCTGTAGAACTTGATAAAACCCAGTAAATCTGCTTTGTCATGAAAATTATCTTTTTTTCCCCTGAAGAAAAAACTGCCATATTTTGGTATAAAGAGCATCAGACATGCTTTCAGGATTATGCATCAGCATATCTGGCGATGACTATCTCATTCTTTTGGATGTATATTATGTCCAATTTAATACATTGATTCTATAATTTGAAGTTTTCTTATTAAGTATGTTCTCCTTTTATGCTTATGATCAGGAAATTATTAACATCTTGTTCTAAATAAAATATTCATAGAAACTATAAATGTGTATGTTTAATTCCACAGGCTTTACATTGCTGTATTATGTCATTCATTTTCTTCTGGTTCCTTAAATTCATAGTTACCCCTTTTCTGAATAAAATAAGGAAGAAATTATAATTGCAGGTAAAAGCCAGAAATGACCAATGAATCTAACCTGAATAAATTCAGTGTATCATAAAAAGAAAGCAGCCATACAGAGGCATAAATAATAGTGATATGTGTCTGTTTACATGTATGTTATAAAAGGTACAATTCAAAGGAAAAATAAAGTAAGACAAAGATAGGTAGTTTTTAAAGAAAATTAGTTATTTAAAAATTTTTGACAAACTTTTTACAAAGATTGTATTTTGTCATTTTGCAATTGCTTCATAACAAATTATAAGATAATTGGTTATATTGCAAAAATAGAATGATTTGGATTGATTTGGCGTGTTTGTATAGTATATACATGGTTGAAATCTAACATGAAAGGTTAAAAAAGAAATATAGTGGACTCTCAAGTTATGACTGGCAAAAGGAACAACTTAGGTTAATGCAAGATTTACCTGCCTGGTGTTATCTATAGCATGCACACAGGCAAACTCCAGATTTCAGTTGTATTGATTTAAAACCAACTTGGAACTGATTAAGTTCACAAGTCAAGGGTCCAGTGAATTGCACATTTTTTCCTAAAAGCAAACTATTCTCGTTAGGATTAGGTCATTTGGTTTAACATCACATTATTTGATGATATCTTTAAACATTTTGGAAAGAGATGTCACTTGTGGAAAAATCTTGATATATGCAGAACATGGTGTTGCATGCCCATAATCCAAGCCATCTGGAGGATGAGGCAGGAGGGTCTCTGTGAGTTCAAATGCCAGCATGGAATACAAAGCAAGACCCTATCTCAAACCCTAAAAAATCTTGATATGTGTTAAATAAGTTTTTAAAAATATGAATACTGTATTTTTTATATTTTATTAGAGTGTACAAGTAAAATACTTGGAAAAAATGAGCTTCTATTTAAATGTCACAACATATCTATGCTGTGAGTGTAAGGAGCATGTGTTTTTCAAAATGGCCTGTTTTCATAAATGTAAATAAAATCTCAAAACACAAAGGTTTTATATGGACTGTAACAACAGACAAATAAATAATAAATTATTAATTCAACACCAAAAAAGGTCAAGATTTATTAAAATGTGACAGCACTCGATAACATCGTTTTTGTTTTCTGCTCCAAATCTCTGGAATTTCATTAAAAAGTCATCTTCATTTATGAATGTTTGCAAGAGGACATAACTCTATTGTTCAATTTCTCCTCACCAATAGTGAATAAGGAAGATTACTAATTTTAATGTTGCTGTTTCATTCTCTTTAGGTAATACACACAATTGCTAAGAAAAATCAAACAAGAATAAAATTTGGCAGTGATTATACATTTATTCAAAACATTCCAACTATTGTGATTATACCTATTTCTTTGATTTTTTTCCAGGATGTATACTAGAGGGTTTGAATGATTCAGTAGTGAGAAATATTCCCACTAAAATATTTTTATCAGAAAGTGCCTCACTAATTTCCAAAATATTGGTTGAACTAGAGATAATCTGCCTCATTGGCAAGAACAGATTTCTCTAATGGTCATTGATGTTGGACATTTCTTCATGTGTTTATTGGCCACTTGTACTTCTGAGAAGTATCTATTCATTTCATTTGCCAACTCTTTGATTGGCTTTTTTTAGGGGAATGAGCAAAATTTTTTGAGTATATGTATTTTCTAGGTATTAGTTCTTTCAGAAATAGCTGGCAAAAATGTTTTTCTCATTTTATAGATTATCTCTTCACTCGCTTGGCTGTTTCCTTTGTTGTGCCGAACTTTTTAATTTGAATGAATCTGATTTTTGAATTCTTGATGCCATTTCTTGTGCGATTCAGCTTTTGTTTGGAAATTCCTTGCCTAGGCATAATACTTAAATAATTCTATCTTATCTTTCACTAAGTTAAGTGTTTCTGTTCTAGTATTTATATCTCTGCACCAATTTTATCTTAGTTTAGTATACAGTGAGGGATACAGATCTGTAGTCAATCTTCAGTCAGTTTCCTCAGCACTATTTATTAAAGCAGCTATTTTCCATCCCTTGCATGTATATTGCCCATTTGTCAATGATCAGATATGTGAATGCCCCAGGGATTGTTTATGCACCCTGTATTATGTTCCATTTATCTACGTTTGTTTTTAAACCCTTGAATTTTTTTTTTCTTTAGTCACTGGAACTTTGTAATATAACTTGAAATCTGAGATTGTGTTGCATTGTTTTATTTTAGTTGCCCAGGATTGCATTTGCTATTCCAGGCCTCCTCTGTTTCCATAGGAATTTCAAGGTTGTTTTCTATTATTCTATGAAAATGCTAGTGGTATACTGATTGGGGTTACATTAAATCTGTATATCAGCTTTGTAATATGGCCATTATTTTAGTTATTCTTCCACCGCTGAGACAAAATACCCAACATCCAAAGTTAAGGGAAGAAAGGTTTATTTGGCTCACAGTTTGTAAAGGTTTCAGCCCATAGTTGGCTGGCTCCAAGGCAAAGTGGCATTGCAGACAAACATCACAGAGGAGAAACAGTTCATGGTGGGCAGAAGGTACCAATGCATGTAACAGGGGAAACAAGTCTCTCTTTGTCCCTTATATTGTATCCAGGCTACCAGGACTAGGGCAGTGCCAAACCAGTCCATGGATTGATTTAATAATCACCCACACCTAATCCTAGCAACTTTAATCCTAGCATTGCATTAATAAATCATAGATTCAGCTCTGACTTCACCTCTGAGAAAGCCCCACCTATGCTTAAGGCTTTGGGTAACATCTAGACCAAGCCATAATGGCCATTTTGACAATACTGATTCTGTCTATCCAAGAACAGCAGATATCTGTCCATTTTCTCATCTCCTTGAACCTCTTTTTTTCAGAATACAGCAGTGCTTGATGTAGAGGTCTTTTACTCTCTTGATTGGTTAATTTCTAAGTATTTTTTCTTGATACTAGTATAAATGATATTTTCCTTATTTCTTTTTTGTGAGTTTATTACTGGTATACAGAAATACTATTGATTTTTGTGATTTTTGCATTCTGCTACATTGCCAAATTTGCTTATTAATTCTAGGAGAGTTTTGTTGAAAATTTTAGGCTCTATGTAGAAGCTCATGTCATCTGCAAATAATGGTAATTTGAATTCTTCCTTTCCTTTTACTTTCTTCTGTTGCTTGATGGCTCTGGCTAATGTTTCAAGTACTTTACTGAATAGGAGTGGTATTTATTGGTGGACATTCTTATCTTGTTCATAATTTCAAAGGGAAAGCTTTAAACTTTTCCCCATTTAATATCATGTGGGCAGTAGGCTTCTCATAAATGACTCATTAGACTGAGATAAATTTTTTGTTCTTGTTTCTGTTTATATGATATATTAATTTATTGATTTGCATATGTTGAACTATCTTTCATCCCTGAGATGAAGCCTACTTGTTCATGTTTTATACTCAGTTTGCTAACTTGTTGCATTCCATTTGTTATCTTGTTGTGGATTTTGTTTTAATAAATTTTTCTCTGATCTTAATAATTTCCTTTCTTGGACTTTCTTTATATTTTGTTTGTTCTTTTTTTCTAGGATTTTGAGGTATAATATTGGGTTATTTGGGCTTGCTCTCTTTTTTTGTGATATGGGCATTCATAGCTATAAACTTACTTCCCAAGACACCTTTCATTGGGTGCCATAAGTTCTGATATTTGGTACTGGCATTATCATTTGATTGTAGGAACTAATTTCTTCTTGATTTCTTTCTGTAAATCACTGATTATTGAAGACTGTAATTTTCTTGTATTTGCATATTTTCTGGATTTTTCTGCCATTGGCTGAGTTTCATTGTACCATTATCTGATAATATGCCAGGGATAACTGTGATTCTTTTGTGTTTATTTAAGCACACTTTATGGTCTTATATGTGGTCTATTTTGGCAAAGTTATATATGCTTCTGAGAAGAATGTGTAATGTATTTTTTAGAACACTGTAGATATTTATTACAACCATTTGTTCAAAGGTTTTGTTCACTTGTGATATTTGATTTTGTCTACTTAATGTATTTGTTACAGTAGAATGTTGCAGCCCTCCCCCCCATTCTGTTGATATCTATCTTAGTTTTTATGTCCAGTAATGTTTATGAACTTGGGTGCACCGGAATTTGGTGCATGTCCAGTTTTAATTGTTATCTCTTCCTGTTGAATTGTTTCCTGAACCAATATGTAGTAGTGTTCTTTGCCTCCTTTGATCAGTTTAGGCTTGAAGTTTACTTCATCCCAAAACAGGAAAGCTCCTCCTGCTTCTTTTTGGGTTGCTGTTGCGTGAAATGTTGTTTTCCATCTTTAGAAGTAAAATTTGAAAAAATTAAAGGAAGATGCAAAGAAAGAGAAAACTAAGTAGAGGATTTTAATAAGGAGTAAAAGATAAAATTTGAGAAGTAACAAAAATAAATATATATATATATGAAAAATAAAGAAAAAATTAAGAGAGAGAAAATATTAAAAGAAAAAAATTTCCAAACCTCAAAGATTAAACAATGAAACAAATTTTAAATGGGTTCATACAAAAGTCTCATATGTTTCTCCATGTGTGGCGTCTGGCCTCTCCGTCAGCCCAGTCCTCAGTGTTTCACTGCGGTATGTAATTGGTTGTTGCAAACATGTTCATAAATGATGAGTTTTTAACATCAGTACTGAACTGATAGTTGGGGCTGGATAATTCCTTTTTAAAGGACTGATATCTGTAGCAGACATTCTCTCACAGTAATAGCTGTTGTGAGTGGCACAAGCTTTTTCTCTCTCCATAATTGGCTGTTTTATATGAGGGGTCTCACCAAAGGTTTACGTGACTCAAATGGGCATGTCAGGTGGCAGACTTGAGCAAGCACAGCTCCTTTGATGTTGCTGTTTTTGGTACCAGGGATCAAATTTGGGCCCTTGCCCTTGTGAGGCCAATGGTGGAACTACTGAGCCAAATCCCTGGCCCAAGCATAGTTCCTTTGACAAATGCCTGTCACTGTCACTGAGACTAAATCCTAATCTATGAAGTGGCAGGGCCCTGCCAAGTCAACTTCCTGCCTTGGTCAGCTCTACTTCAACTAAATTATTTCCCTTTGAATTAACTATTTGTCCTATTTAGCAACATATGCTAGCTGTCTCCCTATTTACAGTTCTGCTTGCAATACTTGTTATCACCAAGTGTCTTGCTCCCTCCTTGCTACGCTTGTTATGAATAAATGCTGGATGTCCTTGATGCCTTTGTCTTTGCTGCTCAGACAAGTTTAGATCAGCCCCAAGACCCATCTAAGTTTCTGTGTCTGTGTCTTCTGTTCTTGTCAGCTTGCATCATATTATCTCCCAAGAGATGACCTGCAGCAGGTGTGTTCGATAATGTTCCATATAAATATCCACCTGTCCAAAGTTGGGTGTGAAAAAGCCTGGTATGAAACATTCACTAACTAGCAAGGTTCTAAACAAAGATATATGCAAGCAAACAGTAGGAGAATCACTGGCCAGTCAAAATTTTCATGTGACTCAATCTTGGCAAAGGAATCAGGATAATCTTTACAGCACTCTAAAATCCAATTTAGTACTTAGAAGGTCACTGGTATCCTTGAAAAACAAAGTTTCAGTGGAATTAACAAGGAGAGTTATCAAAATCCAATGCATTAATGGCTAAAAAGTGATGAAGCAGAAACAGTCTTTGACTATAAACTGAACAAAATAATAGAATATCTTTCTCTAAGTATTTACTACCAGAAAATCAGCATTGAATTTCCTCAAAGAGAGATGAAGAAACCTGCCTCTTGCTTGGTTTTGATAAGTAAACTTGCTATATATAATTCCTTATTTTTTTGATGGTCTTGTTCAATTAAAAATGTTTTCTCTATAAAGGCATTTTCACAATTCACTTCACCCTCTCTCAAATTTCCATCTTTATGATTAAATAAAATGTGGTAAAATATCCACTAAAAGTCACTTCATCATTATCTCAGGGTAGTGGAAGAAGCCTATAGTCAAAGATACTGAAGAAAGTGAGGATGGAGGATCACTGGCAATCAAGAGTTCAAGGACAGACAGCAACATAGATAGAACCATCTCAAGAAAAACAAACATAACTTCAGCCATTTACAAATCCTTAAATTTTCAGGAATTTAAAAAAATGTTTCTATCAGTTTAATAAAATGTTCAGGAACTTTGCTTTTACCTCAAAGGACCTTACTTAGCCAGGCATAGTGGTATAGCCTAATTCCAGAAAAGGCTGAGGTGGAAGAATTGAAAGCTTGAGCTCAGTTTGCATAATTTAGCGACTCAGTTGAGATCGTGTCTCAAAATCAAAAGCAAGAGATGTTGCTCAGGGTAAGACCCTGGATAAAATCTTCAGTACAAAAATACAAAACAAAACAAAGCAAAAGCACTATTCCACTTTTTAAAAATCCAATAACTTAAAAGAATTATTATTATTAGGAATGTGTTTGAGAAATGTTTAAGATATTTAAATTTTTAAATAATGCTCTTGAAAACTTCAAGAGTTTATAAAAAAACTTAACAATTTTTATTCTATTTACGAAATAGAATGAATTTTACTACGTGTTTTTATTTCATTTCCTGTGTTAGGAATTTTTTCCTTATTCTACAGCTTCCTATTATTTACTTCCTTCAAAACTGAACTCAAATCAAACCTCTTCTAGAAATCCTGTAGTCAAATTGCTCTCCCACTCTTCTGTTATACTCATTATAACTTTATAGCACTCTAGCACTTAACACAATGTTTTGATATAGTTACTGAACAATGTCTTTATCATCTTTGTATCTCTTTTATTAAAATTTTATTTATTTATTTATTTTTTGTGTGTGGGGTACCAGGGATCAGACTCAGGTCCTTGTATTTGCGAGGCAGGCGGCAGAACCACTGAGCTAAATCCCCTGCCCATCTTTGTATCTCTTACTGAGCCTAGCCATCGTAACAGAAAAATTCATTACATTATTCTTGATTGTGAATCAAATGACTGTAAGTCAAACTACTAAGACAGTTCACATTCCAAGGACTACAAAAGACATGCTTTGAAAAAACGACAGGATTCTCAATAACTTCTCTGTCACATTCATTCAGGAAAAAGGTGTAGTACAACCATCTTCTTAGCAAAAGGTCCATAATTTTATAATAGCTACAACAGAAACAATATAAATAGGGAAAGTATCTTCAAGGGAAAAACTATATGATCAAAGAAATTTAAAAGGCAAATGAGAAGCTTGAGCAACCATTTCTAGCTCCTCCATAATACCGTCTAGGAAAATAAAACTGTCTAAATTTGACTAAACTAGTCAGTATAACAATGCCATGTATTTCAAATGGTGAAATGTTAAATCTATTCACATTAAAGAACAAGATAGGCATACAGAGTAGCATTACTTAACACTGTTTTTGGAAGTTCTATTGAAAATAAAAATAAACAAAGTGTAAATAAGGATCGAAATGTATAATTAATAATGTAAAATAGGGAGAAAAGGTCTAAAGGAATACTCGTATGGGAAGTGGGAGGGGCAGGGGACAGAAACGAAGGGAAAAGAAAAAATATGAGAAAAGGAAAAAATAGAAACAAAGTCTTTGTAAATAGGGAAAGATGGAGGGGGGTGAAGGAAGGGCAGAGGAATGGGGAAAAAATAAGAAACAAGATACATCACGTAAAGGTACAATGACGAATGTAACTGTATTTTATTGTATACCTAAAATGTACCAATAAACAAAAGAAAAAAAGAATAAAATGTTTTAAGCCAGAAGGAGAGATAATCACGTTCCTGGTAATATGACTGCATACTTACAAAAACCTTTCCTCTCAAAAAAAAAAAAAAAAAATTGGAAAAGGGATTGGATAAAGTTTGTTTACACTGACAATAAGCCAGATAAAATAAAAACAAATGAGAGGGCCAGGGATTTAGCTCAGTGGTGCCAACACCTGACTCACAAGTGCAAGGTCCTGAGTTCGATCCCCGAGTACCAAATATCAATAAAAAAATAAAGAAGAAAAAAAGAAATGAGAGCATATATTCCATTCACAATTGCTACAAAACCATGGCAATATATTAAAATTTTATTTGATACAAAAGTTAATACGAACACATGGCAAAAAAAAAAAAACAGTAGATAGGGAACTACAGTAGAAATTCTTTACACTGACCTTTTCAGAGAAAAGTTTAGTCTCTTTCAGAGAGAAAAAGATTCTTAGGACACCAAGCTCAGTCTACAAGGAAATATAATAAAAAGAACATTAAGAAAAACCTAAACTCTTCAACTGAGGGGTCAGCTAACGCAACATCCTCAAGGTTACGCACCCAAGCCTAGTTTCCATAGAAACACACACTTCTGGTACGTAACCTTCTGCGCCGGAAGTTTCCCTGCATCAGTTCCGGTCTTCCTCTCCATTTAATCGGCATACTTTTAAATTTAGGAGACAGCGTTAGCAGAAGGCGGAAGAGTTTTGGCCTGAACAAGCTGCCGTCAAGGGCGTGGCGACGCAGCCGCAATAGGAACAGTTCGCGCGCGGGTAGCTGCAGATCGGCTTCCACGATTCTCATGGCTCCGCCGGTAGTTCTTAATCTCAACAACGAGGTGAGCGCCCAGGTCGCAGAGCCCGACTGGCTCCTCTGGAGAATTGAGTATTTCCGAGGGCACGTGGTCGGGGCGGGGTCGAGGGCGGAGGAGCCGGGAGGCGACCGCAGAGTCCTCCCCACAGCCTCGCGGGCTCCCGGCGACTCCCGTCCTCGATTTACCGTCGCGTGCCTGGCTGATTGGAGCCGGAGACCCTGGGTTCCCGCACGTTTGTCTGTGAGACGCTGAAAATGTCACTTTGTCTCTGTATCCAAAGTTCTCTTAAGGTTGTGAGAAACTAGCTGAGCTAGGTGTATAGTGCCTGACCCTTAACTCTCAGTACAAGTTACCTGCTTTTTATTCGTTGTCAAAATTCAAGGAAGGGATTTGAGAATTGTAACTTTTTCTAAGAATCGCTAATTATGAATGAGTCCGTGTATGGTTAATACCTCGTTTTTTTTTCCACGTACTGCCTCATTTCTGTGCTTCCTTTTGTAACAGAACTTCAATAAAGAATTGTTTTTATTCGCTGTTTATAGTAATTCTCTAAATCGTTTTAAAATCCAGCCTTATACTTTTGCCCTCACCACCACCTCTAAGTAAATGTCACCAGGCTACTGTGTCAGCCCCTTTCCAGCATGTGCTTCTCTTCAGTGAGGCAATAGGATATCTGAAGCCTTAAAAGTAAGGATCAAACTTGAGTACCTCATTGCTGCCTACAGCAAAAGAATTTCTTCTTTACCTTCTTTAGTCTGTGTTCATCTGTTATGTTCAATTCGCTATTCACAATAAACAGTTGGGTAAGATATACCTTGTATTTTTAGTAACCTGTTGTCAGGAAGGAGCACTCTCCTATGATACAAACTAACTTATGAAGAGTGCCCCCCCATAGTTATTAGTGCAGAAAAGTTTCCAAAGAAGGCAAAGTCGAATGATTTTTGTCCTTGATCTTTGAGAATCTTTTACAGGAGTTTCAATATTCAATATTTCAAATCTTTTTGCCACTGTTATCCTAGTTCGAATTATATTGCCAAACAGAGCTCCTCTACTACTGTCTCCAAGATATTTAAATTGACTCTTCTCAGATTTTAATTTGCTCTCCATACTGCTGCTGTAGTACAGTAATCTTTTCAAAACATCTAATCATATCACTGCATTTTCAGAACCCTTTGAGCTGCTTTTGGTAAAAGCTAGTTTAAACAAGGGCAGTCCCTTCCAACTACCTTTAAACTTTTGCTCATGATATCCCTAATACCTGTTTGTTTAATTAGTACTAATATCTTAGACTACTTCTCAACTGGGTTTCAGACATATTTCAGGTCTTATAACTGCTTGAACTTATGTATACTTTTTGTCTCTTTGGAGACTAGAATCTGTTTCAGCATAATTTCCCAGTTTGTAAATCTCTATGGAGTTGTCTTTGAGGTATTTGTAATCATAGCCATGGTTTATTGTCTAGGAATTCTTGTTTCATAACTTTTATAGTTTTAGCTGTGTGTGTGTGTGTGTATACGTACACATATTTTTTTTTAAGTTGTTTTTTTTTGATACCAGGGATGGAACTCAGGACCTTGTGCTTGTAAGACAGACAGTGGAACCACTAAGCTAAGTCCCTGCA
>NW_022900915.1:24899-32972 GCF_012274545.1 Fukomys damarensis
TTTGTACCGGGGATTGAACTCGGGTTCTTGCACTTGCAAGGCAGGCCACCGAACCGCTGAGCTAAATCCCCAGTCCTTAATTATATTTTAAATATAGTTGTTTCTTTAAAAGTTATATGGTAGTCTAATTTTATATTAAATTTCCCAGAAAATTTTTTGTGATTTTCCTGTGTCTTCTAGTCTTAATAATTGTGAAAGACCATTTCATGTCTTCTTTTTTTTTTTTTTTTTTTTTTCTTTTTTGTATGTGGGATCACACTCTGGTCCTTGTGCTTGTGAGGCAGGTGGCAGCACCACTGAGCTACATCCCCAGCTTAGTAGTTCTATTTGTATGGAAAAATTTTTCCAAGGATAGAGACTAATTTATAAAATACGTCCTAACTCTGGTTTGTGAAAATATGTTTATTCTTATGAACTAAAATATTTCCTTCACTTTTAAAAAAGAAACCATCTTTTTACTTCATCTTATGATTATTGAGTGCTTTATCTTCCTCAGAATTTTCTGTGAATTTTAAGTAAAAAAAATTTAACTTTTGTTACAGTAACTTTGCAAACTTCTGTCATAGTCCTTGTCTGCGGTAATAAGTAAGTAAATACTGGGAAAATAAAAATATGCTTAGCACAACTTGCATCATCAATATTCATATGAAAGAGGAAAATTTGAGTATTGATTTTTTTTCTTCCTCCTTTTGCATTAAAGGTACAGAAAGAAGAATGCACAGTGAAAATAACAGTGTTCTAACATTTAGTGGATATATTGTAGTCATGTTTCTTTGGCTGCAGTGATACGCAAAATTTGAATTACAGGATACAGTGATTTGATGAAGTACTTTGATACTATAAAAGGGTCGTGCGTCTTTGTAGAAAACTAGCATATTATTTTTTAATACAAGATAACCATGAGCCTATTAAATTACCTATCATTTCTTAAAAAGAGTACATTAGTCCTCCCTTATTCTTGGTTTTACTTTCTGTCATTTCAGATAACTGAGGTCAAGTGCAATTCTGAAAATATTAAATGAAAATTTCAGAAATAAACGATTCATGAAATTTTAACTTGACCACCATTCTGAGCATAACAATATGTAGCCCAGGTTGGGAATTATCCCGTAGGACTGGATATCTACATCTTACATTCTGTCACCCATTAGTCCTGTAACCCTTTGGGTTGACTGTTACCAGAATCACAGTGCTTGTGTTCAAGTAACCCCCATTTAATAATGGCCATAAGTGCAAACTTTTATAATATTATGTGGTTATAATTATTCTATTTTGTTATTTATTTTGTCAATCTTTGTGTCTCATTTTTAAATCAATATAAATAAAAATTTATCATAGGCAGACATATGTAAAAAAATACAATACAATACAGGGTTTGGTGCCTTCTATAGTTTCAGACATCCACTACTAGTCTTGGAATATATATTGCTTGAGAAAGGGAGTACTGTGGCAAAGGTAGAAACAAGAGCACCAAGGAACAAAATGATTTTCCTTCATGTATTGTAAAAGGTAAAGATGTCAAGAACCGTGTGTTTATGAAATTACAAAGCTCATTCCTAATTGGCTGCAGTTTTTTTTTTTTGATAATTTATTCCAAAATAATAAATGAGAATTCCACTCACAAGAAAAGCCATTTTGTCTTTGTTCAAACTGTTCTGGTAAGTTTGCTAGGTGGCAGCATATGCTCAATAATAGTTAAGTTAGGTAATTACTAAGCATTCTACATGTTTTAAATTTTTGCTCACGAGAAATAAGATTTGTAATTCAGCCATAAGTTATCTAAATGACTAAATTAGGATCCTTTTTATAAAGCTATTTTGTTGACTGTGAAATACTTCAAACACATGGAAAGTAATATAACAAATGTGCTTGTAATCTACTTCCTATGTTTAGCAGTTACCAATGTTTTATCATATTTTTATTCCAGTCACCTTTCTTTCCACCTCGGGATTTGTTATTATATTCTGGTGTGTTTTCTCATCAGTAGGTTTCATAATTTTGGAACATATGTGTCTACACCTGTAGCACAATATTTTGTGTATTTTAAAATTTTGAGTGTGGTATTATATTGTTTAATCTAATATACATAGTATTTTGTAACTTTTTCATCAAACATTTTAGGATTTATCCATGGCAATACATGCAGATCTCCTGGATTTATTTATTTATTTAAAATTCTACATTCTCCACTTATGTAAAGTACTACATTTTATATGCTTTATATACAATAAGAAATTATTTGCATAATTTATTGTTGGGTGTATATCTTCTAAATAGATTCCTAGAAGTAGGATTTTTGCTGAGTGTTGCCAGATTTTCCTCCTGAAAGAGTACACAATTTGCATTTCTGCCAGCAAGTAAACACTGAGGGTGCTTTTTTCCTCACAATTGTAGGATCAGAGCATATTGTCATATTTTTTATTGTCATATAGGTCTGTGGTGGTGAACCTAAGGCACATGCCATAGCAGGCTGTTTGTGTTGTTGAAAGCTTTAAAAGTTTTGCCATCACTGTTAAAATTGAATGAATAATCAGAATTTCTAATATATTCCGAGAGACACATGTATACACAGATTTTCCTGATGGCCATGAGTTTTTGTTACAGGTTAACCCAAGTACATATTGAAGTCAATGTATCACCAACAGCTTGTTAATCGACTGGCTAGCAGCTAACCAGGCAAGAGTCAGTTCAGAGGACTTAATTTTGTGTGTGGTTCAGAGTCAGTTGTCAGCTTTGTATATCAGAAATTTGCTGTGATTATCACCCAGAATAGCTCATTCTCTCAAAAGCATATTTCCATTAACATAAACTTATAATCATATTGTAAAACACATTGTTTTCCTGTGTGCTGATCATCATCAGCTGCTCTGAAATTGGATTTCGCGCATGACTCATTGTTGGGCTATGATGCATTGTTCCACAGAATTTAGTTTTCTTAGGATAGATTAGATTTTTCAAATCTTAGAGCTAGAGAACTCTTTCTTAGGAATTTGTCCGAGTTGGATACTGCCTGCTTTTGCTTATTTGTAATTTTCATTCCTGTGTCTGAGTTGACTCTTTTTAATCTGTTCATGTGATCATTTTCTGGCAGGTGTGTTATTAGGTTTTCCCTTTATTTGTGATCATGCTTTGGTATTGTTTAACCCAGAAATAATCCAGGTTTCCCTGACTGTATTCAGAGTTTACCAGGTTATCTCTGTGCGTAGACTGTTGACATCTTCCTCTCAGCACCTACAGTCTTTGGTATAGTTTTGAGTTTTTCTCTTTTGATCTCATAAAATGCATCCCTTTCCTGTTTGGAATCCCTCAATTAAGTTTATCGGTCTTAGTTATGATCATGTAAAGATTTTTCCTTTAATTTCTGTTTTCAAACTATTTCTTTCCACTTTTCTTTCATTTTGTTCCTTCTCTGTCAGTTATTATGCCTGTTTTCTCCTTGCTCGTTTTATTTCTCTTTTCTTCCCAAATAATATTTTACTCTTTCGGTAGTTCTAACGATGATAGTTATGATTGGTTGGGAAATGTGCCAAAGTGTATTGATTCTACACTGCCTTAGCCTTCTGGTAATATTGCGTATTTGGGACCTGTCTGTTGCCTTCTGGGTTATCTGTCAACCAACTTCATAATTCCTGGGCGACAAATGAGTCACAACATTTAAACTCTAACTAAAAAGTTACTAGTCATCAGTTTTGGGGAAAAAAAAAAAACTGAAGGGAGCAGTTCTGAGAAAAAAATGTTCGGTTCCACTTTTAGGTGAAGTGAATGTACTTCTTCATACACTAAATTTTTCAAAATTTTCTACTGCATCTATACAAATGCTGAGAAAGTTAAACTAGAAAAGCATTTCTTGGTATTGTATAAAACTAAGTTTATGAAGGATTCTTTTAGCATTTAGAATTTTCTTATGCAGTTATGGCAAACACAATACTTCTGATACTGAAAATTTAGAATTGGAACCTAATCTTTTCTGTACTTAGAATGTAACCAAGGACTCACTCTGCCTAGTGCAGTTTATCAGTTTTGTTTTTAGTAGTTAGAAATGGTATATTGTAATCTATTGCACCTGCAAAGTTCAACAGTTAGAAACACATTACCCTATTTTAATGCATAATCTAACACTTATTTATGCTGTGAATTAACTTATAAGTGTATTTTTTTTCTTCATTGAATTTATTGGTACATTTTAGGTATACAGTACAGTTACATTCATTATTGGGATCTTCTACCTTTACATGACAGATCTTGGTTCTCATTTTTCCCCTTGTCCCTGCCCTCCCTTCACCCCCTCTTCTCCTCCCCATTTACAAACATTTTATTTCCATTTTTTCTTTTTCTTCTATTTTTTTTTTCCTTTTCCTTATTACCTTTCCCCTACCCTCCTACTTTCCCTACACCTTTAACCCTTTTCTTCCTATTTCACATTGTCAATTATTTCATTAGGATCTTATTTACTATTATAGTTTATTCACACCAGAGAAACTATTTGGTATTTACACATGTGTAACTTATTTATTTCACTTGGGAGTGTATTCTCAGTATGTATCCAGTTTCCTATGAATGAATCTAATTTGTAGGAAACTGGAACCTTGAATCCATAGTTAAGTGTAATAAATCAGACAAGCATTAAGTATTGTATGGTTTCTCATATATGAGAAATTAAAAGTATAAACAAAATGAAAGATAATAGGAAATAGGGAGCTAGATCTTTTGCAAAAGGGGTGGAAACCAAAAGTTGGAGGGCAGGGGAAGAGAAGGAGATTGAAAAAAAGAATTAAGATATGTAATGTACATGTACCAACTCCCCACAAAAAATCTAATCATTGTATATTAAATATATACTAATAAAAAATTTAAAACTGAAAAAAAGAAAATGACAGTGTTAGCCATAGTCAGGATCAATGAATGTTAAGCTAACAGAAAGATTGAACTTACCTATACAAGGGAAGGTTAAATGTAAAGGTTTTGTAATAAATGAGCATAATGAGAACAGTGCCATTCTAAAAGAAAGAAGACTACTGAGGAGAATTAAAGATGTGACATTATATCTCTCTGTTAGAAAGTTTTAGTCTGGGTACATTGTGGATAATTGGGGAGGGGCAAGAATGGGTATATAGAAACCAGTTGACAGTATCTAAACTAAAAATACTGAAAAGGCATATTGTACAATTTGAAAGACAGGAGATAAAATTAACAAGACAGTGAGGGATTTAAGGAAAACCTGTAACCCTAATTTTATTATTAATTTCAAATTTCTAAAATATGAAACAAAAAACAAAAAGATACAGAATAAACAACATGAGTTCAAGTGTAAATTTGTGATGATTTTTTTTTTACTTTCTGTGTACGTGTGTATGTGTATATATTTGCAATCCAGAATGGTAACCTTTGTTTTGGGAGATTGATATATGTATATAACGTATCTTGATCATTTTCCATCCCTTTATACCTGTCATGCTTTCCCTCCTCTTGCTCTCCTTACCTATCTCTAAAAACTGCCTTGAGGTAATTTTGAGCATACTCAAGAAATATCAAGCAACCACTTTCACATTTATGCCTGGAGTTACGTGGAGAAATTTGAGTTAAAGGTAAAAAAAAAAAATTGAGTCATCTTTGTTTAGGTGGTCGGTTAAACCAAAATGTACACATAAGATCACTGAAGATTAAAAAGTATATTGTGAGGCGGGGGATTTAGTTCAATGGCACCATGCCTGCCTTGCAGTACAAGGTCCCAAGTCTCTGGTACCAGTATACACACACACACACACACACACACACACACACACACACACACATTGTTGAAATATTATATATTATGTATATATATATATCATTGTGACTACACTGTAGAACATTTGTGTTAATGGTTTTAGAAGTGGAATAGTTTGATGACATCGAAATGAATAAATGAGTAACTGACTTTTAAGTCATTTGAAAAGAAAAAAGTCGAAAAGTAAGGACATAATATCAGGCACATTATTCAGATGAACATTTAAGCCACCTAAAATGATGGAAAGACAAGATGAAAAAATTTCAAGTTGGTTGATAATATCTTCGGTGAAAAGGAGTTGGCCAGGGATGGGGATAGCATTAATGGAAGAGTAAGAGAAGGTGTTACGGCCAAATTCAGAAGCCCTGAAGAGACAGAATTATGTTGATACTGTCATTGTGGCAAAAAGAATTTGAGGGATTGTGTGCCAAGAGCAGTGTTTCAATACTATGTTGCAAGGCTTGTGACAACTCTTAAGAGCTTACAGTCTACTGAAAAAGACATTAACAGTTTGTATGATGACATAGATGCTTAAAAATAGAACCTACAAAATATAGTGAGGAACCTAGGGATGGAGTCGCCATTTATAAATGAAGAAACATTGATAATTTCACGGGAAAAACTGTGTGGCACCTGAGTTTTATGTACTTCTTAAGATCCAAAAGGGGGAAAGGACATTCCAGGTGGAATTATACGATGTATTACTCCGAGCTATGATAGATAAACCATTAACTCGGTACATTGTACTCTATCTCTCTATATATATCTATATGGCTCTTTGTGGTTAGAATTGTTTCATGTCTTCTCCTGTCCTTCAGGTTTTTGTTCTTAAGAGTAACTGTTCTCCAATGGGATGATACAAAGGTTGTATCTATGTAGGCATGTGCTCATGCATTCATAATACGCATTTGTTTGTGGAGTTTCTTTTAAAATTATGCTTAAAATAATTTATTACTAATAGTAATCAAGGAGTGCTTTATAAGTAAATAAAATGAAGTCACTTTTATCCATTTGCTTTTGTTAATTCATATGTTTAATAATTCCTGTCATATGTGATCTCAGGGAGCTTATAGTTTATGTTATGTTCTGAGCCCCACAAATTAATACTAAAATACTAATTGTTAAGAATGTCATGGCTTATTTTTTACCAAAAATGTTTCTAAAAAAAATCATAACTTGTTCTTTTAAGCTCTCAGACACATTTTTAGATTGTTGATTTATTCCTTTACTGTTTATGGAAGAACTTTGATTTCCTCAAACTAGGAATGTGGTAGATAAACAAAAATTTGGTTAAAGTAGTAGACCAAGTATATAATGTCAAAACTCAAAGTTAATTGTGTTTGATTTTGAGTTGTGTCTTTAATTTTGGCTTTCTTCCCTAAAGGTTGTGAAGATGAGAAAAGAAGTAAAGAGAATACGAGTTTTGGTCATCAGAAAACTTGTCAGGAGTGTCAGCAGGCTGAAATCAAAAAAGTCAGTTGCTTAAAGTAATCATCCTGTGACTAATAAAATGTCAAGAAATGTTTTTACTTAAAAATATTCAAAATTTGAGGGTGGGATGTAAAGAAATAATTGTCTTGTTTAGTACTTTGTTATATACATAGAGATGATGTGAGGGATACAGAATGTGCTGTGTCAGCATGTCCTTATATGGTGTGGACTGTCTTTGCCTAAGACACAAGATGAATACTCCTATTTTTTTTAACTCTATTTAGATTTTTCAGAATACGTTAAGATGATAACAACAATTTTAAGTCAAGTAATACCTTGAGTCAGTTGTGAGGATTTTGTATAATTTTTTCTTGATTACTAAGTTATTTTAAACCTTTGCTGCCCAGTTTATTGTATACCATGGCATTTTTAAAAGAGTATTTTATATTTTCAGCATTAACAGTGTAAGTAAAAAAGTACTTAAAATTCTTGTGATTTAAGCCTGAATATTTACAAAGCCTTACATGTGTTTGTTTCTGGTTAATTTGCTTTTCTAATAAATATTCGAGAAATCGCTCTCTTCCCTAATCAGATATTTAATGCTGTAATTCAAGAGAACAAGTTTTCATTTAATAAACTTACATGCAATCCTTATAGATTTTGAAGCATATATTAATATATATTATATATTATATATTCCAGTGCATGCTTCTGAGATCCTTTTGATGATTACACGAAGAATGGATTGCAAGGAGTAATGAGTAAATGTCAAGATTTGAAATAATAAACTCTTTCACTGCCTTAGGATATGAATGATCGCTGGACCAAGTGCTACAATAGTGGAACAGAACAGAGAAGAAATCACCATGTTTTCA
>NW_022900915.1:33662-67963 GCF_012274545.1 Fukomys damarensis
TATATTAATACAGTTGATTGCTTGAGTGATTAAAACAGTACTAACATACTGTTGAGCTGGAGAGGGCCAGGGACTTAGCTTAGTGGACCTTGCAAGCACAAGGACCCGAGTTCTATCCCTGGTACTGAGGGAAAAAAAAAAAAAAGCTGGGAGAAAGCAAACTGTCAAGTCACTTATACAATACCAAGACAATGCTTATTTATTAGTTTCAAGCACTTGGGTTTGTTTATGAAATTGAGGTATGTGCTAAGATGGGGAAAAGATGGGGAAGTACAATCGGCTAAAAATTTTTCATTATGCTGTAACTAAAATTAATGATTTACTTGGTTATATGTCTTTTTTTTTTTTTTTTTTTTTTTTTGCAGAGGTACTGAAGATGCACTATTAAAAAATCAAAGACGGGCACAACGATTGCTTGAAGAAATCCATGCCATGAAGGTAAGGTTCTGTGTGCCAATGTATGTATGTGTTTGCCTCTCCTGTCAAACTGCATTTTGCATATGCATGGTATTATATGAATATTTATGAGATAACTGAAATCTGAATTATATGTGAACAATGTGTCATACTAAGAAAATTCCAGTATGATGAAACTTGTGTGTTCCCATGTTTTTTACTGGATTTTTCTAAAGGATTAGACTAATTTGAGTCAAAACTGCCAAACAAAACTCATCTATGTTCAATAATGCCTCATGCCCAAGGATTTTATTTTTACTGTAACTTTAGACATGTAACCTGAATGAAGTTCAAGAATTAAAGTGTTCATGTTATTTGGGAATGTGGATGGTGATTTTGGTGGCTGACATCATGCTTTGTCTTGCCAACTCCATAAATTTTTATGGGGTAGTGTCAGCATTTTATTCAGTGCTGTAGTAACTTAAAATAAAATTAGTGTTGGACCAACATGATCATAGTTCCATTTTTTTAGCCAGACTTTTCACTAGTGTAATTTTTAGGTCTTACTCCTCTTACTTTATGGAAACTTTCATTTACCAAATGACATACCATTAAATGTCTGGGAGACGGTTTTATTGTAGAACTTAAAAACAACATTTGATACCAGTGATTATCTTAAATGCAGGGTAATTTTGTGTATGTTTGACAATTATAATTTGATATATCTTCCATGTGTTGAGTTAGATAAAAGAGAAAGAATTCTCTTAATATTTTAATTGAGCTAGATTATCAAAGCTTCTCACCCTGTCTTCCTTTTAAAAGAAGGTTAAAGTATTGAATATGATAGTCTTGTCTCAGTTAATCTGAACACAGACATAGGACGTGAGTCTTAGATATGAGGTGTATTAATTTTTGAATTAGCACTACCATCGTACTGCAAAATTCATAGAATCCATTTGATATATCACTTTAGTCAAATTAATAATCCTTTTTCAGAAAAAATTAACAAATCATACCCTGTGTTTTGTCTGTCTATGAGAAGAGAAAAATCTTTAGAGATTTTTACTTTGAAGATAGCACTAAAATAGGAAGTTATGATTTTTCTTTTTCATTTACTTTGTCTTAACCAATCTTCACTAAGTTACACTGCATACCTAAATTTTTCCTTGAAATTTTTTCTGACTAGTAATTCTTTTGATCCTAAATTACTCATAGGCTTTGGGCTTCTATATAATTGCTGATTTTGTTTTACGTGGAAAGAATACTACACACACACACACACACACACACATACACACACACACACACACACACACACTCGGGGGAGGTTCTTACAATGTATGAAGAGTTGACAACAAAAGATAATCTTTGGAATAGTTCCATTTTCTAACTTCTAATAATTCAGTTCATTTCAATTTTTCTATTATTCTTGAATCTCATTATCTGAAAGAAATCAGGCCTAGTGATATTTTGCTATGTCACTATCATAGTTTGTTTTTCATTCTGATTTTCCCTGTTAAAAAACCACTGTGGAATTGTTCCTTTGTAGAGAGCCAAAATACATCGCTTTTATATTTCTTTAATTCATAAAGTGTATATAGTATGTGTATTCCTTGAATTTATGGCAGGAGTTCAGTATGTCTGGGTTTGTCTGTCTGACTTCTGCTTATTTGAAATACCTTTTAGACACTGGATTAAATTTAACATAAAAAACTCCAAAAGTACTAGAAAGACTGTACTTCCCTTGAGTGTCAAATTTCATTTTTGTTTATAGTGCTTTAATAGAATTGGTCTTTTCTAAAAGAAGCAAATACATGTAGTATTTTTCTTAATTGAAAGATCATTTGTAATTTTCCAAGGAAGTGTTATTCATATGTAAGGGAGTATCAGAGAAATAGTCACTAAGTAGTAGATCTACAGTCTCATTTAAATTTGAAAGAAAACTTGTATTCATTTTTTGGGGAGTTTTTTCCTTGGCTCGTATACTACTAGATTTTTATGGTTTTATTTATGATATACTGTCCTATATTGGTTTCTATGATAACAGGGTATTTCATTTCAAGATGACATCCTCATGAAGAAACCCAAGGTATTTTTAGAAATGTGTATGTGTGCTTTCTGGGAGATTTTTGTTTTTGGTTTTTTTTTTTTTTTTTGGTTTTTTTTTTCTGTTGAAGGAGGTTAAAAACAGTCTGACCTTTATGATACTATATAATCATAGGTTCTAATTTTATAGGGTATAATCTTTGAATCTCAGCTCTTTGATCACTTTCCTAATAGTATTTATATTTTTAACTTTGATTCCAGTGGAGCAGTTTCTTTGAGAGTTGAAGTAGGTTATCAAATCTTACACATCTTTTAAGTTATTTAACTGGGTAAGAAGATGGTAATTTAAAGTATACATTAATATTACTGAAAATGTGCGAGAAATCCTCTCAGTAATAAAGTAGAATTTATTGAACATATACTATTCACTGTCTCACGCAGTAAGATATCATTATTATCTCTATCTTACATAATGAGAAACTGAAGCTTAGAAAAAACAAAGAAACACGCCCATCGACGAATAATTGTTAAATAGTAGACTCCAGAACTGACTGTGAAACTTGCGATGTTACTTTATAGCACTCCTTTCTTTTGGTAACATGCGGACATAATGAAAAAAAACCTAGAACCACTCTCCCAAAGATTGGATGAAGTTGTTTTCTAACATGATACCCTCTAGGAAAAAAAAAGAAAACCAAGACCCAGAGCGCTGCACTGATCCAAACCTTTTAATTTCTCCCAACTAGGTCTACACAGTTACCTAAGTCTGTGTCCTCCATGCCCATCATCACTTCTCCCTGTGCTGAGACCTGTAATGTGGACTTACATATTCTTCTGTGAAACTTTTTCCTGCTGTTTTACTTATTTTAAATAATTTTTTTTCTTCTTTTATGTGCCAGATAGATTATTGAAAACATTCTATGAGTATATATCAGCTTTTCAGATCACCCTATCTCATGTTTCTTTCATCTTGTTTCAAAAGACTTGTTACTAGTGTATCACAAATAGGAAATACAATATTGGTTAGATTTTGTAGAAATTTTGTGTAAAATCAAATAAAATAATACATCAGAATAATGTAATAAGTACTATACCATTTGAACCTCACTACAACTCTGTAAATCCTATTTCAGAAGGATGTTTTCAGAGCTGTTGTAGGCTACATATCCGCATTAGGTTGGAGGATTATTGTCATAAACATTCATGTTTTTTTAGAATTGTCTGATATTTTGGATTATGTATTTTTTTAAAATAATATATTGAGTTTTTTTTTCTATGAGTACTTAAAAAAATTTTGTAGGACAAAAAATACACTATTATGTCGTATCTTATGTTTGGTGTATGTGTCAAATTGACATTTAGTTCACTTATACTTCTAAAGTAATCAAATTAAAAGTACTAATCTTACACTATAATTATTTCAACAGTTTTATCTTTTATTTGTGAACCATTACAAAGTATCATATCAAATGAGGATCCCATCTTAGAGATTTCACCTAGAATCTAGGTAGGCTAATAGATTTAAGGATGTTTAAGCAAGCAGAAGGCACAGATAAAGCAGTGGGACATCTGGCCCTCTGATTCCAATTTTCCCTTCCACGTTTTCAGGCCTAGAGTCTCCCAAGTAAGATTGGTTACTAGCTCATAGCTGAAAGTATTTAAATTTTGAAATGTCTTCATTCTCGTCCCTATGTATAACTTACATGATACCTTCTACTGTGTCATGATACCCACAGATTTTAGGTTTATCGTAAGCATCCTTAACAAGGACATGATACTGAGATCATTGTTCAAATAAGGATTTTCCTCCTGACAAAGGGCATTAGCTTATTTACAAAGAGAACCAGTTCTAGGCATATGAATACACTTATCCCTCTCAATTTTTGGAAAGTACTTCAATAGAAAAATGAGAATATTACAGTCTAAAGATAAAAAATTCATTATATTACCTTATTTGCAGTGCTGACTTTAGTCATGTGGTTTAAATGTTGTCCGTGATATTTCTGCATCATAAAGTTACCTTGTCCTGTTTCAGTTATTAAAATAATGTCAGTTAGTACTTTGAAGCTATATGAATATTCTATATAGTCTCTCAAAACCCTTGATGATACAGTTGAATCTATTAAAACATTTTATTGTTTTTATTTCTCTGTGGGGATTATCTGTTGCTCATAGTTTTTATTCATTGAGAGGAATTTTCTTGTTAAATATCATGAAGGAAAGTTAAAGTAGCCATTTGCCTTCGGAGAAGAATAGTATTATCTGTTATTCTTGATATGCTGGATAAATTTGCATTGTATTCTGGTATTATGAAAATTAAGTTGTACAGATTAGATTTCATTATGTTCCTCCCTAAATAGTGGTTTTAGCATTTTATTTTCTTGGCTAGCCTTTAAATTCAAACTATGTTTCTAGGTCAGTAGTACCAGTCTGTTTAGATCTTTTGCCTTTTGCCAAACTGCTTAACTTCTGTCCCTAGTGTGAATGGGTTAGGTCTCTTCTCTCTCCTTTCTGGGTAGCCATGTTCTCTGAGTGCAAGGTATCCTGGATTCATTTTTCCACAGCCACCTCTACCATGTTCCTGAGCCATGAAGATTACATCACCTTAGATAAAGCTCTGAAAAGATGATGACTATTTGTATAATTTTCTGTCTGCTTCATACTATATAAATTTGGACTTCTCTTCAGAGTCTGTTTGCTTTTATTTAGTCCAATTCTTTCAGATTAGACCTTTTGTTAGAAGGGCCGGTTTTTATGAATGTTTCAGGATTCAGGATTAATCCTGTTTTCTGTTAGTATCTTAGTCTGAGAGATTAACAGTCTAATGTTTAAATTTTAGGGAATTGAAGTTTTAGGTAAAGGATTAGTAAAGTGCAGACAATGAAAGAGAAAGAACCCATGAGAGTATGGTATCTAGGAAGCCAAGTGAAGAAACTATTTCAAGAATGAAATGGTGAGTGCCTGGGCTACATGGTAAGTTCAGGGCCAGCCTCCACTACAAGGGGAGACATCAAAAAAAAAAAAAAAAATAATGGCAGAAAAGTTCCCAAGCAGGGGGAAAGAATTCAACATACAGATAAGTAGGGCATTTAGGACGCTGACTAGCTGTGATTACAAAAAAAAAAAAAAAAAAAAAAAAAAAAAAAAAAAAAGAATGACATGGTGAGCTAGCTATTGTTTTCAAAATAAGCAGTATTATTTTATTCAACATACAAACTCACTAGGTGATAGTTAGTGATGAGTTTTTTAAGTTGAAGTTTCTTCACAGCCTAGGCTGATTTACAGAACTGTATTTATATAACAGAATGTTTTTTATTCTTAAGCATGTCAAGTACGCCTTTCTTCCCTTGCCCCAAAAATGCTGTTTCTAATCTATAAAACTATTTCAATTAAATTTTTAGGATCCAGAATTGTTTCCAGAGTCATATTTTCTTCCTCTGAGTCAGTGACCTGCACCCTAGAATGCTCTAACTAGGGAATAAGTGAAGTGTTCCTCTCCATCTGTTTTACTCCCAGTACTCCTTCAGCATACTCACATAGAGCCTGTTTGGCTACAGAATCTGCAGCAATCAGTGCGATTATCTCTTAAGTCCCTTTCATAATTCTGCACTTATTATTTTTCTTGTACACATTGTTGAAACCAAGTAAATATTAAAATTTGTAGGTAGCTTTGAAGATCTTTAATAAATACTTTTCACTCAGGACAATATTTTCACTGAGAACGAGACACATACACATTTCTCCAAAAGAGGTTTTTCAGTCCGTGTCCCATTGAGAATGGCTCCATTTACATTAATATTTAATATTTTTCATTTCTTTCTCCTCGTACCATCACATTTTATCTTACTTTTTCTTTCCCCCCTGCCTTGGCTTACTTTTCTCTTACTGTAGTTACTGGTAACCTTTCCTAGTGGACACTTATTAATTGGATGAATTATGTCATGGATAATTTGGAAGTCTGATTGGCTGTCATTGGTCATTGAAAATGCTGTAGACATATCTACTTTCCAGACAGACATTTATCAGCATACATTAAAACTATTGACTGAGAATTTCATATTTTTTAAATATGTGCCACCGAATATATCTTCAAGTTCTTATTATTTCTTACATGGACTTTCTGCACCTGATCTCACCCCTTCAAATTATATTGTGCACTAAAATCCGGTGGCTGTCCCCAAATGCATGTGATTGGGATTCTCTTCTACCAGGCTGTAGCTATCTCTCTACTGCCCCTTTTTACCCCACCTACCTTGTACTTTTCATTGAACTATACTTAGCCCATAACAGTCTGTTTCATGCCATTTTTCTATCAGACCTTTTAAACTTAGCACATCTCCCTCATAATTAAGACTCACTTCCTTCAACATCTACTTATGTTACTGGTGCTAGGAAATTTTCCGTGGCACTACCACTCTGTCCCAGAATAATTCACCACCAATTCTGTACAGCCTGTTATAATTCTGTTATTATATTGTATAAGTCTACTTTTATGCCATTCCTATTACTTAGGATATCAAGATGATAGGTTGTTTTAATTCATTTTTCCAACACCTAGTAGTTTGTTTGCTACACAGTGGCTGCTCCCTAACTAGCTGGCTGAGTGACTTAGGCAAAAATTTTTACTTGTGTTGGTATGCTTACAGTGTTGAGGTTTTTCTTAATCTCTAGGCATAAATGGAATACTACTGAACTGTTACTAAGAGTGTGTAATCAAACAGTTTTTTGTTGTTGTTGTTGTTGTTGTTGTTTTTAATGTTAAGTATCAGAAACAGAAGAATAAAGTCTCTTCATTTTAAGATCCCCTTAGCCAGTGCCCTCAGGCCATATAACTTCTAATTTAATGTTTGTAAAAGTGGAGTAAGATACCTTAGTTTGATAACGCTCTGTACTCTATTTGTGACCTTTAAATGAATAAACAAGAAATCTTAGTGGAGTTTTAAAAGATCTGTATATACTGCTCTCCTCACTCAACGAAATTTAAAAACAGATAATTGTAATGAAAAGCCAGTTTGGCTTGTGTTTCTGAGCTTTTAAGTCATTGCTTTGAATAGGTCATATCCCTGCAACAGTTAGCTGTGTGGCATTTTTAATATAAGTGCTACCCATGCTTTGCTTTTGAACCTACCCACTCCTATTTGAAAACATAGAGTTGCAGGGCCTGTTAGCAAAAGTGATGAAAATGCTGTTATCATTTACCGAGTCATAGTATACCATAGTTTGTGAATAAATACCTGATTCTGGAATAGCACCTACTTTAAAGGCTACTGAGGATATAAAGGTTTAGGAGTAGGAAGTAAGAAAGCAGTGTCACATGAATTTTTTTTTAAATATTTTTATTTCAACCATTAACACTAACTTGAACATATCTTACATTGCTAGATTTTTATTGTAGTGGAAAATATGTACTTTTGTGTTCTCTATGTTAGAAATAATGTCAATGTTTTAATATCTCAAAGAATTGATAGTTTATGATAACAGAAATTGAATAGTGTTCCATTTTTTTCTTGTTTGAAAAATATTCCATTTCCCTACTTGTCACTGTGAAATAAAAATACTGTAATTCAAGGGAAATAATTGTTCCCATTAATTATACTTCTTAGCAATTTCTAATTAAATCGTATATTATGTTTTATTCTTTTTCTTTTGTGAAGAATAACCATACTCTACATGATGCATCAGTTTTAAATATGAGTAGAGTGAGGAGTGAAATGCTTACTTTACTGATTTCTGTTGACAGTATGTTGAAGTAGAAGTTGGAATTTTTTGTTATATTAGCTCTCTTCACCCCAATCTAAGCATCACAGATTATTAATGGTCATATATCTTCTTAGTCATAAGATTTGTAAATATAAATGAATATTTTAAAATACAAATGATAAAAGAGAGTTGTCGGAACCTAGAGAAAGGATCAGTTAGTTAAATCTAATTTCTTACATGACTATAGGAAGATTTCTTAGAGTCAGGGTACTAAGTTAAAATTTTAAGAATAAAAATTAACTGTTTAGGAAAGGACATCTGGGTAAATAGATACAACATAAATACAGCATACAGATCTAGCTCTGTATGTATATAACATGATTTAAAAATACTGCTGAGTATTAAAGCACATTGAATATTGTAGCACACTGAAAAATAATTTTTTTTCTTTTTAAAATATATTTTGCTTTCTTTTTGCTATCAATACTTTCTAACTAATACATGTTGAAAAAGTATAGCTGTAGTACAGAAAGAATGGAGAAATAAAGGGTTGAAGTAGTGGCTAAAATACTAGATGTGATTATGCTTTAAAGACTTTCAGAAAATATGGACACAACAAAGAATTTTAAATGTTTTCTAGAACAATAAAGCTGAAAGCAGAGTGGAAGTATTTTGAAGATTAGTAGCCATATATCTTTTACCATATTAATTTTTAAACATTCACCATTTATTTTGATTTCTTAGCTATATAGTTTGTACCCTTACTAATTCTTGTTAATGTGTTATCCTGAGAAGACGCATGAAAAAAAAGCTTTTAAGATTGTCACAGAACTGTCCTTTTAAAACTTATTTTGGGATTAGAGATCAAAAGCAATTAACTCTTCCCCCAAGGCCAGCCATTTTGACAGATTGAAATCTCCAGAATGAAAAATATCTGTGTGTTTTATGTAGAGTCTTCAGACTGAAGTAATGATTGGATCTCATTTTCTCTGGCCACCTCTTTGAATATGACCACAGAGATGAGTAATTTTCTGTACTAAAAGCAGTTTAAGATATTTATATTTGGCATAAAACAATGTGATCATGTTTAATTGCTTAGGTTAAATAAGTTATTTTCCCAAATTTTTCTAAAAACTATTTCTACTCTAAGTAAGATAGGATTATGTATTTTTAAAGTTTCAGAACTTGTTTTGATTAAGTAATTTGCTTTTTGTTCAATTAATACTATGTTTTAAAATAAAATGCAGATCTTGGACTGTTGAATTATATGAGTATGAGTACTTAATGTTTCCCTACTGAAATAGGAATTATTTTTATAAATCGATGATAATATTGTTAAAAACATGTTCAGCTTAGCTTTTAGAATGTGAAGATTCACCTTTTGACATGAAATTCAACTTGGAAGTAAAGTGAGACAGTACTATTTGTAGACATTTAGTAATTTTTTTACTGGCTGCCAGCAAAATCCTGACACCAAATACAATTTCCTAGTAGTAAACTTACTTTGTTATCGTTTATCACTCTCCTGTTCGAGAACTTAAATTAGCTTCCTTTTTGTATGCCAGATTGAATCTTAATTTTTCAAGAGTCTTCAAGGCTTTCTCACTATTTAGCCCTTTGTCCTCGCCAGCTTTCTCTCTGCTCCTCATTTCTACCTACATAATTTAAGTTTCTGTAGTTTTGTGTGATAACAAGGCAGCATTTACCACGGCTTTGCACAAAACCAGAGTGAGTCATTGTCACTGTTTTTGCCAATCTCTAAAACAGTGGATTTGTTAGGAAATATGGGGGTGTACATATGTGAGGATTTCTGCCTGGGAGTGTATAACATGGTGGTAAGGAGTTTGCACAATTTAAAAAAACTTCTCTGGTAAACCGGCCATCTTTGCATTGTTCTCACCATTGAGAACTACTGTACTAAGAAGAAATTACTATGCTTACCTCATCTATACAGTGTTTTGGTAGTTTTTAATACTTTATTATTAATGCATTTTCCTTTGTGTTACTATGTTGGGTTACTTACACGCTCTTTCAAAAATTAAACTATTTTAGTTGTCTATTATAAAGTGGCTTGTGTTCTGCACATAGAAAACTCTGTGTTTCAAATATTAATATTTACATCTATAAATAGATTTTTAAAGGTTTTATAGCAAAATGCCTTTTAATCAAAATGAAGATAAATCTCACTCTAAAGTTGTTTGTGAATATTTTAGTTTCTTCTTGTCTTCCATATAATAGTAACACTTGAAATTTTGCTATTAGCTTATCTTTATTTCATGTTTAAATTTTGAATTTCATATATCAGTTTATTGAAGTAAAATCAACAATGTTGATGACTTTTAAGATGTAGAAGGATGTCATTATAAAATGAAAGAAGAGTAAAGCCACTTGTTTCACATTTCCTGAAATTTTGAACATTTACTGATACTGCTTTTGTATCATTAATTGTGTGCCCTAGAATCTATTTCTTCTTAAAACTAAAAATAATTTCTGTTTGATTTTGTTTATATGGAGAATAAACAAAGTATGTAATATTGGTTTTTCTAGCATAGCACACTGGATAAATTTCTTAAGAATTTAAATTTCTATCATCATACACTGTTTCAATGATGTAGGTGAAATAATATGGCTGTTGTCGTCAATGCCATTATGGAAAGTTATAATAAAATATTCAGTAATCTGTAATAAATTAGTAACCAGTAGCCAGTAATCAAATCTTCGGGTGCAGAAAAGAGATCTTTTGGGGATCTACCATGTCAAAGAATCGGTCTTCCCTGTCCAGGTTGCATTGTAACTTTAGGCCAGAAACTGAGATATTTGGTAAATAACATATACTTCAATAAATAAAATTTTGGTTGATATTATTTACTCGTTTACTTTGCAAGAAAAGATCATACACTCATATTGTGACCACATCACTTTGCTTCACTCTTAACGGAAATATTTTAGGTCTATCCTTTGTGTATGCCATAATCTATGGTACCTTATTCAGAAGTATTAGAAATGAATATTCTCCCTGCCCTTGAGAACTTTGTAATCTAATGAGAGAGAAGAATTCATGAACACAGACCTTCAGTAAAATGTTTCTAAAGATGAAGGGTATGTAGCACTGGTTCAGGATCCAAGGAAGGCTTCCTGTAGCAGGAAGCTGAGACTTAAAAGGTAAGCGGAACTTCACAAATTATATAATAGAATATGTACTTAAATGTACATTGTTTTGTTTTGTTTGGTAGTTTTGAAATTTTTATAAAAGGTATAAAGGAAGTCATCTGTAAAACCAGGAAATAAAGTTTTTAGATTATTTTACTAATTTCCCTACATAAAAGTCTGTTAAGTGTGATAGTAATTAGAATTCAAATCTCAATATAGATGAGCATAAAGATTAGCTGTGGGGGATTAACTTAGATAACTACAACGAAAGACATGGTTATTAAAAGCTGTCTTTCCCATAATTCCTGAATAGTAGCAATATTGTCAGGTCTTCTTTATGCATCTGAATATTGAGATAACTGAGATACTCATTGCAGCAATTTATGATATCTAAGATGGAAAAATAACTTCATTTTCCATTCTTTCAACAAATATTTATTGAGCATTTACCAAATGCTGTGAACTTTTCTAGGTACTTATGAATACCTGAGGGGAAACTCTGTCAAAAATTCTTACAGTCTTTTTTTTTTGGTGGGGTTTTTTTTTTTTTCTGTTTGTTTGCTTTGTTTTTATGGTGTATTTTGTGGTTTTACAGGACACAACATGATCAGTGTAATTATATAGAAATGATATGATATGAAAAATTAAAACAGGAAAGTTTAGGAAGGATGATGTAAAATAGACAGTTGGAGATATTAAGTCGGGAATTCAGAGGAGAGATGTTCTAGAGATAGATATTTTTGGAAGTTCATAAATATATGATATATAAAGTCATGAGACTGGATGAAATCACTAAGGTAGTAGTAAATAATACTGAAAAGTACCAACAGCAGAGTCCTAATCAATTCTTAAGTTTGAAACAACTAGCAAAAGTCCCTAAGAAAAATAATCAATAGTCTGTGTTTTCTAAGTGAAATTACGAAAGTATATCAAGGAGAAAGGGGAAATCAACACAACAAATGTTATTGAATAGGCAGAGAAGGGCCAAGTCACATACTGCTGCTGATCAAGAAGAGTACTGAGACTTAAATTTAGCACGTTGGAGAATGTTGGTGACTTAAAAGAATGAGATTGCTGGAATAATAAGTTGAGTCTAAAGCCTCTGGAGTAGGTGTAAGAGAAAATAGCATTTGGAGATATTAACAAGTATTGTGGTTAGGGTGGTCATATGACCAAATTTCCTGGGACTCTTCTTACTTTTTGCCCCAGAACATTTATTAATGTCTCATTTGATTCTCAGATGGGTTCATGTTTTAATATGAAACTATGTGATCAACATGGTTATGATCCTTTGCTGTCATTATTCCTTCTGACACCTAAATTCAGCAAGTGGTCACCCCTATAAGCCAACTTGCACAACCTTTTTGAGAGTCTGTTTTGAACCCCACTAGTCTTTTTCTGGCACAGGAAATTAACTGTAGGACATATAATTTTCCTGCTTTAGTTTAGTGGTATTTGGTATGGTAGGAGAATAGAAAATGTATTCAGTTCTTTTTAATATATTCAAAACAGCATGGATTGATTGATCCTAGAAGAAACATATTACAACAGTAGAACCAAAAAATATTAGGACAATCAAAAAAATTTTTAATGTCAGTCTGAAGATGTTTGATTTCTTTCTTGTCTTCAGAACAGTGACATAATATGCCTTAGAGTTACTGGTCCTGCAGACGGGAAAACCAGGTTATTATAATCTATACAATCCATAAGGAAGTACTAAGCCTAGGAGTGGTGATACAGGGATGATATAGTAGATAAAATAGGACCTCCAACTGATACAGGGGGAAATTCCTGACCTGTTAGGTGTCTGATACACTGAGTTTGTGTTCTCTAAAATCGAAGAATGGATTCTAGGAACAACAGAGTTTAAGAGTATGAAATGTTTATTGAGAAGATAGTTCCTGAGAGGAAGGAGGGGACCCAAATGGGTAGCCAGGGACCCCACTTTTCAGGGTAAGTTTTATAGAGCAAAAACCACGAGTTAAAGCATAAGGTTACAAGTATAGTCACGTAGGTATTAGTGATTCAGTGGGGGGACTAGTCTCATAACAAATGTTTATGAAAAGAACAAAGACTTTTTCTAGGAAATCATGGATACGGTGACTGATGTCACGCTACACTTCATTAGGCCAAGTGTTACCACTTACCTTGTGCTTTGGGGAGGTATGCAGACCTGGTCATTTCATCTTGATCTTGAGGCCTGACCTCTGACAGATGTTTCCTGGGTACGGTTATAATGTGTTTCTGCTCTGTCGAGGGCCCAGCCCTGTCTGACTGCCTGTAGTATTTTTACTTAACTTAGTTGTCTTTAATAATATGACAATGTTAATCTAATAGAGCAACATCGAAGAATCATAATAAAGGGGCTCTGAAGGGTCAGATAGATGACTCATAGGTGTCTCATCTGAGCAGCAGAGGATGGAGAGGCCATTGGCTGCATTAAAGAACACAGGAATAGGGATAGGAGGAAGACAGTGGTATTTTATTTGGAAAAACACCTTCCCAATATAATGATAGACTATAGTTTTATTTCAGGGTTTCTGTAGTAAAATATATTTGAACAGAACAGGGCCGTGGATTTAGCTCAGTGGCACCTCGCCTGCCTCATAAGTGCAAGGTCCTGAGTTCGATCCCCAGTACTGAAAAAAAGAAAGAGCAGAATATTATTTAGAAAATGAATTATTTATTGTCACTGAAGGATAACCATAATAAGAATTCCTATCTATAAAAAAATACGAAGATCGGGATATCAGTAGCACTCTCATGAGTTATTTCGGAGAAATACATTATTTGGTTCATTTCCACATATACCAAAAATCTAGCATTCATATTTTTCCTGGCATTTTAAAATTTCTTTTCTCAGTCTAAACATCACATTCCATCTGTTACACGCAAAAGTCTCTTGTATGCTGTTAAGTTAAAAGCCCAACCACAATGAAATCTTCTTGGAATTAAAAAAGTCAGCATGGTTAACTACCTTGCAGTAACTTTTTATATTATGATAATCTCCTGCCCATGGCCTGATACAAAAATAGTTTGATTACAAACATACTTTTACTACTGCAGAACCAACTGCACTGGCTTAATGGTTATAAGTATCTTAGATTGTTCAAACAAATATCTGGAGAGAAAACAAAGCTATATCCAAATAAGCAACCAATTTAGATTACCTGATTTTAATTAAATTTGCTATTTTGCTTATTAGCAAAGCAGTAGCTTCTCACACAGTGCAGAATAAGGGAACTGAAGTTCTTCTGATCTAGTTTTTAATGTGTGATAATCTTTAGTGTAGAAAGCTTGAATAATGTTAATTTAATTAGGAAGGACTTAAAATGTGTAATTTATTACTGACATTGGGATGTGGCAAAAAGCAATTCTTGTCCTAGCCCTGCTGCGGTACTTTGAAATTAGTCTTTTAAACTTTCTGTGATCATGATTTTTGAGTGAGTCCTGAGTCCCCGAGACTACTTTAAGGCCCAGTAATTCATTAGTGGAATCCACAACAAAGGCTGTTAAACTCACAATTACAGTTTATTACTATACAAGAATACAGATTGAAATTAGCAAGGAGGGGGAGTTCATAAAAAACCAGGTATAAGTTTCCACAGGTCCTCTGCCTCTGAAGTCATGTGGACACACACCCATCAGTGATGTGACAGCAGGTACAAAGTGTTCCCATCCAGACCCAGAGATTTTAACTGGGGACAAGTTACATAAGTGTGAATTTTCTGCACAGCTAAACTTTTACTTCCGCTTCTCAAAGCAAAGACATTCACATTAAATTTCACTGTTAACAGTAACTCTCTGATCATAAATATCCTGTAGCCCACATTCTCAGAGGTCATTTCCCAGGAACTAGCCTAGGGTCACTCCTAAAGAGAGGCCTTTCTCATTTAGGTGTGTGATGCTGAAATAATACTGTAGTGTTTCCCTGGTGTGAGAAACCAAAAGTATAAAAAAGGACCAAAATGTATAATAGATATTGTGAAATAGGAAGAAAATGTTCAAATGGGAAAGGGAACTAGCGGGAGGAGGAAGGGAAAGGAAAGAAAATGAGGAAAGAAGGAAAAAAATGGAAACAAAGCTCCTATAAAGGAGGATATGAGGTGTTAGAAGAGGAGAGAAATGGGAAAAAAGAATCAACATGAATCCTATACAGGTACAAATTCCCTATAATGAATGTAATCATTATGTATACCTAAAATGTACCAATAAACTTAATGATTTTTTTTTAAAAGGGCATGGCAGAAGGGTCTGCATGGCATAAAGCTGTTCATGTTATGGCAGCCAGCAGCAGAGAGAGATAAAGCAGGCTAGGTAGGAGAGATACCCTTCCAAGTCCTCTGCCTCACTAACCATACCCCACCTCCTAACTGGAAGCCAGCTACAGGGGCCTCTAACACGAGCCCCACCTATGAGCACATGAGGCTTTGGATGGTTATCTAGATCTAAACCCTAACAGTAACTATGTTAGTAATGTCTTGGTAAATAGTTTTTCATGTTTGAACTTTCTTAGACTGGGAGTAATGTGTCAAGGTTTCTTGTTAATAGTTTTTATATTTTTCTTTTTCTGCAGTTTTTTTTTCTTTATGTAATTAATTGCTGTGTTTTATTTGATGCCTGGGTAGTATAGTCAGAAATCTTCTCTTCTTTGCCTGACAATGTGCCTTTTAGTGAATCCAATTTGGTTAATCTTTGCCCACCACTTTGTTTTTAGCCTTTTGAAATAGCCATGTTCTTATGTATCTCTTACAGACTTTACGGCATAGAGCTGGGTTTTCCTCTTTATCCAAGTTAAAGATCTTTTTCTCCTGAGAGACGGGGTAGGGCCAGGGATTTAGCTCAGTGGCACTGTGCCTGCCTCTGCAAGCGCAAGGTCAAGTTCAATCCCTGGTACCAAAAAGAAAAAAGGCAGATTAAATTAATTCACATTGTTGGATTTCTGATGTTTATACTCTCATGTTTTCTAATTACTGAGTATTCTGGTATAGTTACTCTTTCTTTCTTTACTAGATATGTCATCATTGCAATTTTCAAAAAAATTCTTTTGATATTTAGAACTATATGCTTTTGTACAATGGCTACTGCTGTAGCACTTTCAGTGACCTTACTTTCCTATTTTATATGTAATCGTGCATTTTCTAATCTATTTTGTTAGTTTATTGTACTGTTACATTATATTTTTGATTGAAGGATACATGGAAATGGAAGCAGTGTATGACAAAGATTATCCAAGAAGAATATATATATATAAGGTTATAATGCCACACAGCTTGTCCTCTGCCACCAGGTCCCTCACTGGTATGCGTGCCACAGAGCTTGGATTGTTTCTTAAGGCGACTAACTTCCTAGGTCATCCCTTGATTCCTTCCCATATGACTTTTCTGTTGAAGCCAGCATGCCAAGCTCAGGTGGTGACCAGCTGCCTCTTCCTTCCACTTTCCATGTCAGGGTGGAAGTTTATAAGGAAATTCATTGGTGCTTGAATAAATAGCCTACCTACTTGTTTGGTGAAATCTGGCACAGGTTTTATTTCTCAGGAGTGCATTACAGAGAGATACTATAACCCATCAATTTAAATTTTTTATTTTAAAAAATTGTTGCACACCCTGGCGCTGGGGCAGAAGTGTTCCTCCTAGATCTGTATGATTGTCCATTTTCAGTGATATTCTTTGACACTTGTCTATTTGTTCCACCTTCCTCTAACTCTTCTTTTCAGTTAGCTTTTTCTCTTCAGTCCAAACATGTAGCATTTACCTACTATACTTTCTCGTATTCCCATCTACTTATTTTAGCTGTTACTCTACAAGTACAAACCAGTGGTCCTTTTATCAAAGTTCTTTGCTGTGGGCTGTCCTCTAGAATATTCCTCTGGAGAAGTACATGTGAGTAATATTCCCTGAATTCTTCAAAGTTCAACATTGTTTTCTTATAGACTTGATATTTAATGAGCTACTTGAGCATAAAGTCCTTGGGTTACAGTTGATTATGTATTGGAGTTCCTTGAAAATATTTCATTATACTTGATTTGTATACGTTTTAACAAAACTTAGCCCTTAAAACTATTTTGTTATGGCTTTCTCAGTAGCATGGAAATTTCTATGTGTTATTCCTTTTAAAAAATTAAGATTTTAATTAATGTCAAGTTTCTTAAAGCAAGACCTGGAAAGGAATTTAACTTACAATGACAGCTAAAATTAGACTCAAAACTAAAATTTTTATGTTTTTTTTTTTTCTTTCATAGGAACTGAAACCTGATACAGTAACTAAATCTGCTCTTGGTGATGATATCAATTTTGGAAAGATCTGCAAAAAGGTATATCTACAATAGATTATATTTATTTTATGAAGAGCTTTTTATATGTATTCCTTTTTTACCATCACCTTTTTCATTAAAGAGAAGACTTATCAAGAAGCCAGTTGCTATTAGTATATGAATTTCCCTCACTGAGTTTTAGAATTGCCACAGAAAATGTCTGTATGATAATTTATAAATTTTACTTTGCTGTGATATTGAGCTTAATACAGTATTTCATATTTTATATAAATCTTAAAAATTAACTACTCTAAGAATCTATTCTTGTCCTTTTCAAATTTTTGTAAGTTCCTCATTTAATTTCTGCTTTACCTTGTAAAAGATTTGTTTTAGCTCCCTTTTTATAATTGAGGTAAATAGAGATTAAAAAAGAATGAAATCTGGTTAATGCTGTAATTCTATCATATGGCAGTTAGTAGTACTGTTACCTACATCTTCTGCTCTGTACTTGGCACTGCTGTTTCTTTCTTGCTGTTTCCCCTTTTCTTTTCATCCACTTTGCTCATGCCTGCACAAGAGAATTCCTAGTCAGAACACTTATTTGTCTCTATGTTTTTGTTTTTGGTTTCACTGATCTTTGCCTCTAATTTACATTTTCTCCTGTTAGTCTTTATATGAATATATTTGATAAGCACCATGTACCATGCATACTGCCAATAATTAAATATTACCTTAAAACTAAGTGAAATCTGGATGTATTTGGGTGGCTTAAACTTTCCTTGTCACATCAGTCAACTTAAGTATCTAAGGCCATTTATTTCCCTAGCTTTACATGCAGCCATGTGTGCAATAAGGTGTACTATATCCTAAGACGTGGTGTATGTAATTACTCTTCTCCATTATGGGAGTGTAATCTTTTCCCTTTTCATCTCTTTCTACCTACTTTTATTTGATATTTTCTTCATATATTATATATTTGTAATCTCTTGAAGTCCTTGAAACATATGGTCTCTCATTGGCTTCATGGTGTTAAAAGGATAGATTTTAAAAAACTGCTCTGAATAAAGTTAGCCATTGCTTACCTAGAGTTCATTATAAATACATGGCATTCAATATTACTTCCATTTTTTCATTGTTCTGTTTTTTATATATGACTCTTCTTTACTTGATTGTGGGATATATATATACTTTCTATGTTGTGGAACCAGTAAATCTAAGAATTGATGCCGTTTTGGCAGTAGGATCCAAAGACAGTGTAATTGGGATTTAAGGCAAGAGTTTTTTTTGTTTGTTTGTTTTTTGGGTTTGTTTTTTTTTTCATTGAGTTTATTGGTACTTTTTAAGGATACAGTATAGTTACATTCATCATTGGGATCTTGTACCTTTACATGGCAGATCTTGGTTCGCATTTTTTCCTCATACCCCTGCCATCGCTTCACCCCTTCCCCCCTCCTCTATTTACAAAGACTTTGTTTCCAATTTTTCCTTTTTGCATATTTTTTCTTTTCCCTTATTTCCTTTCCCTTACCCTTCTCACTTCCCCTATACCTTTAGCCCTTTTCTTCCTATTTCACATTATCATTTATACAATTTGGAACTTATTTGCACTTTTAGTTTTTCACACCTGAGAAGCTATTCAGTATTTAACCATGTGTCTCTTATTTTTTTCACTTGAGAACTCTGGCCTCAATATGCATCCATTTTCCTATGAATGACTCTAGTTTCTCATTCTTTATGGCTGAGTAGTACTCTATTTTATCAAAAAACCACCTCTTCTTTATCCAGTCTCCAACTGATGTACAATTGGGCTGTGTCCAAGTTTTAGCTATTACAAACTGTGCGGCTATAAACATGGGTGTGCATATATCACTGTGGTATGATTCTTAAAATTCTTTTGGAAAGATACCCAACAAACGGATAGCTGGGTCAAATGGAACCTCTAATCCTAGTTCTTTGAGGTATCTACATATTGATTTCCACAGTGGTTACACCAGTTTTCACTCCCACCAACAATGGTGAAGGGTTCCTTTCTCCCCACAACCCCGCCAACATTTACTATTGGTTGATTTCTTGGTATCAGCCATTCTTTCTAGGGTGAGGTGGAATCTCAGTGTTTTTTTTCATCTGCATCTCTTGAATAACCAGTGATGTTCAACACTTTTTCATGTATTTATTTGCTGCTTTTACTTCTTTGTCTAAGAAATGTGTGTTCATTTCTTAAGCCCATTTTTGAATCAGGTCTTTATATTTGGGGGGCCTGACTTTTTGAGTTCTTTATATATTCTAGAGAATAGTCCTTATTCTGAGGAGTAGCTGGTAAAAAGTTTTTCCCACAATGTAGATTGTCTCAGCTCTGTTAGTGGTTTCTTTTACAGTGCAGAAGTTTTTAATAAGATGAGATCCCAGTTGTTGATTCTTTGTGCTAGTTCCCATGCTACTGAAGATTTGTTCATAAAGTCTTTTCCTGTGTCATTATCTTCAAGGGTTCTGCCTAACTTATCTTCCAGAAATTTTAGTGTTTCTGTTTTATTATTTAGATCTTTAATCCATTTGGATTTTAGTTCAGTGAATGGTGAAAGATAAGGGTCTAGTTTTAATCTTGAACAGGTTGAAATCCACTTTTTCCAACACCATTTATTAAAGAGGCTATCTTTCCTCCACTGAGGATGGTTGGCTCCTTTGTCAAAGATGAGGTAGCTGAGTACATCTGGAGTTGTTTCTGTATTTTCCAATGTATTCCACTGATCCTCTGGCCTTTTTCTTTACCAGCACCATGCTGTTTTGATAACAGTAGCTTTGTAGTATAGTTTCACATTAGGGATTGTGATACCCCTGTCATGTCTCTGTCGCCTAGGATTGCTTTTGCTCTTCTAGGTCTCTTCTTGTTCCAAATGAATTTTTGGATTATTTTTTCTAGTTCTGTGAAATATAGTGTTGGAATTTCAATCAGTATTCCATTGAATCTGTATAGCAGTTTTGGTAGTATGGCTGTTTTCACTATGTTGATTCTTCTGCAGTGTGGATCTAGGTACCGGCACAACCAGGAGGCTGGAAGGCACAGTGGGTGGTGGGGGGAATTCTGTAGAGGTGCCTGCGTGGCTGGGCAGTCCTCACCAGTCTGCTCTGATCGAGGCCCAGGGCACTGGAGGTAGGGGAGCTGCAACAATTCAAGTTTTATCTGACGATAAGTGATACTGTCCCTTAAAAATGGACCTGACAGGCAACTTTGATGAAATTGAACTTCAACTTCAGTAGGACTCTTTTTTTTTTTGGTACCGGGGACCGAACTCGGGCCCTAGCACTTAGGAGGCAGGCGGCAGAACCACTGAGCCAAATCTCTGGCCTGGCTCTCCTTTCAATAAGAAGAGAAATAATACCCATGCCATACACAATTACTTTCTCTAGTTGATTGAGGAAAAGTTGGCTTATATTATTAAAATCCTTTGCCTTTAAATGACTAGTTTTATTATTTATGATTTCCTTACCCTTCATAGTAATTTTTACATATAACATCTCATGTGTTTATCAATTTAATTTTGCTATACACTTGATTTTATTTCTGTATAAAACTTTATTCATATATCCTAGGTCTCAGTTTTTTTGGTACCGGGGATCAAACTGAGTACCTTGCTGTTGCAAGGCAGGTGGCGGCACAACTGAGCTAAATTCCCGGCCCACTATTTTTTAATATTTTATCCAATAGAGAAGAATTCAGGAGGTACCATGAAAGAAGGTATAGCTCTTTAGCCTTCTGTATAAAATATGTCACTTATTTTCAGGAAATAATTCAAAAATCTCAGTTGAGTTTATATATGATAATAATTAATTCTTGAAAAATGTTATTACCTCCAAAATATGGATGCAGAGTTTGCCTCAATTCTTGTGGTTCAACCAAATGGACCATTTCCAGTTATCTTGCTGAATATTTTGGATAAATGCAGTTGTTAATTGTTGAAGTATAATTTTAGATAAAACCTAGAAGCAAAATAAAGCCCAATTAATATTAAAAGTACTTATACTAACATTCTATTTCTGCCAATTCATTGAGAGTCATTTTAGGCAAGATTTTTCACAGAGCTAATACTGCACATAAGAATATTTTTGGGTTTGGGGTTTTTGGGCTGTTTTGTGTGTGTGTGTGTGTGTGTGTGTGTGTGTGTGTGTGTGTGTGCCTTTAAACTTGTTTACATTCAAGGTAACATTTTTAAAATTCTTTGCAAAATGAATACAAGATGTATTTGTGATAACAATGATCATCCGTATGCAAAAATAAAATTTTTCCATTAAAGACAGTGTGTTTTCTATGTTTTCATTTGAACTGGAGGCATGTGGAAACCACAGTTTCCTGAGAATTTTCTGAGGCAAACCTTGGGACAATTTTAAATAAGAAAAGTTGTGGTTTCTTTTATACTTCCCATTATTGTGAGGCTTGTTCATGCAGGTATAAAAACTGCTCATAGAGATTACTTAGTAGCTCTTAAATTTCAAAATAAATTTACTTAAATTTAAGATGTATCACTCTAATTGTATTCCTTATGTAGCTCCATAACATTTTCTCTCGAGTGAAATTTATCACATTTGCCTTGGAAAAATCACTTGTACATTTGTCTTAGATTTTTATTTCATATATTTCTTTAAAATATATTAGTTTTATTCATCTTGAAGAAAAAAATATATGTCACATCTTATCAGTCTTATAAAAAGAACTATACTTTCTTACATTGTGCCTACTAAATTTTTATATATTACATGAAATATTAAAAAATATTGAGAGCTAGAGTATATGAATATAGTTTTATGCAGAAATAAAATAAAGCTAGTAGCAAATTTAATTTGATAATTTGATAATGTGAATATCTTAATCACTTTTACTTCCCTCTGCCCTAGCCCTTTTTTTACCTACCATTTCCAAATCTCTACAGAATCTTCCTTTCCATTTCCTGTCATCTCTGTTTTATTTTGCTATTTAAAGTGTTTATATTTTGGGTAATATAAGGGAAACCATGTGATGTTTAATCTTCTGTGTCTGATTTATATCATTTACTATAAGTTCTCAATACGTGTCCGTTTTCCTTCCTACGATGGCTGAGTAGTACTCTCTTGTATATGTTCTACATTTTTATCCATTCATCTGTTGATGGGCATATATGTTACATCTAAAATATAGCTACTATGAATTGTAATGCTATAAATATGGGTATGAATGTATCATTTTAAAATGATTGTTTTTATTCTTTCTGGAAGATATTCCAAATATAATTTCTTTGTGTGTGTGTGTGTGTGTGTGTGTGGTACCAGGGATCAAACTGAGGTCCTTGTGCTTGCAAGGCAGGCACCGGAACCACTGAGCCAAATCCCTGGCCCTAGAATTTCGATATTTAGTGTTGTTTTGATTTCCATACCTATAGGGCCAGAAATGCTAAATATGTTTTCATGTACTTATTGACCATTTGCACTTCTTTTGAAGAACATCTGGCAACTGGGGATTTAGCTCAGTGGTTCTGCTGCCTGCCTTGCATGAGCAAGGTCCAGAATTCGATCGCTGGTACTAAAACCAACAAGAAAAACATCTGTTCATTTCAATTACTCAATTTTGATTTCATCTTTTACTTCAGGAGTCTAATTTTTAAATTAGAGTGCATTGTGAGTCTCAATAAATTGTACTTATATCTTCATATGTAAGATGATGCTTTTATGTGATGAGGGGTCAGTAAATTTAAAGAACATGTATGGGAGGGGAGAAAAGATACAGAAGAGAAATAAGGAGGAAACAAGAACGTGAAGTCTCTTGTAGTACTGTTTTCTCTCGTCATTCTTGTGAGTTCTGCACTTAGCTTAACAGTATTGGTGAGAAACATGCAGGCACTATGTAATACAACGAAGACCCAAACTTTGCCAATAGAAGGAATCAGCCCACTTGCTTCGCAAGCTTATTTATTATGTTAATGTTTGTTTTTATTTCCTTCCAAAAAATTTGAAGAGGGCTTTACCGAATTTGTAATGTAAGAAAAGCATTTAGAGTTGAGTAATTAGTGAAAGTTAAGTGGCTAGAAAGTAATTTAGGAACATCTGACTAAATTCAGAAACTGACCTTGATCCTAACTGGTAAATAATCGAGCAATCAAGTCTAGATTGTCAGTGTTTTGATAAATAAAACCTTTGACTTGTATCACCCTTGGCCTTGGTTAACTTTTAAATTTAAAAAGTTAAGGATTTTTCTACAAATAAATTCTTAAGAATAAAATTAAAATAAAAATTGCTTTGAAATAATAAAATCAATTAAAATATTTAAATGTTAAATTTTACCTTTTTACTCCGGAAGAATTTTAAAAGCTTGTTTGAATAATTGCTACAATTTATGAAATTGATATTCTAAGACAAAAAACACATTAACAAGTGCACGTTACATTTGTATTAAATTTTGAATTAAACGTAAACTTTAATTCTTAGTATTTACAAAGCATTTATATACATATGTTAAGTTCTTCCATTTGTCTGTTTTTCTCCATTAGAATATTTTTCTACTCCCCAGATTGTAAGCACCTTAGACTTGAAAATCAGTATAGGCCATCAGGAACAAATACAATTTAAATGAAAATAGCTAGAAGCTAAATATAAGGAACTTTGAAGAGCAGATATATATGAAGGACATATACATGTGCTATATATATATGCATGTATATGATATGATAATATGTATACCTCTGATAGTTACCTCTGATGTTTGCGAATGCCTTAAGTGATTTTCATTTCAGTGAAAGTTTCACTTATTATAACAAATTCTTTTATACATTCTAGCTTATAATTTATTACAGTTATAGTAATAGTATTTTAATTGGTACTTGAGCATTATTTTTTCCTTCTGTGTTGACAATTTTGATATACTTCTAGTAAGTGACTGATAATATTCTCGTTATTAGTTGTATTCTCACTGTCTGCCAAGGTTCCTGTTGAGTAAAGGAAGAGCCTTTTTTCCTAAGATCTTGAATTTCAGCTAGTGTTCCCTTGGCAGTAGTTTCATTAATTTCACACAGATTACTTACCATCTCTGGCTGTTGTTTTTTCCCATTTCTGTAACAAGGAACTTTTCCAAATCAAACATTTTGGTAACGTATTTTACTCTCCACTCAGTCACTGCATCAGATAAAAATGATAGAGCTCATTCTCTGAGGTGAATACTAATTTTGCCCAAAAAGTCAGTTTCATGAACCTTCTACTAGTAAACAAGAGTTTTATCCTTTATCTATATTATGTTTTTTATATTTCAACATAAGGGGAATAGTTCATTTTCTAGGATGTTTGGCCATAGTGTATGGTATCCAAAAAATTTCCAGTTTGACACCCAAAGTAAAAATAATTTAATGAGCAGATAAAAGTAGGAAACGAGATAGACTTTGTGGAGATGGGAAGGAGATCTAAGAGGGAAGGTGAGAGGAAAGAGGGGAAGTAAAAAGGATCAAGATGCAATAATAAATACGTACGTGTATATATATACACATCCATGCATAATCAGCCCCTATTCTGAATGTATTTATTATATATTCCAAATATACTAGTAATATTTTTTAATTAGCACTAACTTTAATGAGAAGCACTCTTTGAATTGTCTGTACATGAACACGATACAAAGTAGATATAGTACATAACAACCAGACATCATTTTTTTAGATTCCCGGTTAAATGAATAAGAACTTCTATCTGTTGTTCTTAAACAGACTTATATTCCTACTTGGGTAACTGTTATAATAGTATGAACTAGATTTTGGATTTATAGCTATTCAAAACTTGCCCAGAGACACAAAATGTATTACAGGAAGTCATATGCCTAAACTTCAAACTTCATCCTTTCTCTGAATAAGCCACATTTCTAAGAAATATAAAACCTCAGAATATGTTTCATATCTTATTGTTTGTTTGTTTGTTTTGGTTTTTTGAGACAGGGTCTCACTATGTAGTTGAGACTGACCTGGAACTCACTATGTAGCCCAGGCTGGTCTCGAACTCACAGTGATCCTTCTGCCTCAGCCTCCCGAGTGCTGGGATTACAGGCGTGCACCACCATGCCTGGCTCTTCATATCTTGTTAAAAGCAACTATCCCATCAACAAAATGCTTAATTCTCCACAGCGGTTTCAACATAAAGCCACAGTTGTAGAGTAAGAACAAATTAGAAGATGTTCATTAATTGTATTTATACATAATTTTAGAATTATAGTACCATACTATAGTCTTATTAATAGACTATGCTGAAATGCGATTACTAAATCCCAGATATTCTGAGGCATCTTCTAAGGCAGGGAATCTAATGATATAAAAAGATTAATAAAATAGTATTTACTTAGAGTCAACACTAGACATTCAAGTATTTCCATTGCTCTTCTAAAACTTTCTATAACTAAAAAGCAGGGATTTAGAAGTAACAGTAGAAGTGTTTTTGAAAAATGGTGTACGAATACTTTTTAATCAAAATCTATTTGCCATTCTTGAAAATTTTTACCTAAAACAGATGAGATTAACCTATATAATGAGAGTAGTTAACCACATTGAACTGTTTTACAAATAAAGATGTCCCTATACCGCAGATTATCTTTGAAGCAAATTTGTATCAACTGCAAGGGGGAAAAACACCCTGAGAAACAGTTAAGGATTTAGCAGCTTCTATAAACTAGGACCTTCTTGTCCCTCATAACTTGAAAGGCAGCTTCTTGAGGAATGCATAACATTTGTCAGCACTGGTTGTTTTAATGTCATTATATATTTTTTTTTCCACTTTGTAGCCAGATTCTTCTGCAACTGAAAGAGCAATTGCAAGACTAGCTGAACACCCTCTTCTAAAGAAAAAAATAGATATACTAAAAGGTATGAATTAATTAACTTTTAGTCACATACCTGGAACATTTGTGTAGATGGTTTTCGATAAATGATGGTTCATTGATTTTAAATATTTTGTTGTTCTTTAAACTCTTTTGACTCTTTTGTATTATAAACATAAAGTTCTTTCAACTTTATAGATATGAGAAAATATGAAGTGTCTTGTCTGAAGAAAAACTAAATCCATATTTTTTCTTAAATTTTAATGTTAACATGTATTATATGTAACATTTTATATGTAATATATACATGATCTAATCAAATACAAGTTAAATATATATTGATATAGTTCATTACTTTTGATTTTACCAATGTCACACATTTATTTAAGTATACATTGTAAAATATATAGAATTGAGTGCTGTTATCACAGATTATTTTTATGTCTGAAAGTATATTTTGTAATATCCAATACATTATTATCACTGAAATTAAAAATACCATTTTACTTTATTTATATTTAGTGACATTTTTACCATTCTTCCTAATTCTAACACATGAAGAAAGGGAGAATTCTTTTCATTTGGCAGCTTAAAAATAGGTATATTTGAGCATGTCTTAATTTAAATTCCAACTACTCTCTTAAGTTTCCAAATAATTAAGAAATACTATACTAAAACTCATATTTATGTTTCAATGCATAAACAAGTCCTGTACTATTTTCTTGCAGCTGCTGTCCAATCCTTTAAAGATGCAAGACAAAATACTACTGAAGTTAAGGATACTACAGAAGGAAATCATTCTAAGGACACTGTGTGTTCAGATGAAGAAGAAAGTAAGTCTGAGCATGAAAGAACTAAGCCCACTGAGCACAAAGTGAAAGAAGCCAAAATACAGACAAAGAAACCAATAAATAATTCAAAAGAAAAGGTGGCCATGAGAGAACATGGACCCAAAACAGTGAACATTCCAAATTCTCCGTCAAAGCTTTTAGAAAAGGATTCTGTAGTTATCCTTCAGGCCCAGAAGACACCTGCTGACCCCTACATGAAAACATTAAATAAAAAGAAAGGATCTGATAACTTGCTTGGTGATGACAGCGATAGCGAAGAACAATTATATGAAGAAGAAAAGGAATATTTTGATGACAGCACAGAAGAAAGGTTCTACAAACAGTCTTCCATATCTGAAGATAGTGATAGTGGTGATGACTTCTTCATCGGAAAAGCCAGACAGACGCGAAAAAAGGAAAATTGTAGCCATACTTCAGCTAAAGAACAAAAACCTCTCTCCCAAGTGTTACCCAAGGAAGATATTTGTGACATTCACTGGGATTGTGGTTTCAGAAGGAGAAATGATAAAAACAAGCCAAGTACAGAAGCCAGGAAGTTAGAATCACTGTTTTTTCACTCTTTATGTGGATCTAAAAGTTCTAAAAGGTAATTTTTCATTCTGAAATAATTATTAGTTGTTTTTTTTAAGATAAGAAATAGATACATATTTTCAACAGGCACGCAAGAAACATTTCTGATGGAGAATTATGTTGTGTACTTCATCCTGTCTTTACGCTTAACCTTTCCCAACTTTATGGTGAGATAACATATACAAATACACACATGGCAATGCCACCTTTCTCCCAGATTCATCATAAAATGAGATGTTGCAGCCAAATGCCTGGCTAACTTGTTTTATTTTTTCAATGAGCAAAGTTTTGAAATTCTGAGTTAATTTTAGATGAAGAACTTTTATGATGAGGGGTACCGGGGATTGAACTCAGTAACCTTGTGCTTACCAGGCAGATACAGCACCACTGAGCTAAATCCCCGGCCCCCGAAGAACTTTTGAAAAAATGTTTTACATGTCTATTTAAACAAAACGTTCTGAAAAGAATATGATTTTTCTTGATAATCCAGGATCATTATTGCCAACATCAATAATTGTACCGTGTATCTTTTCACTAGATAACTCTATTTCAGTACATAACATTGCTTAACACTTAGTTCCTCCAAGCTGTTTTATATTAGATAATACTGCTGTCTTCCTCCCTGCTGTTAATCATCACTTGTCATAACAATTCTGTTATAAACCTGTATGTTTAATTTCATTTAATATTCTATGCTGAATGAGGCTATCTTCATATTTTAGACTAAACATCATGGTTGGGTAATTTCTTCGATAACAGCTGTTTCTTCAGTTTGTGTATCTATGGGTCAGAGATACTCTTTTATGGAATAAGAAATCTGGTAGAGAAATTATCTAAAGAATACAGAAAATGCAACCATTTTTGAAGCCTTAAAAGTAATTACAATATTTAAACCTCCCAATTCTCCCTTGATAGAATATAGTTTTTCTGCATTTGAAATTGATATACCGCTAACCCTTCTAACAAAGTGTAAATCTTAGGTTTTGTTTTATATGTCTTATTTTCCTTAATAGAAGACTTTTGAAATTCTTCATCTAAATAGTCCCTTAGAGCAGGAGAGAGCAGTTTTTCAGTTACAAACAGAAGGGCCTATAAGAGTGGAAAAAGAAATAGTCCCTTTGTATCTGTTGTAATATTAAAATCTAACATATCTTTGATGTAGCTAAAATGCAAGTTCTTTTAATTTTTGGTGGGATGAGGGAGTTTGATAATACTGTGCATGAATTTTATTGTCTATTTTCTGTTATTTCCCTAGAGTCAGAGAATTAATTTACTGTATCTTTTAAAAATTATAATGATGGTTTTCTTCTTTTAGGGAACATAGAGAACAAGTTCCAAAAAGCACGGTCTCAGGTATGTATGAATGATTCCTGGACACCTAGTACAAGCAGTGCTTTGGCAAACTAGAAGGATGAAACATTAAAAATGGCTTAATAGTTGGGATGAATTTGTACCCACAGAAATTTAAACAAAAGATCATGTAATTATCAGTGTAGTTTAAAATTTGTATTGGCCCTTGTGTTTGGTGGCACTCTTTCTTAATGTCATCATAATTACGACAGCACAGCATGTGTCAGGAGGCTCTCAGTAAACCTGCGTTTACAAGGGATGCAAAGCCTGTATCCCAAAATTAACTGACCATATGTAAAAATTTTAATTTCAGACTTCTCTGTTGGATTTCATTTTTAAATTTTTAGGTATTTTCTTTAAAATTCCTTCCTAAATAATTTGTGTGAAGATGAAAGCTATTTCTTTTATGAACTTTTGGGTATAGCTTTTATTATTTTTGCTTTCTCTTCATAGAGTTTCCAGAAAATGAACCTCCAATTAAGAACCAGTTTAAAAACAACATACAAAGAGGACTTAAAAATGCAAAACAGCTAAATGCACCTCTTCATCCTTCATGGGAAGCAAGCAGAAAGCGAAAAGAACAACAATCCAAAATTGCTGTGTTTCAGGGGAAAAAAATTACATTTGATGATTGATTAGTGCCTCTTTTTGCGAACTCTCTAAAATACATTCTTTTTTATCTATTATTTCAAATTGTATTTTTTATTCTCTCTGGAGGGCGTAAGAATGCCTGCTTTTTATTTTTTGGGGTGAGTTTGTTTAAGCCTATTATAAATTGAGTGCCTACTTGAATTCATTTTAATGGTATGCCCCAACTTATTACTTCCATAAGAGAATTTGGAGATTGTAGCAATCTAAACTTTTCTCATTGGGGCTTATCATGAAGTATATTTTCCTCGTTCAGCCTTGAAATATCAAACTATAGTTAAAATGATGATAAATAATACATGAAGAAATCATAATTACTTAAAATAGATCACATTGGTTATAAGTTATTCTTGTTAGGAAGCCAAAAATAATAACTTTTATTCTTGGTGTACAGATAATATTATGTAAATATTTTTAGTTTAGTTTTGATTATTTGTATTTATATACATTTTCACTATCCTAAAATAGTTTTTCAGAAGGTTTCTTAATTACATTTCAGTCATTTAGGCAACTTGTTTAAATGCAGAAACAGCCAAAAATCAGTTTTACATTTTACTGTATAGAAGTATTTCCTTGAAGTCAAGAATGTGTAATGTCTAGTTTTTTGACCATTTAGTCTCATAGAAACATTTTTTGAAGTGCTGTAGATTATAATTTGCAGAACAAATTCTCGAAGGAGGTGGAACTGAAAGCCTTTCCACTGAGGGCTGAGCAGAAAAGTTAGGAGCTTCCTCCCTGAGGAGGCGCTGCTTTATATTTTACAGTGCTGTTACTTAAAAGGAAAACAAGATTTTCAACTTACCTTCAAATGTTTTACTTTTTACTACTCTGTAAGATGTGAAAGGTTATTGATTAAACAATGCTAAGTTCCATGTTTACTCTGTTAGTTACTGTTCATGGAAGGTAAGATCATCTGGTTAGTCTGAACATAGAAGTCATCTCTAACTCTTTTAAGACTTTAAAAATTTAGATAACTAGAACAATGGAGTTTAAGAGAATATGCAGAAAGAAAATTATTTTGCTTTGAGTCTAATTGTTTTTACTTTTTTTCTTTTAAATTATTATTTTGATATAATTCCACAGTGAAACTCCCAAACTTTGTCAGACTGTAGATTTGAGAGCACTACATCCAGCCTGCCAGGTCTGTCCAAGACTTCTTGCTCCAACTGAAAGGAGTTAAGGAGTGTTGCATTTGTTGGCTGTTAAATTTTGCTTCATAGAAAGTACTGTTGGATTTTATTCAAGACTGCAGTAAAGTTACTTAGACTCACATTTGTCCATTTGAAGTGTATGCTTTTTTAGAAGGATCTAGAACAGAAATTAGTCTAGGTGTGTGATTCTCAACTTGGCGGTTTTGTCATAAGGCTCATTTGGGAACATCTGGAGATATTTGGGGTTGTGAGATGCAAGGGGAGGTTCTGCATCCAGAAGACCAGGGAAGCTGCTAACTTTCTGCAGAACTTAAACAATAAGTCTTTCAAAATATTTAATAGTGCTGAGAAATCCTGGTCTGGGGCTCATTTGGCCCCTCTTACTGAGCCATTGCCTTTCTAATAACCATACCTGTTACTTTATTAGGAAGTGTTTCTGTCATGGCAGGTAACATCACAATCTACATCTGGGACTGTGTAAGCCTCTAGGAGTGTTCCAATTTCAGCCCCATCCCCTCCCCCACAGCCTTGATAGATTCTTCATTTACATAGCACAGATCAGTTTTCCAAAGACGTGCAGGTATTCTTATGGGGAACATTTTTCTTTCTTCCCATATTCTTCCTTGCCAGTATTTTGCCTCACCGATTGTAATTACATTATCCTACTAGAATTCTGAACTTTGTCTCTTCAGTAAAGCCAACAAAGGTCTTTTGGTGTTCCTTCCCTCTCTGCTGTAGTTGGGCACTCTTCACACAATGAGCTAGTGTACTTGTAGTATTTAGTGCATTCCTTCTCAGGTATTGCTGTCCTGTGCTACCTGTTGTTCATTGTCTGAATGCTGTTGTTTCATATATTTTGTCCAGTCTTTTAGTTGTTCCATGTAGAAGGTCAAATCTAGGCCCTACTATTTCATGGTGATCAGAAACAGAAGTCTTGGGCAGGGGATTTAGCTTAGTGGTGCTGCCACCTGCCTTGAAATAGTAAGGTCTTGAGTTTGATCCCAGGTAACCAAAAAAAGAGAGAGAAGTCCTTCGTTATTTAATTTTGACAATAAAATTGTACATAATTTGTCTAATGAGAGCCTTTTCAAGCTCTCGCCTCTGACCTCTTGACACATAAATCTCTTACAGTGCTGAATCTGGTTCCCATTTCTCAATATATTTACATATTTGCTTAATTCTAGAATATGCAGAAGTTAGTCTCAGAATTGCTATCTGATACCTCTTCAAAAGTGGTGTCAACTATCTGAGTTCAATATTTGTTTGGAGCTATTGTTTGAAAAATGAGAGATAAGATCTTAAAAGTATGTGAGCTTTACCTGGGATGTGAACAGAGGAAATGGCAAAATATGAATATCTGAAAACCTCCCTTTAAAAACAGTTGTTATATTATTCAAACTATTAGAATCAGCCTTTTTGAGAACTCTAATCAAAAGGTTTACAGGAATCCAAGGAATATTTATTCAAGAAATATATCTGAATCTTGATAAAAATCATGATGCTTGTCACATCTTCACTTGCCCTGTTCCCAACCCGTACTCTCCAGACCCCTGGTAACCTTGAAAACCAGCAGTCCACAATCATAACGAAAACTGGCAGCCTGTCAATCACTAGCAGGAGCAGGACAGGTCTGGAGCATCTTCGAATACACACTCTTAAGAACTACTGTTATCTGACCTATCTGGTTGTACACATCCACTAGTGAGGCTGTCTTTAATTGATGTGAGTCAGAGCTTGCTCAGTGTGATAACCCTTTTCCCTAAGATAGCTTTTCAGAAACAGTCAGGGAAGGCTGCTTCAGACAGTGGATGACTATTGAGGTAAGCCATAAGTTAGCCAATAAGCTTAAAAGGAAATTTGGAAAATTTAATCTCCATAGGGAGCTTGAAAAGTTCTGGCATATTTCTTGGAATCAGATGTAACAAGGTTGTGTACATTCTCAAGAAAGAGCTGGGAGACTAAACTCTTACCAGCTGAGTTTGAGGCCCTGCACCAACGACAAGTGAAAGCTAAGGGGATATTGTCACTTTCCTGGTCACATGATGAAGACACGCACCAACACACAGAATCTCCTCAACAAAGAGAAGTATTGATTCTAGGCATTAAGGAAATCTGTCCAATTATTAGCACTCCACTAAACCAAATGAAGCAGACTTCAGTGGCCATATACAACACAGGAGTCCACAGGAGTTCAGCAAAAGCCACTTGTTAGAAAACAAAATAACCACATGCCCTGGACAGAAGTTGACCTACAAAAGTGCAGCATTAAATTAGTTAATATGTCCCAAAGTTTCAGCAAAGTGAGACGTGTACAACAGAGGATGGTCTTTGCATTGAGGGAAGAAGGCCATCAATGCAAATTCTGTTTGAGGAAGCACAGACTGTACACTTAACAAAGGCATGGGAGGGACTTTTAAATAAACAGGTCAAAGAACTCTAAGAAAGTGAGAGCAATGTCTCACCAAATAGAGAATGCCAAAATGAAAAATTGTAAAGAAGAGCCAAGAAAATTGTGGATTTGGAAGGATAATTACTATAATTCAAAAAAGGGGCTAAATAGTATGTAGGTAAAAGAATACTTGGTGAACCAGATAGGTCAGCTGAGATTATCCAATTGGGGATCGGAAAAGAAAGGATTAAGAGATGCTCATAGATTCTCTGAGACACCATCAGGTGTACCAACTCAGGTATAATATGAGTGTCATGGGACCTAGAGTTGTGATTCGTAGCTCTGAATCCAAAAAATTGAAACCACATTTGCATTACAACTTGTCATATAGTCTAATAGTTAAAGAGAAGGAACAACCCAAATGTCTAAACCTGGTTATTTTTATGCTTGTATGTTTTAATTTCCTTATTTCCCTATTTTGAATTTAGAATCTAGAATTAGCCACTTTTAATGAGATCCTTTAATTTTCCTTTGTTGCCTAAATGCCATTTAATGAGTTTATTCTACTTCTATTTCCCTTCTCTTATTTTTAGTTGTTACTTTTACTTTTTAGAATATATAATACATATCAGCATTATTTATTATACATTATCTTTCTACCTGTCCCTATCTTAGTTATAATCTTAGATTTTCAGTTAAGTATATTTTTAAAGTCTCCCCAGTCTTTTGTTCAGATTGTTTCTTTTCTAACAGATCCCTCAAAAAAGCTCATAGAATTTTTTAAGTTCTTGTTATTTAATGTTTTTTCCTATGGTTTTGAAATAGAATTGTGGCTGGATCTTGTAACTGTGGCTTTTTCAATGATCCTGCCACTCTTTGTGGCAGCAAACCCTTCATTGTTGGTGAATCCTTTTTGGGGTTCTTTTTGTATGTTTGTTTACTTTCCACTTATCTTTGTGTGTGTGTGTGTGTGTGTGTGTGT
>NW_022900915.1:68416-77720 GCF_012274545.1 Fukomys damarensis
GTTTTTTTTTTTTTTTTTTTAGTTTTATGTTTGCAGTGCGTGCACTTTACAGTCATCTTGGGGAATTAGGTACATGATCTTGTTTCCTTTTTAATCCCCTTCCCTTTTCCTCCCACCTCCCTTGCTCCACTAAACCTCCCTTCCCATTTTCATTCTTGTTGGTGTTATTAGTCTTACCTCATGTTGATTACATGTAGTATACATTCTTGAGCTTATTCAATTTCTTATGTACATTGCATTCTACTTATCCCCTTCCACTTACATGTTACCATATAATCATGGAAATGTCTCTGGATCTTTTCTGGCTCTTTACCTCAGCTAATATTACATTTACTTAGGTAACTTGTAGTCTAACTTATCCATAATTCTTTGTCCCCAAAATTTCCTTTTCTGTATAAGTAAAATGTAAAATCAGCCTATCAAATTTTACTTTAAAATTATGTTAGGTGTTATTTTTGACTACTCTTAGAAATTATTTATAACTTGGGAATTTTTTTTCAAACGTGTTCTCTCTCTGCTGTTCTCTAATTAGTTATATAGAAAGATTGGGCCTAAGTTATAGAATTATAGAACAGTGTTTACAGGAACATATTCAGAAGCCTAAGGATGATACCACCCTATACAAAGTAAGTAGTCCTAAGTTGGGTACTGGAATGATGTTTGTACTTTGAACATGTGTTTCTCTTCAAGGGAAAACTTGTTTTGAAAGAAAGTCATTCTCCATGTTGTTTTCAGGATAAAATTAAAAGGATGTTTTTCAGTAAAGCCAGCCAAAACTTGGAGGGTCAGTGAAGGGAGGAGAGTTATTTTTGTTTACTTTTAAACTAAACATGGTATGAATACTCAACAGTTAGCTTAGCTCCATCATGGACAGAAGTTCATAACCTTCACATGTACTACCAGTAAACAGTTTAGCTCATGTCTGAAGTAGGTGTGAGTTCTGACTTTTTAAATTATAGGCACCACTTTTGTTAAAGGAAAGGTTAAATATCCTTAATTCTATTAAGGATTTATAACCAATATAATTGCAACATTAATATACCTAGAATTTACTTTCTTGAGTACTTGAATTTACTTTGTATACTCCCTATTCCCTTTACTTTTCTTCCATGGTATAATTTAACTGATACAAGTTTATATTGTTGTCAGCCTCCTTCACCTAAAATGCAAGCTTTGGAAGTGCAAGAAATTTGTTTTCTTCTCTGCCATGTCCCATCTTTAAACAGTACGACTTACATAATGTTCAGTTAAGTATTTTTCTTGTTGAATGTTCTACAAATATTTGGATAAATACTCATGGATATACACAAGTTACAGTTTATCAATGATTCTTGTGGTCAAATGGATGTAGCTACCAGTTAGGAGGTTACTAGAGTTATACAGGTGAAAAATAAGGTGATTGGGACTTAGATGTTAGCAGTTGACAATGAGAATAGGAGAGAAAGTAATGGACATTTTATATAAAGAAAAAGGTATGAAGTAATCCCCTAGAAAAAGTATAGTAGATTCAGATAAAACATTGTGATTACTGGACAGCATTGTTAATCATTTGAGGTTTACTGTCATTAATTTAACAGTGAAAACATACAATGTATCCATTTATATTTTCATTTCTCTGACCTTTTAATTTAAATTGGTTTGTAGTTTTTCATATTTTAAAAGAATTAGCCTTTTGACTACCATGTTTTAAAAGAATTTTCACTTTGTCATTTGTCTGTTGACTTTTTAATTTTTTTCCAAACATAATATTTGATTTTGTCATGTTACAAGTGATATTTGTTCTTTTATCCCCCAGCTGGTTATTATTGTTAGTTTATTTGAAAGCTATAACCTTCTGTGTGCTGAGTATTTGCTGCTTTTAATTACTTCTCTTGTACTATTAGGTTCAGAATTTTGTCATTTTAAAAATATTAATAATTTACCTGTTCCTTTCTTATTTTTATAACTCTTTCCCTTGCCTAATTCAAATCCTACTTCCACATAAAATGCCACTAAAATATAAAATAATAGCATGAAACAGGACTTTCTTGTCTGTGATAAAAATGCTTTCACTGAAATAACAAGCTTTACTAAATACTTTTTAAGCATCTGTAAAGATAGTCATGTAGGTTTTTTTTTTAAGATTTAATTAAATAAGTAAAAAATCCATGCTTGGTGCATTTTTGCAACTTTGTTTTTTCATATCAATTTATCTGCTTAGATTGGCATCTGAACTTCATTTACATTTTTCTTAAAAGATAACCATTTCGTGTTACATAACTTTATGCTGCTAAATGATACAGTCTCTTCTAAAATTGTATCTACAAATTGGAGTGATTTTACTTTTCTTATTTTGCATATGTATTTTATATTTTTTCTAGATTAGTTAATAGTTTGCTTAAGTGAGGTATACATTTGTTTGGGTGCTCTTTCAGCCTTATCCCATTGATTTTTGGTAATATTGTAATTTCTAGGCTATTTTTTCTCTTTTCTCTTTTTTTAATTATAGTTGTGATATTTTCCCAATTTTCTTTGTCTGCTATTTTGTAATTTCCTTTCCAAAGTTTGGCTTTTTTTAAAATCTAAATCTCACTTGTGATATTATAGAACAGCAGCTATAGATATGTAACAAATGAGTGTGGCTGTGTTTCAATAACTTTAGACCTGCAGATACAGGTTAGGGCCCAATTTGGCCTGTGCTCCATATTTATTAACCCCTTCTTTAGACAACATCTGCTTATAGGCTTTTCTGAGGAATGATCAAATTAATATTTCTTTTTCTTCTTAGCTCCCTGTATCCATGACTGAATATTAGTGTTTTTCTTAGACTTTGATATTTATATGGATTAATCTAAGTATAAATAGGTGGATACATTCGCATGCTTTAAATTATACATTTTGTCTCCAGCTTTGAAAATATGAATAACAAATTTGACTTTTCTTTTCCTCCCCTTTTGGACATTTGTTAGCTATGGTATGTCTACCTTGTAAAAGCTTACAGCGTTTACATTCTGTGCCATCACCCTAATTTGTGGGTCAGGTAACATGTTAACATTCACATGGTTGGCAAGTACTAAAAACTAGAATGTGAACATATATAGCCTATATCATTCACAATACTGTACCATCATTGTCTTACCCTGTGCAGGCTGCTGTAACAAATCCCATACATTAAATGGTTTATAAATAGCAAGCATTTATTTGCTATGCTTCTGGAGTCCAAGAAGTCCATTCTCAAGGTAGTAGCACATTCATAGAGGCATAAATTACACCTTCTCTTAAAGTTCTCACACGGTTGAAGAAAGACCCTTGGTCCTCTTTTACAGGGGCACTAATCCCATTCATGAGGGCTCCACTATCCTAATCAAATCCCTCCCAAAGTCCCTGACTTTTTCATGCACAATGGATGATAGGATTTCAGCATACGTGTTTTGGAAGGAACATAGTCACATCACAGCAGACATAATTTTCTGAAAGTAAGATTATTGATACTAAAGCTAGACATTATGTCCCAGTCATTTATGAATATAGATGTGAACAAACAATACTGATTCTATACATTAATAAAAGTTGCCCAGCTGCATCATGGTTAGTTACATTTTAGTAAATAAACCTGTTTATATTCTAGTAAAATAGTATTTATTCATCCCAGTAGCACCAAGAGACATTTTGAAATCTACCCACTTAAAAAAAAAAAAAAAATTAAAAGTCGGGAAAAATAAGATGATTTCTCAACATGAAAACAGGTATCTTAGACTAATATCCAGTATTGTATTTAATGGAGACATACTAGAAGTTAAAAACATGACAAAGATGGCCTCTACAGCCATTTTCCGTTAACCTTACTCTGAAAGTTGAAACCAGTGCAGTTAGGAGTAAAACAAATATGATAGGTATGGCTAACTGGAAAGGAAGAAATAAAGTTAACACGGAGTGAGCCTACTACTGCCTCATTGGTAGGAGAATCCCTCACTGATTTTATTCAGCTCCAGTTTTAACAAGATTAGGTAGAGGTTTTGTTCCGTTTTGGTTATGCCCTCCTGTTCATGTATCCCATGTCCCCTTACCCCTTTCTTTAGGAGATCTCATAGATTACCGGGATCTACCTACAAATGAAAAATGGGAAACTTTCACTCTTCCAGAACCCTGAAAGTTCTTGTCCTTCCTTTTTCTGTCCATTCTCCCTCTAGTGTGACTTTCCATTCTAATCCCCTCTTCTCTCCCTCCCTCATTCCTCTCTCTTTTTCTCCTTTCTTTCCTCACACTATCCCTTCCTCCCTTCTTAAAAACTACTATTGATGTGCCTTCATGCACTTTGTACAGACCTAAGAGTGGTTTTGGTTTTGCGTCTGTGTTCTTGAATGAATATGAACTGGTGGTAAAAGTAAAAATGGCCAACTAACAGAAGAAAGGATGAGAAATACCCAGAAAACAACAAAATAAATACGTAAGACCTAAGCTTGCTATATTTACAACCAGGATTCTATACATAATTATTTGACAAGCAGTCAGGAAATGTTAGCTACTAATTCTTGAGAAATTACTCTGGGTGCCAGTTAATCACTTTGAAGCATTATCAGTCTTTCATTGACTTTGAGTATAATTAAAATTTTATAGAGAATAAATGTCATTTAACTTACCTAGTTTGGGGCCTAGAACTACCTTTTATTGGGTGTTGGATAGTATGATTAACAATTTCATGTGGAGGGATGTATTGTCCCAAAAGGAAAGCGGGGTGCTAATTTTTAAAAATAAGAAAACACTTGTGTTAGCCAAGAAACAGGAGTTGTCTATGGAAGTCTAATAAGAAAAGGTGTGTGTGGGAATCTGTAAGAAAAGAAATAATAACCTTTAGAAGTAGAGTTAAAGTTGGTATCTAGAGTCAAATGCTGTATTCCTAGGGAGACGTAAATCTAAGGGCAACAGTTGTCTCTCTGGCTGGAAGACAGCATGTACAAAACAGAGTAATGAAGTGGGCACTGGGGCCAGATGAAGGCCTTGAATGTCAATTAGGTTGCTTGAAATTTAGTTTACAGGAAATTGAGAAACCAAATTTAAAAATGAAAAAAACCAAGGAAGAAGAATGTTATGTAAAGCATGTAATACAGCCACCTTGCCAAGTGTCCTTAGCTTTCTCGTCTTTCAAGTAACTAACCTCTTTGAAAATGTTCTAGGTCAAATTTTTCCTATGATATTTCAAATCAACAGATCAGTTGTGTAAGGTTAAAATCAGACTTGACCATCATGGTGGAAAAGTACACACGCACACAACAAAAACAGCTCCAAAAACGTTTTGGCTTTTCTTGTGCAAGAGCACAGCACTTTGAATGTCTTTCATGAGGTTCCAAAACTATCTCATGTTACTAAAAGGGAAAAGCGTATTACCAGGTTTTCATGTTAAATGTGATTTAATGAGTACATTTGTGAAAGAAACAAATAGTTTAGTTCAAATGGGAAAGCAAATGTGTCATTAGGTAATAACTTCAGGTCTTCAAAAATATGCACTGATGTCTGTAGTGGATCTAGCAGTGATCATTAATAATAATTTAAAGTGAGCTGGTGAAAGTAAAAGGTGGGATTTTATAACACATGGCTCAGACTGACGGCAGTGAACCGCTGATCACTCAGCATCACTAAGAGTGCGTGGGCTTTCTTCTGTGATGCGGTTTTGAAGAACATTACTGCCAGCCTCGTCTTCTTGTTCCCCCCAATCAATGCTACATATGGTCAAGCCTTCAGATAGGACCTTTTAAAATAATTTTTGACATATTAATTGGGTAATGTAATGTGACTCATACATGCATATATCATACATAGGGTTTTTTTTGTTTTCCTCACTGAGTTTATTGGTATATTTTAGGTGTACAGTACAGTTACATTTTGTATTGGGATCTGGTACATATATCATACTTTGAAGGATAAGATTATTTTTTATATAGTAAGTACGAGGAACAGAGTGATGTGTTAAATGACAGCACAGGATACAATCAGCAAAATCTAGAATGAAGAACTATAAAACAATACCTAGTTTTTCTTCACATTAATAGAAAATAAAAAAAAACTGAAAAAGGGAAATAATATTTTAGAGATTTAAAATGTAAGAACCAAATTCAGTATGTGAGTCTTGTTCCTGTTTTTTTAAATAAGGGAAAATTTATAAAACTGGTGGAATTGAAGTATTAACTAGATATTTGATATTAAGAAATGGCTAATTTTAAGTGACATGATGTATTGGTTTGTTAGATTTATAGATGTGCTTTGTTTTTGTTTTTTTTTTTGAGACAGGGTCTCCCTGTAGTTCAGGCTGGCCTTCAACTCACTGTGTAGCCCAACTTGTGGGCTCGAACTTGTGGCAATCCTCCTGCCTCAGCCTCATGAGTGCTGGGAGTACAGGATATACCACCATGCTCAACCTTAGACTTACTTTAGTAGAATAAGTTTGAGAAATGGTGGACAAGGGGATAAGAAAAAGAAACTGTATTGACCATATGCTGATTACTGCCTGTAATAACTAGTGATTCTGGCTGTCTTATGTGTGCACAGTCTTCGTTCTTTCTAATTTTTCATGTTTGAGTATTTTCATCAGAAAATACACAGGCTTTCAGTGGAGAACATTCAAAATATATAGACAACATATGAAGGACAAAATAAAATTTTTATTTTCCTAGACTTGTTGCACTGTCTTTTAGTCTGTTCTTCAAGGCACATGCCTTCAACGTGCACATTCAGAAGCATGTAGAATACTATCTTTATTCTATAGCACAGCATTTTCTCATACCACCAAGATTAAAACAAGTTTTAGCAAACCTCTAATTCTTACAGAGTATCAAAAATGAACAATTATCTATATAGATTACTTATAGTGGTTAAAAATATTTTACTTAATATTTTTAGATTATCCTCAAAACAGTAGTGTAACCAACAGATGACCTGTGAGTCACACAGATGTAGTTACCACAGTAAAATAATTTCTTAATGGTGTCATTTATCTGAAATATCTGAAATTATTTCATTGGAGCCAGGATGGAAGTGCAGATTTTGAATAAGGATCCAAAATATTCTTATGGGGCAAACTCAACTTTTAGATTTTTCTAGCAAATTCAAATGAAAGGAGTGTTTGAAGTTGCCAGGACATTGAGAAAGAATGCATATGAAGGACCCCCCTGTAGCTAAATTATGTAGCTCTGTACCCAGGAGAGAAAAGAGAAGAACATGCAACTTTTCCATGTCTCCTATTACTCAGAGTATTCCCCTGAGAAAGTGTGGAGGCCAGGAGATCATAACGCTACATGGGCCTAGCTCTTGACAAGCCATTCAAACTCTGAAAGTATAACGGTAACTCCCTGTGAACTAAAAGGCAGCTCTGGTCAGCCTGAGCCTTGGAGAAAATCGTAGGTTGGTCATTTTCTGGACAACAGATTGCCTAAATTAGCGAAGAAAGCACACCAGGTATGTGTTTTCTGTTCTCTCAGACCTCATCCCTCAGGGTCTGATCTGCTAGGCAAATTTAAGCATATATTGATATTCTTGGGGTCGCATTCAGAAACTTTCAGATATAGTATCCCTCCTATACCACACCCACCTCATTGTGCCTAGAACCAACCCCATGTAAAATTTGCTGTACTCCAAATTAAGGGATTGGTGCAAATACTACGAGTGACTATCGGGAAAGGGATAGATGAGTGCATGTTTGCTGTGCAAAACCCTCTCTCAAAAAACAAAAATAAGATCAGAAAAAAAAATTTTTATGGGGAGTATCAAAGAATTAAGTTATCTGACAAATAGGATCTATATAGTATCTCCTAAAGCAGAATATTGCTAAAAGACTAGTATCCTCCACTGAAAAACTGGCTCGTTTTCTGGAGCCACGTCAGGCAGCACAGTGGTGAGTGTCTGGTACCTGTGTCCTACAGCTCAAGTGCTGCCACTACGATTTTTGCTTTAAGGAACTTGCGAATGACCTCATTTGTACAAATTTAAAACTGTAATGTGGGATATCCCAGAGTTTTCCAAACAAAAATGGTTTAATACAATAATAAATGATATAATAAAAAGTCTTGGCATGAAAACAAAGTAGAGAAACACTGGGTAACAAAGATGAAGTGGATTCTCCATTTTAGGGCTTCTCTGAGTTCTCAGTGTGGTTATATGTACTGGGAATTTACTATAAAGATAAAATTTTCCTTACTTTGCTATGAGATTCTTCTGGGGTTTGCAATTCTGTAGTACACTTGGCTATGTATTTGGAATGTCCACATTCCCACTTTCAACCAACCATGCACGGAAAACATTTGGGGAAAAAGCTGAATCTGTACTGACTTGATTACTTTCAGGAGTATGGCCATTGTTGCCATGTTAATTGTCCCAATCTGTGATCATGGGAGACTTTCGTACAATTTCTTCTTCAAATTCTTCTGTACCTTGTAAGTGTCACCTTAGAGGTCTTTCACCTCCTTCGTTAGGTTTATTCTTAAGTGTTTTATTTTTTATGTCTACTTTAAATGGATCATTTTCCTGATTTCTTTCTCAGGCAATTCATTATTGTTTTAGGGAAAGCAGCCTATTTTGTCAATTGGTGTTGTGTCTCACTGATTTGCTGAATTTGCTTATCAGTTCTGAGAGACTTTCAGTGGACTCTAGGCTTTTCTAGGAATAGAATCGTATCATGTGCAGACAGGAATAATTTAACTTCTTTACTATTTGTATCCCTTTTAATTCTGTTGCCTGATAGCTCTAGCTCATTTTCAGTACAATATTGAATAAGAGTGGTGAAAGTGGAAACTGATATCTTACTGTCAGCTTTTTTTCATTCATTATGATGTTGCCTATGGGCTTTCTATATGGAACCTTTATTATATTTAGGTATGATTCTCTTCTACCTGGTTTATTCAGTATTTTATTATGAAAGAAGTTGAATTTTTTTGCTCAGATTCAAATGATCATGTAATTTTATCCTTAACTCTGTGTAGTGAATTGTTTTTAATTCGTGTATGTCGAGCCATTCTTTTATCACTAGGATGAAACCTACTTACTTGTAGTGTACAGTTTTGTTTTGGTTTTTTGTTTTGTTTTTTGGTGTTTATGTTTGTTTTTGAGGTACCAGGGATTGAACTCGGGACCGTCCACTTGCAAGGCAGGTACAGTGCCACTGAGCTAAATCCCCAGCCCAGTGTACAGTATTTTTAAATGTGATGAGGAATTCTATTTGCAAGGATTTTTTGAGGATTTTTACGTCTGTTTTCATCAAGGATATTAGTCTGTAGTCTTCTTCGGTTTTCTTTCTTTCTTTTTTTTTTTTTTTTTCTTTTTTTTTTTGTGGCAGTGT
>NW_022900915.1:77955-94404 GCF_012274545.1 Fukomys damarensis
TTCGGTTTTCTTTCTTTCTTTTTTTTTTTTTTTTCCTTATCATGTTTTGGTGGCAGAGTAATACTGGTTCCACAGAATGATTTAGAACAGTTCTGTACCTTTATATTTGATGGAGTAGTCTGAGGAGCATTGGTTCTGTCTCTTCTTTACAAGCTGGTATAACTCAGCAGTAAATCTGTTCTATCCACGGCTGTTTTTGTTGGGAAACTTTTTACTGCATCAATGTCATTGCTTCGTACTGATTTTCCAGGGTTTTGGGCTTTTGTTCTTTTTGTTTTAATATCGGTTCCATATTGGTATGTCATATGGGCCTAGAAATTTGTCTTATTTCTTCTACATTTTCCAATTCATTGGCCTTTTCATAATATCATCTAATGATCATGTCAGTAGTGTCTGTTCTAATACCCCTAATTTTATAGATTTGGTTCGTCTTTCTTTTTCTTTAAAGTAGTTTAGCTAAAGCTCTTATTCTGTTTTTCTTTTCAAAGATCTTTTTGTTTCATTGATAGTTTGTGTTGCTCTTTTAGTCTTTTTAAATTTATTTTCTCTCTTTTTTTTCCTTTTACTGTCTTTGGATTTGTTTGTTTTTTCTTGACTTTCTAAGCCCTCAAAATGTAAATGTTATTTGAGTTCTGTTCTTCTTATAGCTGCAAACTTCTTATATCTGCTTTTATTGTGATCCATACATTCTAGTAGGTTTTGTTTCCATTTTTATTTGATTGTAGGAATATTTTTAATTTCTTCCTTGGTTTCTTCAGTGATCCAACATGTATTTTTCAATATCCATGATGTTTGTATTTTCTGTAGTTTATCTTGCTTTTGATTTCTAGGTTTATTTTATAATGGTCTGGTAATTATTATTTTTTATTTTCTTATTTGTTAATATTTGTTTTTATGTAAAATGCAGTCTACTTTGGAAAGTTCCATTACTGATGAAAAGAATGTATATTACAGCTATCAAATGAAACACTCTGCAGATGGATGTTAAGTCCATTTGATGTATGGCGTAATTTAAGTCCGATGCTTAATTTTTTGTCTGGAAGATCTGTTAGTGAGAGGGAGGTATTAAAGAAAGTCACCCACTATTCTTGTGGTATTTATATCCTGTAATACTCTTCTTGTAAAATTGGATGCCCTGAAATTTGGTGTATATATATTTATAGTTGTCATTTCTTTTTGATAAATTTTTAAATTTACCAATATTTAGTGACCTTTTCTTTTCTGACCGAATTTGGCTTGGAATTTATTTTGTCAGATATGGGTTATTTATTTTTGCTGCTTTTGGGTTGCATTTGATTGGATTGTCATTTTTCCATTCTTTTAGTTTCAGTCTGTGTGTGTCTTTGCTTTTGAGAAGAGGCTATTACAAACAGCAAACAATTGGATTTTGATATTTTGCAACCAATAATCTAGTGTGCATGTTTTAACTGGGAATTTTGAACCATTTATAATCAGGACTATCATTGAAAGCTATGTAAAAGTTTTGAGATAGATATCTCTTCCACTTTGATATGAGGGTTTTTTCCCCATTTTTCCTTTCCATTCTTTGTTTTTGTTTTGTTTTGTTCTTAAATTATTTTATTTTTGCATTTTAGGTATACAGTACATTTACATGCATCACTGGGAATTTGTACATTTACATGATGTATCTTGGTTCTTTTTTTTCCCTCATTCCCCTGCTCTCCCTTCAGATATGATGGTCTTTTTAGAGAGCAGCTTCTCTTAAGGGTTTGATCCATAGTACTTCTCAGGTAGCAAATGAACTGTGGTAACAGTGACCACACAAAGACAAACCAGACATATAAGTGTAGTCACAACCAGTTAAAACCAACAGCGATAATAATAGAAAGGGCAAAGACAATACGGAGGAAACTAAAACACTAAAAGTTAATAAAGGCAAAAATATAAAGTAATAATAAAAATGAAAGTTGCAGGGAAAGAAACAAACAAAAAAACACAACATAATTCTTGAAAGGCCAAAAGAGAGTCCAGAATATTCTACCATGCTGAAGTGTTCTGTTCCAACACCTCTAATATTAGAATCTACCAGGTGTGGAGGGGAGGTAAGGAATTTTACCTGAAGCCTGTTGTATTTTTCCCATCAACCAGGTTGATGTTTCTGGAATGCTGCCTCCTGACCTGTATTTTCTAGGCATGCTGTGGTTGATAGTATAACATCCGCATTCACTCCAGAGCTTCTCTCTCCCTCCCTCTCTCCCTCCCTCCCTCTCTGTCTCTGTCTCTGTCTGTCTCTCTGTCTCTCTCTCTGCCTCTCTCTGTCTCTCTCTCTGTCTCTCTCTCTCTGCCTCTCTCTGTCTCTCTCTCTCTGTCTCTCTCTGTCTCTCTCTCTGCCTCTCTCTCTCTCTCTCTGCCAGCTCCATTTATTCCCTGCTTCTCCACAGCTGCCTCGGGTGGCTCTCACTGAGTCAGTAGGTTTTCCAAGGGATTTTAAACTGTGGCTGATCCATGATTTTCAATCCTCAGGGTAGGTCAGTCCTAAACAATAAGCTTCATCTCCACATGGCGGGTGGTGGTAATACTCCAACATATGGGTAAGTACAGCAGTGATTTCGTCTTCACAGTTAGCCTGCCAGGTCACTTTCAGACCACTGTACTTAAATTTTGCAACACCCGTGGACTTCTGCCTTCTAGTCTGCTGCTGGCCCTCTGCAGACTTAACTTTTGCTTGCAGATTGGGCTCTTCCCTCCCCTGGGAAGTTGCTTGGCATTGCAGACTACTTCAGTTTTCTCTCAATGGCTTTCTGCTTCTCTGTGATCAGTTTTCCTATCACCTTTTCTGTTAATTTCTGGAGCTCTTCCTCTCACTCTCTTTGGAATATAGTCCCTTTGTTGTTGCTCTGATTCTTCTCCCTTGCAGAGTAATACAAAAGCTGCTTCTATTCCATCATCTCACCTGCAACCTAGAAATAAAGTGTCAGATATTTTCTGGTTTTACACCTCATGAGCCAACCTCTGCTAGATTTACGCTTTCCTTCTGCAGCCTCCTTTCCTCTCCAGCATTAGTGCAATGAGAAGTTAAGGGCTTTTTCTAGATTCAAGTGTGGTTTAAGGGTATGTTGTGACTCATTTTGTCCTCTTTTCAGATCACTCAAATGTTCTCCAGATCAATGAGGATGTTCTAATTTATCATCCATGTGCTTAATAGAGTAGCACTTTTAATTTCCTTCAGAACTTTTCGCAACTTGGCTGTTTGGCACAAAGAGATCTAGTTTTTTGGCCTCTCTCAGGTTCCCATGTTCCTTCCTCACCAAGTTTAAGCATTTCTAGCTTTTGATATCAACTGAGAGACATAGAACTTTTCCCTTGAACATTTAAGAGGCCATGGTAGGGTTATCAGTTGGCCCAGTTTCACTATCATTGCGTCTCAGGGAATAGAGAAGCCCAAGAAGGGGGAAAGGTGGGGAAATGGCTGGTTGGTGCAGCAGTCTGAACAACATTAAGTTTTCTATCTTGCATACATATAGGTCACACAGCCCCAAAACAATAGTGCGTCAAAGATTGCTGATCACAGATACAATAATATTGAAAAAGCTCGGAATATTGTGAAAATTACTGTGACTCTACTCAGAGACATAAAGTACATAAATGTTTGAAATATGGTGCTGACATATGTGATCGATGCAGGGTCACCATAAACTTTCACTTTGTAAAACATGCATTGCCTGTGAAGGGTAGTAACATGAAGCACAAGATATTTGCATAAATTATATAAAGATGATTTTGAGTATACAAAATGGTGTAATTTATTTGCAAATACTATGCCATTTTATAGAAGAGATTTGAGTGTCCTTGCGCAATTTGGTATCCAGGGAAGGTCCTGAAGCAAACCTTCCACAGATATAGAAAGGCAAGTGCCTGCTTTAGGAACTCAGTATTTGTTTCCAATTGTTATATAAATGCTATTTTATGGGCGTACAGTTGCTTTAAGTTAAAAACCTCTATTATGAAAGTGATTTATTCAACCTAAGTGTTAATTTTCTATTAATATCTATAGCAAGGATTAGAAATATTGTATAGATAAATGAGTAACACAAAAGCAGACAAATTTTCTGACAAAAAGGTAAGATCTATCTCTGTCTCTGGTTAACAAGCTAATAAGGAACGCTGCTTGAAACACTGAACACTTACGAGACAAAGGAAATCATCTTTTTACATTAGCAACAAAAGCATATTCAGATACTTTGCTTGGAGCAGACAAGGAAAGCCAGAAGTCTGTGGTCTCAAGTATCACTGATATTCTACAAGTCATATCTGCACATTTTAAGCCACAGGCTGCATTTTATTTTAGCTGAAGTGGCTCAAGGGTAAACTGTTCATGTAGATTCACTTCGTTAATTTTTTCTATAGTTTGGTGTCTGCTCTCTTGGTTTCCAACCTTCAGGCTAATCTGGTGCAAGTATAAATAAGAAGTACTATGATAGCAATGTTTCTCTTTATACAAATAACTTGTAGTCCTTAAGCGAATATGTGTATATTCATATGTATTCTTTGCTAATCAAAGCATCTTTTCATTATCTGTTCTGTGTTCTTAGATGTAGCTAGTAATGGTAACAAAAGTTACACTTCATTCACATGTGAGTGGTTCATATGATTGTATATACTTTAAAATATCAGCTAGATATGTATTCATCCTAGACAAGCTCCAAATCACATTATTAAACAGTTTGTTAATACAAAAGGCAATTGAGACAAGCAACCATATATACAGCTTTAATGTTTTCAAAATGAAATTCAGATTTATTTATATGTAAAAACAAATGACTACTACAGACACTTGAAATCATTTATTCATGGTATTTTATATAATCTTGCAGTTATAGTATAGTAATATAATAAAAGAATATGAAATAGTAAAATGAATGAATATGAAAATGCAGACAAGAATAAAGCCAGTGTCTGGGTGTTTAAAATAAAAGCTCTTCCAAAAAGTTACAGTTGTTTTACAAATAGGATTACAGAAACATTTGGGAGAAACTAAAATTGCCTTAAAAACATTATACTACCAAATGATATGTTGCTTAGTCTTTAGCAAGCAGTTATACATATTAATTATATGCTTGTCTCCCAAGAGCTAACATTTAATGCATTTTACATTCAAGTTGAAATAATCCAGCACCATTTTAGCTCAAAGGATGAATGTAATGCTTTGCATTCAAAAGCAGCCCAGAACTTGGGGTACCTGGGAATGAAACTTAATTGGTTGATTAAATATATTGATTGTGAATATAAATCAAAAATTAATAATACAGAAAAGGTGCTTTTAATCCTCTAGCATACTGTTAGTTTCAAAGCAAAATTTTTAAAAACAAAATATCTTAAGACCAAGAGGATTTCAATCTCATAAAAATTATCTCAGTGTCAAGAAAATCTTAGTACTGCATTTTCTCTAAAATTTGAGCATTTGGAATATTTATAAATGTAACTATTTGTGAGACTTCAAAGAGCAAAACTTATTACAAATAATTGCTAGTGAATAATTAAAGTTGTAAATACAATTATCATATAAAAATATAATTTTTTCTGGAAATAGGCAAGTTGCATATTTATATATGTTACGGCACTGTTGAGAGACTGACTCCTAGTCTGGAAGGCCAAAATGTCTTTCAGCCAGATTGCGATCTGAGTAATTACAAAGCCAGTAATGTGACAGATGGTGAGCTTATTAAATTATTTTCTATTTGCAGCCCTTATCATGTAAAATGTAGTTTGGTAAGACTGAATTGTTATTAATTGATAACCTTTTTATCTGTGAGCTTTGACACTTATTCAGAGAAAAGACCTCTTAAGGTTCAAAACTATTGAGTGTTAAATCAATACTTACAAGTTTTTGTAAGTGTTTAAGGATGATAGTAAGGGAAGGAATGTTCACAAGAGAAATAAATGAGAATCTTTAGCTTCTAATTGAAAAATTTTTTGCAAAAATCAACCAAATAGTAAATATTATATTTAATAAACATATATCAGGAATTTGAACTTTTATTAGAAATACCTATGTGCATATAATTATTAACTTTTATTTTTATAAATATGGACATGTACTTTTAGTTGACAAAAATCAGATGAACCTAATGTGTAATAATGACATTTGTTAGACTTATTGAGACTGGAGACAATATTCTGTGTCCCAGTGCCTAGCACGTGAGTGCCTGGCTTATATTAAGTTTTCAAATGATGATGAATGGATAGACAGATAAAAGACCTTGTTGAGATTTCTATAGAGGCATTTTTTCTTACGTATCCAAAGGCCTTGATACTGGCTAGGTTTTGATGCAGGGGTAAACATTTTTATGAGACAATAGACACTAAATCTGTAGATGCCAGTCTGGCTCAGTATTAATACTGACACAGTAGTTTTTTTTTGTTTTGTTTTGTTTTAAGCAAGTATACTAAAATATCTCTATTAGAAAAGGATGCAATTTGAAAGTCATTCTACAATCTTTAAAAAGCAGTTTAAGGCAAAGAAGGTATCACATAGCTCAGATACTAGCTCAATGAACGTTCCATCTGTATTTATTACTAAGTGTATGCAGGCAGAGAAGGCCCATGTGTACCATTCCATCCATCCTTTGATGACTATCCCTTGACCATCTCTTGTCCTTTTATCATGCTGTGCACCCAGTAAGTGCAAAATTATCATTAGTAAACAGTGTTGACTTTACAAATCTCTGACATAGAAGACAGGATGCCAACTCACTTTTAAAATTTTACCTAATGTGTTCTGGCACTGCAAATATCTTGCTTGAGATTTTAATAATTAAATGTAGGAAAACCTCTGCTTAAGCACCACTAAATTAAGAGTCTAATTTGATTTCTTTCTGCATCTTTGAATTTAAGAAAAAGATTCTCCAAATTCTGTTGTTGCACAGAGTTTCACAGTTTAAAACAAAATCACAGCTGTCTCAGTGTGGAGTGCAGTCCTTGGTTTTACAGAAAGTACTTTCTTCTCTTATTCATCAACCCCTCCTGTACGCAACACTCGCTAGTATGTACCTTGCTAATTTAGACTATACATCAGACACACAGGCACACACAAAAACATGTATGACCAGTTCCTGAATATCCTGGAATGATGTTCCTGTATTCTACACATACTACTGTCATCTACTGTGGATAATTAAGAATTCTTAGCATCCTTCTTTTTAATAGCTGAACTGTTAAAAAATATAGGAGAGTTGAAGACCTTAACATGTTGTTCATTGTCTTTTAAGTATCTGAGAGACAGTGTGGCTTTGGTGTGTTTTTTCTGTATGATTTTTATGTCTTCAAGGAAATTTTATTTTTGGCTAACACTTCAATATGACTACATGAATATTATTTCTGGATGTATCACATCCCCAGGAACACTTTGCAGTTACAAAGTTGTCCTATGTATACTGGTTCCCGGAATGAGAATTTTAAGAGTGTCACTTGAAATGTCTCTGCTCATAGAAAAAATAAGAGTACAGAGGAGCATCAACAAATATCAAGTGGGAATTAGACAGCTTAATTACATAATTCCTTCCAAACAAGTCATCTCAAGCGAAAAGATAGAAAGTATCTACTAATTTAGAAAATGTAAACATAATTTTTATATAGGGATATGACTATCTGAATACATATATTGCCATTTCTTTGCTAAATAATATTTCTTGACACCAATATTATGTCTGATCTTTCCACAGCACCAAATGTGTCCATTATCTATTTAAACAGCAGGAACATCATTTATAAATTAATTTATCCTAAGACACATATAATCCCATTATTATGTTTCACAGAAGTCTCAACACTTTAGAAAATAATGAGTTCAAAGTAATTTTGGCTCATTCATTAAAATACTATTTTCTCTTTTATACTATAATTTCAAAAGAAGTATACGAAGTTGGGATTTCTTTGAAAGAGCCAAGTATGTAATTACAGAATTGAAATACTGTGTTAATTCACAAAGTCATGTGAATAAATACTAAAAACTTCCAAAATAGTGCTGATTTAATTGTTCAAAATCCAGTTATTTATCATAAAATAGTCCAAACAAAAAACTTTTTTTGTTTTCTGTTCTCTTTTTCAAAGTATGTTAATCCTACTGAAGCTAATCTGTTTTTTTCTCACTTCTGAACACCAGGCACTGATTTCTCCATTGGAAGCTGGACTTGCTTTCAATACCTAGATTGAGAAAACAAAATAATACCAGTTATTAACCTGATAAAATGAATGAGTACAACAGATAAAGTCAATCTTTAAAAGTTTTTATGTAACAATTTCCCTCTGAGGGTTTTGAATATACTCTGACCAACTCCACAATCTATGGACCATAGAACTGGCCGAGTTGCCTGTGTTGTGAGAATGTCCAGAAAAATGCATTTGAGTATATTTTTCACTACTATCCCTTTGCTATATCATGGGCTTCATCTATCTCTAACGATGTGATGAAATTTATAAAGCACAAGCTCTGCTCTTTTTCGTGAGGAGGAAAAGGGGACACTTTATGAGGTGGGTATAGCCCCAGCCATAGTGTGCGGATGGAGCACAGTCTGGATGGCTCCACTTTCCCCATGGCCAGGAGCCTGGGGATAGGGGAAAACCTACACAACTAGTTTTAGGGGCACCTGGTAAAATCCTAACTAGAAATTCATGTGTGGAAAACCCCTATCCCAGTTTTTGTATGAAACAAATGTTTCTATTGACCTTCTGTAGCTGTTATACTTATTTGCATAGAAGCTGTGGTAGCAGAAACGGACACATCATGTAACCCAGAGAGATCAGTGCTTTCCAACATCAAAGCAAAGCTGATCGGTACTTGGTAATATTCTAACGGTCTTCTCGTTTCTGTGCAGCTGTCATTCTGGAGGAATATAGTTACAATCTATTACACAGCAACAACAGAGCAGGCAGTATTTACAGGGTGAGCCAAGATGAAGGGGCTAGGAGGCAAACCTACCCTACTTGCATTAATTATTTTTATCAAAGTACCTCCTGATAAATATTTATATACTGGAATTTCTTCTGAGATTTCATTCAAAAAAGTGTTCCAGGACCAAGGAAATTATGAAGGAATTTCCACATGCCCCTTCCTTTTATTTCTTCAATACATATGGTTTTAGATATCAAATATATAAAAATCTGCATTTCTACAGAACAGGAGATTTGTTCTCTTCAGTTACATTCTTTAAAGAGTGGTTTTCAAAATGCACTTTAAAGAATTCTAGGAATTTCTTCAGCACTCCTTTGGGAGGGTGGGGAAGAGGCAGGAAAACCAACTGCTGGGTTCCTAGGAGCTCACCCCCCTTCATATCGAGCAGTTTTGACACACCAGTCTCCACACAAGCTTTCCGGGTAAACATTGTGTCCTGTGTATGTCTTATTTTGCAAACTAAGCTTTAGGATGACCAAAACCATGGTGCATCCTCTTTTCTCTAGCATTATTTAAAATAAAAAGACAAGCTTTTCCATAGTGCAGACCATGTCCCAATGTTTGCCTGTGACTTATCTACATGGAAGCTACAGTAGTAGAAACAGACACTCATGTGTAATGTCTATGAACTAGAATTGCTCATAAAGGAAGTCACTTAGCTAGGCCAGTGTACTCACGGTGAGATCGTGCAGCCGGAGGCATAAGCATGATGCCCTGTGTACCGAATGTCGCAGCGCACGACGTTGTTGCTGTAGTCTGATTCAGGCACCAGATAGCTGGGGTTGACACTGACCTGAACAAAACAAGCAACTTCTATGTTAAAGGTTTCATCACAGGGTATAGTGATTGCTTTCTATTTCTAAAGGGTTATAACAGAGAACTACTAACAAGGGCTTCAGGTAAATCAAGTCTCTGGGGACATTATAGAAGGAAACTGTCATTTTCCCTGAAATTATTTAAAATAAAAACATTTTACCTAGAACTATCCTGAAGAGTATACAACTGCACCCAAAAGATGATTATTTACCCAGAGAAGAGGCCTACAGATTTGCAATTAAGCAATTACATATTTTTAATGACCTCTACCTTGAGAATGTAGTTTCCAGGTTGTACATCTGTAATATCAATCCACTGGCAATCAATGTCTGCTGCGTAGGTGTCATAACAGCCAGGACTCAAACCCTGAAACAAGCAAAACATTTACAACTATGGTACCTTGGGGCCAGGGATTTACTCAGTGGTTCCACCGCCTGCCTCACAAGCACAAAGACCCAAATTCAATCCCCAGTACCAAAAATAAATAAATAAATAATAAAAATAAATAAAATTACGGTCCATGGTCAGACTATGCTAAGGAAGATGCTATTGTTTGCGGATTAAATTATATTAGTACTTACAAGAGTTCGACATAAAGCTGTGTATTTCATTCCCCTTGAGAAGTACAAATTACTCAGCTTTAAGGCACCTCCAACTAAAAAAAGATACAGGACTAAAATACGTAGCAACATACCTCTCGTCTTAAAGTGTTCGTAAGTCACCAATGACAAATGCAATCTTAAGAGACAAAACAGGCCTCCACCAGCATTCTAGATATCACTGGGTTCAGGAATAAAGGTCATTTAGTAATTAACTTACATCTTATTTACTCTCTCCAATTTTCCCCTCTTAAAAATTTAGGTTCTTATACTTTGAATGCCATAATTATTTTTACAGTAGATTTATAGATTTATACAACTTATCCATTTCCACTCTATATTATAATTATATTATCTACCAAGCCAACTGCAGATTAAAAGTTCCTAAAGGTAAGAGTGTATGTTGCAACTTTAAATAGTTAATATTCATTAGGTATTACAATTTGCTAGAAACCATTCCAAATATATTACACATATACACTCTCTTCTCACAAGTACATGAGGTAGATGTCAGTGTTATTTTCATTTTATAGATGAGGAAACTGAGGCACACTATGTCGAATAACTTACCCAAGGATATACAGCTAGTGAGTGACTGAGCTGGTTTCACGTTTAGATGATCAGGGCCCAGGGACCCTGTTTTTAAGTACTGCTTTATACGCTTTTACATAATCTTTGAAATAGCTTTGCTGAACTGAAGGGACTGATGTATGCCTACACTGATGAATGTGACATCTCCCATTTACTAAGATATTCACATCACCAAGTGTAACTGTCTTACACAGGCAGGGAAGAGAAAAACACCATTAAGATGTGGTGCTTGCTTTCAAGAAAGTTACAGTCAGGAGTCTTCTCCAGTTGCTGTCTATAGATTTATTTTTATTTTTATTAGTTCTTCACCAAAGGTTTTAACTGTTGTTCATATTCAATACAGTCATTTAATTTCAGCACCCAAAACTGTTTTGGTGCTTAGTCACCAAAGACTTAACAAAATCATCGTAGCATGCTTTACTAATGATGGTTTGGCTGCAGCCATATTTCGGGAAAGTGTGGGGAGAACTGAGTTGTTATTAGAGAACAATAGCACAAACAGGCCAAACCCAAAAGCATTTGCCCCAGTACAGTGAGAATTATACCGCATCACTTTGTCTGGAACCTTCACTGGTCCACATCTCATTAAAGTGTGCTGAGTAGTAAATACTTCATAAAGAATTTTTCATTCCAGTAAATAATTCTGGTGCATCACACATACTAAGTCTCAGCTTCTACTACTATGTTCCCAATACTATACAAGATTCAATGGATTAGAATGACTGTTTAAGACAGGTTTAAATAATACTGCTTTCAAGTAAACAAAAGTAGTTTTACAAACACTGAAATAATTCATATGTGACAGGGCATGCCTGTAATTTCAGCTACTCTGGAGGTCAAAATGGGAGGATCACTTGCACTCAGCAGCTCAAGGCCACCTTGGGACACAGCAAGGTCCTGTCTCCAAAAAATAATAAATAAATATAAAAATGTTGAAATCACTGTAGAATTACTCAGCTGGTAGAATTTAGGTATGAGTTTTGGTTATTTGAACTGACAAAACCAGAATTAGTAAGACTATTAAACAAATAGACATTGCTTGTATACAAAACCAAAACATAGAGATAGATTAGATATAGAACATTATTCCAGGCTATCTAAATTAGCTATTTGGTTTTAGCAGAAAACAAACTGTTTGCTATGTAAGATTAATGATGCTAATGTAACTAAGTAACTGTTTTTGGTTTTCATATATATTCAGTATGTAAATTTGTGACCTGAAAACACAGATGTCATATAGGAGTACAAATATAAAGAAGTTATATCCAGTTTTAGGCTTACATCCATTCAATAGTGAAAGAAATCTAAGTTAATATTAAGGGTCTGTAAAAAACCGTTTTCTTTAAGTGAAGTCCCCATTCAATAGTCTAATAAAGAAAAAGTACAATGTAAAATGAAGAGGGGTCACTCCAAGGAATAGGGGAACCAGAAGTGCTGTAAGTGACTACAATCCCTGATTCAGTCATTTCAGACTGTCCAGAGGACATCTTTTATTAAATGGGGACAATAAACTCTAGGGCCCCCATGTCTATAGGACTTGAAGGTCATGGAATGAAAAGTAAATCTCTGTTACATCTTCTTTTGCTTAATAGCAAGTGTACCCCCACCACTCATCAAATTTAATCTTTTCCCTTTCCAACTGCTGTTGTGATGTCAGCTCAGAGAAAGAAGTAATGGTAATATTGAGGTTGCCAAAAAGCTCCCTTCCTCAGCCCTGGAATTTGCCTCCCGAGAGGCCAGCTGGTGATGCCTTTGTGTCCTTTGCACATTCACATCTGGCCAAGATTTGGGCTGGCATAAAATTATAATATCTCTTTACAAATTAGAGTTTCCTGTGGAAATATCGATATGGTTTTTAACTGACACACATTTTCCAATTATAAAACATACAAACTGCTTAGTTCAGCTGTATTTTAAAAATTCATCCAAAGATATCTGCCATCAATTACCCTGCAGGGTTAAATATATATGTGTGGAGAAAGAAGTATGTCATTCTGTTCTGGTTTGCATTAATGAAAAGAAACAATATTTAAAGAGCCTTTTAAGCAATGTATTTTCTTTCATTTTGCTAACATCAACTACTATTCTATTTTAAGCATAATATATGGAAAAATAGTTTGCAAGTGAGAAAAGAAATACATTTTCTATAGTTATTTATACCCAGTTTTTTTAAAAAAAAATACAGTGTGCAGAAGTTGTAAGCCACTCATAAATTTTCAAACATCAAATTTCTGCTTTTCATTATGGAAAATAACAAAGATACTCATTACCCTTCTGTGATTGTGAGTAGCGGCCACAGGCATAGCTGGAAATACGGCAAAAGTAATCTGGACCATCAAGTTAAGTCATCACTTACCTTTTCCCAATTATTTTTCATCTTGCCAAGACAATCCCCAAATTAAGCAATTTAAAAAGGTGGGAGGAAAAGAAATAGTGTGCTACTTTGTTTTGTCTCTAAAATCCACGGGTCCCTGATTTTGGGGTGTCACCTTACCTGTGTGTGTGCAGTACATGCAAATCGCCTGTAATAGCCATAGTCACAAGATGTGTCCTCAAGACAGAAACTTGCTTTGTGACCTTCAGCCACTCTGCTCTGAGTGTTGGCATCCAGCAGGTCGTAGTGACTGAATTCATCCATGCTGTGGTAATGTCTAATGTCCCACACAACAAAGAGATGGGAAGTGGTCAGTTATGGACAGAGAAAACAATCAGTATAGTGACATCATCGTTGCCTCATAATTGTTTTCACATTAAAACTGAGGTCAAGTTTACCTTCTTAAAAAAGTGACTCACACTAGAATTTTCTGCACACAGGCATAGAAATCTATGAAAATCGTAAGCTTTTAACTTTGCTACCAGGAAAAAAGACTTCTCAGCAGTTAATAAGCTGGTTGTAGAATTTCTAATTCAAAAATAAGGTGTTTAGTAACTGATCAATTATCTTAAAATGATTCCTTTATTTCCAATAATATAGAAAAATTCCAAGTGCAAATAATGGTTAATGTCTTCCCGATATTTATCATACCAATGTTACCTGAAAAATGAACAACTCAGAAAAACTCAGAAAGCCATGTACTTACTGGTGACAACTGTGCCATTCCCAGGAATATCTTGGACGGCTTGGTAAGAAATCAGATGTTCCTTGGTTTTTCACTCTTTGGGGGAATCTTAATAGCACCCTGTAATCATAATCTCTGACATCTGCTCTGTATGCTGAACTGTGATTTTGAAAAAAAGAAAATTATTACATTCGCAGACTATTAACTAAAGACATATCTACAATCAAAATATCTCCATGGTGTAGTAGGGACGCCCTCTTCCCAACTATTCAAGAGCCTGGGGAGTTTATCATATTTATCACTGGATTTCAGCTCCCTGAATGGCGCTGGAGAAGTCAGAACCAAGTGACCATGTGGTGAAGGAGTGAATTAATGACAACAATGAAAATTTACAGAATTTCAAAGTAAAAACGCAGTAAAATTTCACCCTAAAAATCTACATGTGAGAAACTCTATCTATTAAATCCACATTAATGAGCAAAACTGAGGCGGAAACTGTCCCCAAAATGATCCAGATACTTATTAGGAATTTTGAGTTTAATAGAAATATTCTATTAATATCTCTTGTAAAGAGATGATTAAAATGTAAAGTCAAGAATGGACTGTAAATAAACACACCTAGACTTAGGAAAATGATTTTGTAGCTTCACTATCTTCAAAAACAATGACATGAATGATATTACAGGGAGTTCATGGTCTGAGTGACACAGGACTCAAGAACGAAAATACTACTCAGCTATAAAGAAAGAGAAACTAGAAGACATTGACAGCTAAATGGATGCACACTGAGGCCATACTCTTAAGTGAAATAAATAGGACACACCTGAGTAAATACCGAAAAGCTTCTCCGGTGTGAAAAACTAAAAGTATACATAAGGTTCAGGGCCGGGTATTTAGCTCAGTTGTTCTGCCACGTGCTTCACAAGCGCAAGGTTCGATCCCCAGTACCAAAAAAAAGAAAGAGAGGTAAGATTCAAATGGTATAACTGAGAGTGTGATATAGGAAGAAAATGGCTAAAGGGGAAGTGGGAAGGGAGAGGGAAGGAAATAAGGGAAAATTAAACGTGAAAAAATGAAAGAATGGAAACAAAGTCTTTGTAAATAGGAAAGGGTAAAGGGGGTGAAGGAAGGGCAGGAGTAGGGGGAGAAAAGAAGAACCAAGATACATCATGTAAAGGTACAAGACCCCAGTGATGAATGCAACTGTATTGTTTGCTTTGAATGTACCGATAAACTAAATGGGGAAAAAAAGAATGAAAATAAGGTTGAATTTGTACTCTTCCTTTAGCCTGATAGTCACAAAGGGTCAACGTGGGGAAAAAAAGTAAAAATAACCACACTGTGCTCCTCTCACTGCACTTTCTACGAATATGCTTGAATATTACAGTGACCTTATTTTACATGTAAACTTATTTATAGGACTAATCAGAACAGCTTTTGCTCCCTCTGATGGTTTCCCAGCAGCAAACTCAGAGATCCCCAATTCCAGAATTAGCTATTTTATTTTAGGACTGACACAAAAACAGAGTGGTTGTTCCTAATCTTATTCTGGCCGAAGTAATACCCAAAGAACGCAGTAATCCCAGCCTGAAATAAAAGGGGAAAGCAGCCTGTACCAGGAAGTCATGCAACAGTGGTAAATTTTCCCCTGATCGTTTAAGAGCACACTAACAAGCTTTTCCGTTACATTTTTTGCTACATTACTGGTGAGTTGTTGTTGTTGTTTTTTATACATAGTTGGCTCCAAAGTTTAAGAATCGTAGAAGAACTGAGAAGAAGCTGGCTCCAGCAGGAGGATCTGCTCCACCTCCCAACTTGGAGCCTCGGTTTGAAGCAGAACCCTTGGCAGCATGCGGAGAGGTCACGTCCCACTCCCCTGCCTTTGCTCCGCTTCCCAACTCCTGTCTTCGCTGAACAGCAGCAGCCAAAAGAGGGCAGGAGCGACCTTGACACCAAGGCAGGGGACCAGAGCCCCCGGGCTACCTGGCCAGACAGTTTTCCTCGGCGGCGCATCTCAGGTTGTACATAGCCATCTTCTGCACGTACGTGGATGCCTGGATGTAGTAGGGGTCGGGCACAAGGTCCGGGAGACCTAAATGACAAGGCAACGAGGGCAGCAGTGAGACCTCTCCGCGCCCCCTGACCCCTGCTCCTGGTTCCTCCAGATCCCGGAGCCCCCAGAGTGGGGTGAGGCTAGCAATAGAGCTAGGGACACCCAAGCTGCGAAGCTAAGCGGAAAGGGCCAGGCGCGCGGTCCAGATTCCAGAGCTGGTTCTGCAGGCTGGGGGGCGGGGGGACCAGGCCGCCGCGCCCAAGCAGCCACGGCCACTCGAGGAGCCCCGCGACTGGCAATTCAGCTGAGGCGGGTGCTTACCGTACTGGAAGTAGCCGGTGCCGTACCCCGGGCGGTACCTGCCCCCGGGCCGGGGCCTGTCGTACGTGTCGTAGTAGTTGTAATAGGGGTTGTCGTCGG
>NW_022900915.1:95074-201151 GCF_012274545.1 Fukomys damarensis
TCTCCTCCCCCCGGCCCGCCCTCCTCCCCAGACACGTTGCACGAGGCGCTTTAAGGGGAAAGAACAAAACGTTGCACACATCCCGAGACGCACTCAGCTTAATCTGGGGCAAGCATGCAGGAATTTCAAAAGACTCAGACAGGAGAAGGCAGCCAGGCCATGGGCTGACGCCAAAATATGCATGAAGAAAAATGCTATTAGGTCCTCCCCCCGGCCCGCCCTCCTCCCCAGACACGTTGCACGAGGCGCTTTAAGGGGAAAGAACAAAACGTTGCACACATCCCGAGACGCACTCAGCTTAATCTGGGGCAAGCATGCAGGAATTTCAAAAGACTCAGACAGGAGAAGGCAGCCAGGCCATGGGCTGACGCCAAAATATGCATGAAGAAAAATGCTATTAGGTCACCAGCCCTAGCAAGGCGGGCGGGAACTCAGGAGGTGGGAGGGTGCTGGGCTAAAGAGTGTGTGTGTGTGTGTGTGTGTGTGTGTGTGAGTGTGGTGGGGGGAGACAGTCGTGACTAATGTTTATCCATAAAGGAGTGAACCAGACAGATTTCCCAATGATCACTCATTCGCTTTTATGGGAAGTGCCCTCGGCAAATAAACTCCAGGATATCAAATTTTGTTTTTCTGACTATAGGTAATATGAGAAATGAGTTACAAATCTGTTTCCTACAGTGAAGATTTCTTTTATTTCCCCTGTTAAGTTTATTGGTACATTTAAAGCAAACAATACAGTTACATTTATCATTGGGATCTTGTACCTTTACATTGACATATCTTGGTTCTTTTGTTTTTATCCACACCCCTGTCCTCCGTTCACCCCTTTCCCCTTTCCCTATTTACAAAGGCTTTGTTTCCATTTTTTCCTTTTTTACAGTGAATATTTTAAAAACCAAAAGTAAAATTTTACAGGCACAAGGCTTTCTAATGCTGAAGCAATGAACAAACCTGTCTCTTTCAAAATGCCGGCCTGATTTGTACTCTGAGAGAAAAGAAGAGATCATCATTCATCTCCACCCTACACCGCAGGAGGAAGCCTTTGATCGGCTACCAGAGCTCTCAGAAGGCATCTTCAAGCGCTTCTGATTTTTCTCCTGTCCTTCTGCACCTAATGATGTTCAACTCTGAATTTTACAAATTTAAATCACCATTACCAAATATTAAAAGTCAAGACGCCCTTGGTGTTTCATTTATTTTTTAATCTAAAAAACGGTTTAAAAAGAAACAAACTTTAAGTCAGAATTTGGTAAAAACAAGGAGGGGTGGTTAGAAGAAATTAGGGAAGGTGGATAAACTATGCCGACTGGAGAGAGACTCGGAGTTGGGCAGCATGGAAAGCCTGGAGAAAAACACAGCTGCTAAATGCCTCATTTAAAACTATTACACAAAACTAGATCGTGATAACTCTTTCATCGGCCTCATCACTGTGTGGTCTAGATACATGTCAGTATCCCCTCAGCTCCATTAGTCTCTGTCCTTCCGCACTTGATCAGTTTTTAGTGTTTTGGACTTCTGCTGGTTCCACTGCATCAGATCCACCTCCCTTTTCTTTCTGGTGAGGACGGCTGTGTGTTCTTTGGGAAACATCTCCCCAGTGGCGTTCTGGAACTGACTGAGCACACGTGAGTCTCCCTTCTTCAGGCATGGTCATGAGATCCTGCTTTGATAATCAAATTGACTTGCTAGACTGAATCTCGAACAGAAAGACACAAGGTCAAAAATACTGCTTCTCCCACTACTACGTAAAGTGGGTGGGGGCACATTAGGTCTTAGTACTATGCAGCGCCCTTGGTTCAGTTTAGTACATTGCAATCCTGGTTTTTCAGCTTTTCCTTCAAATTTTCCTGTGTGTGTGTGTGTGTGTGTGTGTGTGTGTGTGTGTGTGTGTGTGTGTGTGTGTGTGTGTGGCTTTCCATAGTCAGATTCAATTTCCGCTTTCTGCCACCTAAGAATCGTGACACTCTGAGGAGGTTGTGGCTGATTCGCCGAGCTAATTAAACCACATAATTCTGAGTCCAGGAGTATGGTTCTGTCTCTTTGAGTCATATCAGACTTGCTCTGCCCATGACCATGTGGCGCCTTTAGTCACAAAGGGAGATTACAGGGAAGCTTGCCAAGAGTGAATCTATTGCTTGCACAAGAAAAAAAAAAAATCCAAGTGCAAATTCACTGATGGCAAGCCAACAATGAATTTTTTCTGAATAAAAGCCTGTAACATCTCTGTCATTTTATAATTTGTGTAGTGCTTAAAACCAAACTACTTGGTTTCTCCAAATTCAGTAAGAAGGTGAAATACGAAGAATCAGGTGTATATAGGCTAAGCAGGAAGGTGTAGAGTGTAACTGTCTCTAAGCTGAGGAAGCCTCTGAGACATGCCCATGAACAGCTTACTCATCAGAAGGGAAAAGCCCCAAGCTGCTGTTAATTGGCCACAGGAACTTGAGGGAAACCCTCTGCTATAGAAGGCACACCATTAGGGTGGCAGACCAAAGCAGCCCCAAGGTGGAGGGTGGAAAGTTTATGCTGGATTGCACGTAACATAATCTCATTCTTCATCCTGATGCTCTCATTCTTAAAAAGGTACATAGATCCTTGTAGAGCTGATGTACTTTCTGAGTCTCAGTTATCAGTAGTGTTCAAGGATTAACCCAAACATTTTGTAACGTATTTTTCCTAGTTTTAAATATCTGCTTCTTATGTCTATCCAAGATATTCCTACTATTTTCAAGTCATTTACCATGTCCCAGTATGATTATTATGACTATGAATATTTAATCAAATGATTCCTTTGTTGGACTTTAAAACTTTTGGATATTTTCTGTGTGTAAGTTGGAGCCTGTAGACTACAATTTTCTTTTTCTACAGATTTGCCATCAGTGAAATCATATATTCATTTGTGTTACAAATATTTTTCTATTTTTACTTTTAATTCTAAATTTTATTCTTAAGGAAACTTTTCAACACTGCAATAAAACCAATGTATTTTAGTTAACAGTGCATTTCCTTTTTGTTTTTCACTGTTTGTTGATACACTTTAGGTATACAGTACAATTACTTTCATCCTTGGGATCTTGTACCTTTACATGATGTATCTTGGTTATTATTTCTCCCCATTCCATTGCCCTCCCTTCAGCCCCTCCATCCTTCCTTCGTTACAAAGACTTGGTTTCCATTTTTTCCTTTTCTCAAATATTTTCATATATATACTGTTCCACTGATCTTCAGGTCTTTGTCTTTGCCAGGACCATACTGTTTTTATCACAGTAGCTTTGTAGTATGGTTTCAAGTCTGGGATTGTGATATCCCTTATCATGTCTCTGTGGCCTAGAATTGCTTTTGTTATAACAGGTCTCTTCTGGTTCCAAATGAATTTTTGGATTGTTTTCTCTAGTTCTGTGAAGTATATTACTGGGATTTCAGTCAGGTTTGCAATGAATCTGTATAATTTTGGAAGTATGACCATTCTCACTACATTGGTTCTTCCTCTGAAGAATGGGGTAGTCTTTCCATTTTCTGATATCCTCTTTGATCTCCTTTTACCAGAGTGCTGTAGTTCTCAATGTAGAGGTCTTTTTCTTTCTTTATTAAATTGATTCCTATATTTTTCTTTTTTTTGGGGGGGATGCTATTGTGAAAGGAACCGTTTCCCTAATTTCTCAGTGAGACTGCTATTTGTGTACAAAAAGGCTATTGTTTTTTGAGCGTTGATCTTGTATTCTGCTACACTATTGAATCTGTCAATTAAGTCTAGAAGTCTTTTAACAGAGTTTTTTAGATCTTCTATGTAGCGTATCATATCATCAGCAAATAGTGACAGTTTAACTTCTTCCATTCCTATCTTTATTCCTTTTATTTCTTTTTCTTGTCTACTTTCTGTGGCTAATGTTTCCAGAACTATACTAAACAGAAGTGGTAATAGTGGACATCCTTGTCTTGTTCCTGATTTTAACATGAAGGTTTTCACTTTTTGACCATTTAGTATGATGTTGGCTATTGGTTATTCATAAATAGACTTTATCAGCTTGAGATAAAGCCCACCTATTTCAATTTTCTATAGGGTTTTTATCATGAATGGGTGTTGTATTTTGTCAAACGCTTTTTCTGCATCTATTGAGATGGTCATATGGTTTTTTTCCTCGAGTCTGTTAATATACTGCATAACAATTATTCATTTATGTATGTTGAACTATACTTGCATCCCTGAGATAAATCCAAATTGGTCAGGATGTATAATCATCTTGACAATACTCTGTATTCTGTTTGCCAGTATCTTATTGAGTATTTTTGCATCTATGTTCATTGGGAGACTGTAGTTCTCTTTTATGGTTGCATCTTTCTCTGCTTTTGGAATAAAAATAACACTTGCTTCCAGGAGTGAATTTGGGAGTATTGCTTCCCTTTCAATTTCATTGAAGAGTTTAAAGAGTAGCAGCAATAGTTCTTCTCTAAATGTCTTGTAGAATTCAGCAGTTAAATCATCAGGACCTGGGATTTTCTTCATTGGTAAATTTTTAATTACATTTTCAATTTCACTGATTTTAATTGGAGTGTTTAGAATTTTTATATCTTCGTTCAACTTTGGTAATTAATATGCATGTAGAAATCTTTCCATTTTTTCTGTTTTTCCATATTATTAAAGTACAGGTTCTCAAAGTAAGAATTAAGGATCCTCTGGATTTCTGCTGGACCTATTGTGCTTTCACCTTTTTCAATTATAATTACATGGATTTGAGCTTTTTCTTTCATTTTTTGGATAAGGTTGGCTAAGGCTTTATCAATTTTATTTATTCTTTTGAAAATCCAACTGTTAGATTCATTGACTCTTTTGGTATTGTTCTCTTAGTCTCCATTGCATTGATTTCTGCTCTGATATTTAGAGTTTCCTCCTCTGTTCAAGCCTTGGGTTTGTCTTGTGCTTCTTTTTCTAGCAGCTTAAGATTCAGCATTGGATTGTTTATTTTGAACTCACTCTGTTTTCCTAGTGTGGGCTATGAATTTCCCTTGTAGAAGTGCTTTCATTGTGTCCCATAGATTCCTGTATGTTCTACTGACATTATCATTTAATTGTAGAAACTGTCTGATTTCTTCTTTAATTTCCTCTGTGACGCATTGATAGTTCAGAAGAGTGTTATTCAACTTCCATGTGTTTGTGGTGTTCTTGTTGTTTCTTATGCTACTGATCTCCAGTTTAATTGCACTATGATCTGATAGTATCCATGGGATAACTTCGACTCCTTTGCATTTACTTAAACATGTTCTATGAACTTGCATGTGATCTATTTTGGACAATGACCTATTTGCAGCTGAAATGTATGGTGGAACATTCTGTAGACATTTGTTCAAAAGCTTTGTTTGGTTCTAGTATTTCATTGTTGACTTTTTGTCTAGATGATCTATTTGTGACAGTGGGCACTGAGATCCCCCACTACAATTGTATTAGTGCCTATTTGGTTTTTCATGTCCATTAATATTTGTTTTGTATAGTTCAGTGCAATAGTGTTAGGTGCATATATTTTTATGATTGTCATCTCTTCCTCTTGGATTGTTCCCTTTACAAGGATGTAGTGATCTTCTTTGTCTTTCTTAATTTGTTTTGGTTTGAAATTTACTTTGCAAATAGAATACTTTTTTTTTCTGGATTTCTTATAGCATGGAGAAGAGCTGTTTTCCATCCTTTTAATTTTAGTCTGTGAATTTCTTTTTGAACTAAGTGCATTTCTTTTTCTTTTTTTGTTTTTGTTTGTTTGTCTGTTTGTTTTTTTGTACTGGGGATTGAACTTGGGACCTTGTGCTTGAAAGGCAAGCGGCAGAGCCACTGAGCTATATCCCCAGCCTGGTGCATTTCTTGTATATAGTGTATTGTTGGATTTTGCTTCTTAATCCACTCTGCCAGTCTAATTCTCGTGATTTGTGAATTGGGGTCATTAGCATTGATAACTATAACTGATAGGTATTGACTTGTCTTTGTCATGTTATTTTCCAATTGTTGGCTCTCTTATTTTTTATTTTTCCCCCTTTTCCTTTCATTTCTTGCTCTGCCTAAAGGATTTGCTCTCTTGGGCCTCATAGAGTTGTGACCTTCATTTTCTTTTTCTAGGATATTGTTTAGAATTATTTGGAGTGCTGGCTTAGTATTCATGAAGTTTCTCAGGTGTTCTTTGTCATGGAAGTTTCTTATTTCCCCATTAATTTTGAAAGGTCATTGTTCAGGATATATTAGTCTAGGTTAGAGGTTTTTTCTTTTAAGGCTTGAAATATCTCACTGCAGGCTCTCCTTGACTTGAGACTTTGTGTCAAGAAGTGTGCTGGGATTCTGGAGGGCTTTCCTTTTTATGGGATTTATTAATTTTCTCTAACTGTTTGTAGTATTTTGTTCTTCTGTTGGATTTCTGGGATCTTGATTATTATATGTCTAGGTGTAGATATTTTTTTGATCATGGCTAGTTGGAGTTCTGTATGCCTTACTTATCTGTATGTCTAATTCTTCCCTTTTGTTTGGGAAGTTTTCTGTCATTAATTCTGTGAAGAGCTTTTTTAAGTCATTTGTGGTTTCTCCTGGTATTTCATGGATTCCTGTCAGTCTTATGTTATTTTTCTTTGCATCATTTAGAAGTTGTTGGATCGATTTCTCATGATCCCTTACTGTTTTTGAGAGACCTCTTTTTTCACGGACACTGACTACAATACTATCTTCTATATCTGAAATTCTATCTTCACAATCTTTTATTCTGTTACGTACACTTTCAATAGAGTTTTTAATCTCCTGGATTTCTGTTTGAATCTGTTTTATGGATTCCATTTCTTTCCTCTGTTGGGCATCCATTGTTTCCATTTCTTTCTTATGCTTGGCCTTCATGGCTTCTATCATGGTCTTGAGCTCATCTATTTTTTTGTTAGTTTCTGTTCTAGAGTCTCAAATCATGACTTCCATTTTGCTCACCATCTCTATGGCTTACTGGGAAATTATTTCTGATTTGAATTTTTCTAGAGCCTGATTGATCTGTTTTGTTACCCCCTGTGCTATGGGTCCAGGGTATCTCACTGGTTCACTATCAGACTTTTCATCCTCATTTGCCCTACTGTTTGCCATTGGTGAACTGGAAGTCTGTCTTTGTGTCTTGCTTAAGTGTTTTCTCATTTTTATTTTTGTTGTTAGGATGTCCTTGGTTTAATTTCTAGGTTATTACTTAAATCTTCCCAATATAGTTGTGTTTTAGCTTTTGAGTCTCTAATGACTCATAGACATCCTCATTTTCATAATATCAGAGAAAACAACTCATTAAATCAATCACAACCCTTTATCCCAATTGATACATTCAGCAGCCCAATAGGATCAAGCACAGCTTGCAAATTGACCACTTGTGGTAGTCACTAATCTATCACCTTTAAACCATGTGAATTAAATTAATATCAAGAAGCAGCCCAAAATATGTCTGCAGTGAATATGCTTTTCAATATAGCATGTTTACCATTTAGAATGGGGGCTTAGACTGAGTTAGGATGAGAGAAGTAGATAAGTGAAAGAATTGGAGAAGGTTTCAAGTGAAGCCAGAGTACATAGAATGACCATACTATCTTTATGAAACTTTTAACTTCAAAGAGGAGAGAGAGAGTGAAGGAATAAGGACAAGAATATATCCCCTTAACAGTAACAGGGGCTTGCCTTCCCTTGGAGCTATGGAGCCAAGAGTGAGGTAAAATGACAGGAGATAAGAACATAAAGAAAAAAAGAAAAAATAATAAAAGAAGAAATCTGAGTTAGGGCAGGAGCAGGAATAAAAAGGGAGATGAGGGATAATATGGTGGAGCAAGAGATTAAGCTGGAGAGAGAGGACAGAAAAAAGAAATAAATTATAGGGTGGAATGAGGAAAAGAAAATAAAAAATAAAAAATAAAAAATGAAAAATAATTTGAAGGGCCTCTTTCAGACTATGTCTCTGTTGTCATATTATACAACATGTACAGCCATGTGCATAACCAAATCCCCTGATCTCAGCTAGCCAATGGCAGGTCCCCACGACACAGAATGACCTCAGCCCACAAGGCCTAAATTGAGTTTCCCAACCCACAGGGTGGAATTCCACTCAGTTCTATTACAGGGTTCCCCTGCCCTTTCTTTAAAGATGTTCAAAGTTGGGAGCTCAGAAAAATACCCTTCATGCCCACCTATGCCTTTGCAGAGTGGGTCCAAGGATTGGCCCAATCAGGAGGTTTGAGAACAGGGGAGAGGGGTATGTTGTGGGGGTGTTTCAAGGGTGCCCACACAACTACCTTCCTTACTGGATCTGGTGGCTCACAGTTGGTGAGGTCGCAGACTCGCCAGGTGGGCCCGAGCAGGTGGCCTGAGAGACCTCCTCCAGGGGCCTTCTTCCTTACTGGATCTGCTGGTGTGCAGTCTTCCTCCTAATAGTCTTATATTGTTCTTCTTTGCATCATCTAAGAGCTGTTGGATCAATTTATCATGGTCCTTTACTATTGTTGAGATCTCTTTTCATGGTCAATGACTGCCATCCTGTCTTCTATACCTCATATTCTGTCTTCACATTGGCTCGTTCTGCTGAGAATACTTTCAATTAGAGTTGCTCATTCTGCTGAGAATACTTTCAATTAGAGTTTTTAGTTTCCTGAATATATGTTTGAATCTGTTTCATGCATTTCATTTCTTTCCTATGTTGAGCATTTATAGTTTTCATTTTTTCCCTATGCTGAGCATTGATGGCTTTCATCATGGTCCTGAGCTCATCAATTTTTTTTTTATCTGTTTCTGTACTTGAGTCTCTAATCATGTCTTTCATTCTTCTCAATCTCTGTAGTTATCTGGGAAATTTTTCTAGAGCCTCATCCATCTGTTTTGTTATTTCCTGTGCTATCAGTTCAGGGTGTCCATGTGGTTGATTATCAGAATTTTCCATTTCATTTTCCCAAGAATTTGCCTTTGTTGAGCTGGAAGTCTGGGTTTGTACCTTGCTTAGATGTCTTCTCATTTATAATTTTTGTTGTTGGTATTGTTATCGGTTTGGTTTCTGGGTTGATACTTCTATATTGCTTATTGTAAGTATATTTGCTGTTTGAATTTAGACCCCTTATGAAATAACTGCTTCTCATAGGTGTCTTCCAGAAATAGCAGGTCTTTAGGTTTTGAGTCTCTAATGACACTTTGGCCATCTCATTTTCAGTGTTCCAGGAAGAACAATCACCTTAGTCCAAATGATATAATCAGCAAGAGCAATAGCATCAAGCACAGCTTAGAAAATGACAAATTGTGGTTGTTATTAATCTATCACCTTTAAGCATGTGAATTAAATAAAAATGAAGGACCAGCCCAAAATATATTTATACTGAATAAACTCTTCAATATAACAACTTTGCCCTTTGGCATGGGGACTTAGAAGGAATAAGGGAGGGAGGGATAGATAGGAAGAAGGATTGGGAAAGGTTAGAAGTGAGGCCATAGGACACAGGATGATCATGCCAACTCTAGGAAACTTTTGAAAACAGGAGGAAAAGGTAGAATGAATGAACAAAGATAAGAACAGAACAACCTAACCACAATAGAGAAACTAGAAACTGCATTAACTTTCCTTTAAAATTGAGAATTGATAGAAGGAAAAAGAGAGAAGAAAGAAAAAAGAAATCCAAATTAGGACTGGAACAGGAACACAAAGGGAGAGTAATGAAGAACAAGGTTGGAGACAGGGAGAGACTGAGAATGTGAGAGAGGCTGACTCCATCGTGTTGAGACTGAACTGAATTCCCGTCAGCTGGAAGTCAAGGAGCCAAGCTGGCAGGGAGCTGAATTCAAGCCAGCAGGAGGCACAGAATGCTGTGGGGTGAACAAATTAATTTCCAGCCTCACATCCAGAGACCAACCTGAGCTTCAGGATTAAATGTGCAGATTTGCTGGATTATCCACTACACTGCTATAAATCTATGGATGGCTTGTTGGGATTGATCAACATGGATCTGGGCTCTGTGTGTCCAACTTGTCTACCAGTGACAGGAGAGACACACCTTGAAGTGGATATTTTTTTTCTTATCTTCTTTTATTCTTTTTTCTTTTGTTGTTTCTAGTTTTCATTTCTTTTTTTTTCTTGATTATTCTTGTTTTTATATGAGTGTGAACATTGTTTCTAGTTTTTTGCTGTTGTTGTTCTGTTTTGTTTTTATTTTTTCCTCTCTCTTTCCCTTCCATCCTCTTCATCAATTTTACAAATCTGTATAATCTTCCTTTGTCCTCTAGCCTTGCTTCTAAACTCTTCCTCTTCTTCTATTTCTTCATTATTTTCCATCACCTTTTAAATTTTCTTCCCTAAGGGTAAAATCAGAGGACATATTTACTATGTACAAATATAGTTCACATGTTAAATGTGGCAAATTAATAGTTACCACAGTTTGTCACTTTCTAGACTATATTTGATTCTATTGTTTTTGCTGATTGTATTATTTTAGCCACTGCACCATAATTGCTCTATTCAGTTGTTCTTCCTGGTATGCTAAGACTGAGATTGCCTAAGAGTCATAATCAATACTATAGGCCAGTGCCAAAGAATCAGGGGCTGGGCCAAATAGCAGCTTCTCATCCCCAGTAAATTGAAAGGGTAGGATATTGCAACAGACTCAAAACTCAAAAGCCAGCTACACCTGCAAGACTTCTCTGAGAAATAGTCATTCCCTAAGGGTTCTAAATAGTAGCAATAAAGCTACTGGCCATATGTAATTTACAAGCATCAACCCAGGAATTAAACTTTAAAAAGTAGAAAATGAGAAGATACTTAAGCAAACTGCAACCCCAAATTTCCAAATCACCAGAGACATCCAGAGGACAATGAGGAACAATTTGAAACACACCCACCTGGACTCTCCTGGCAACAGTGGAAGTAACAAAGCAGATGAATGAGGCTCTAGAAAATATAAAATTGGAAATAGTTCTCAGATAACTTAAGATATGATGACCATAATGAAAGACATGGGGGCTGGGGACTTAGCTCAGCAGCATAGTGCCTGCCTGGCAAGCATGAATTTTATCCCTGGTACCAAAAAGGAAAAAGAAAAAGACATGGTTAGTTCCTCTAGAGCATATACAGATAAAAAAAAAATCTTTAGAAAATGATGGAAACCATGAATTCCCAACATAAAAAATAAAGTGAATCCAAGAAATAGATTCAAACAGATACCCAGGAGATTAAAATTTTCATTGAAAGTATATTCAGCAGAATCAACCAATGTGAGGACAGAATATCAGATATAGAAGTCAGGATTGTGGTTAGCCATCATGAAAAGAGAGATTTCTTAAAAATAGCAAGGCAGGGCTAGGGATTTAGCTCAGTGGTTTTGTGGCCTGCCTTGGGAGCACAAGATCTTGAGTTTGATCTCCAGTACTAAAAAAAAAAAAAAAAAAAGGAAGGCACACAGAAAATCACTTCAACCCCTGCTAGATGATGCAAAGAAGAATTACATAAGATGGATCAAAGTCAAGGAAAAGGGCTTGGGATTTGGCTCATTGGTTTTGCTGCCTGCCTTGCAAGCACAAGGTCCCAAGTTCAGTCCCCAGTACCCCTCAAAGAAAACACCTCAAAGTCAATGAAAAAGCAGGTGATAGCACAAATGACATCTTAGAAAAAAGACCTGTTCACTGAAGTAATGCCAAAAATCTTCCCAAGCATGGAAAAAATCTGACATACATATAAGTGAGGAATATAGAACTCCAATTACCCATGATTTAAAAAAAACTACACCAAGGCATAGAATAGTATAAGATTCTAGAAATTCAACGCAAGAGTAGAAGCTGTTAGGAAAAGAAACATATCACCTATAAAGGGAAGCTCATCAGAATCACAGCAGATTTCTCAACAAAACCTCTCAAATCAAGGAGCGTTTAGAGCGAAATATTTCAAGCCCTAAATGAAAACAACCACAATCCAGATTGCTGTACCCCATAAAAGTATCTTTCAAAATTGATGGATAAATATGGTACTTCCATGGCAAAGAATACCTGAAAAAATTCATGACCATGAAACCAGAACTCCAAAATGGAGGACATTCTAGAAGACATAACAAGGACAAGCAACTCAATTAACCCAATAGCATGAATCCAAGAAAGGCAAGCAATTAAACACAGTGGGGAAGAAAAGGGTGCCCACAATAGGAAAAGTAACACAACAAGGACAAGTCAGTGTATATCAGTTATAACCATCAATGTAAATGATGTCACTTCAATCAAGTGAAACAGAATGGCAGAATGGATCAAGAAGCAGCATCCAACAATACGCAGAGTGGGGGCAGTAACAGCAGCAGAGGTGAGGCTCCAACCACTGAGCAGAGCAGGGCTGGGCTGGTTGCTGGTGGGAGACTATGGCTGAGGAAGATGAAGATCCACTTTCAAACCTGAGACTCATTGGGTGATCATTTCCTTGAGATAACTTGAATGACCAGGTGTAATGTGCAGGAGGAATGTACAATGACTGAGGCAACTCAAATTATTTTTATTGCCGACCTCTACCTCTTTGGATTCTGCAAGAGAAGCACAAACAGCCATCACAAAGGATAAGACAGAATTTGAAAACGTTGGTGGGAGAAACAGAACATAAACAGGATGTGATACAAGAGCTCACAAAAACTAATCAGCAGTTTAAAAATGACCTTCAGCTAGAACAAAGCTGAGCAGCACATCAGGAACAACAAGCTAATAACTTGGAACAAATTATGGAGAATGTGAAATGCAAACTGGTGAATTAGAAGACAAATCTCTAAATAGGGCTTGCCAGCAACAAAATAAAATGAGAGGTCTTGAGGAGAAAAGAACTTCACAGATAAAATGAAAGCACTACAAGAAAAAACAAAAGGAGCAGCAAAAGACTATTGTCTTTAAGGATATCTGTCGATTAACAAAAGAGGAAGAAGAATGAATTAGCACTCAAAACAGAGTGCTTGTCTATCTCTGCCAAAGAGTTCTTCATACCATCTTGGATAAGACAGCAATATAAAGAAGATGAAAGTCAATCAGAAGAAAAAGATTACAGAAATCTGAATGGCTTACCAACTTATAAAGGCCGTCTACTGTCATTACAGAATCAGCTCCAGGAATCAAACTCCAAGTTTGATGCACTTTTAAGTGAAAAGCTGAACCTCCAAAAAAATTTAGGAAGCAGATTACAGGAAGTTATCAGTCATACAAAAACTTAGGACACAGAGAAAAAAGATAAATCCAGCAAAGAAAGCCATCAACAAGCTCAAGTTGAACAGAGATACTTTGAGGTGCTATGTAGCATCAGTTCAATTATTCACAATCCAAGAGCTCCAGTAATAATTTATAAACAGAGCAAAGAAGGAGCCCAACATTTTAACAAAGACTTTGTTCAAGACTGTGGATTGGAACATCTTGTTCCTATAATAGAAATGTGGGCAGATGCACTGACACACCTGAAGGATTTATATAAGTCCTTGAAAATACTATCTGCAAAGCTGATGCCTTGGCATAATTTTAAGAAATAGGATGAAGATGAAGGTGTCAGAGTTTAAAATCTGTTTATTATTTATGGTCGATACCATATTGGAAGAAGTTGAAAATAAGGAAAAGGACAGCAACATGCCAGACTTTCAAACTTTGCGAACTACTGTCTCTCACTTCCAAAATTATTTGTTGTGCCTGCTTTAAATGGAATCTATCCCCGAATGAATGAAGTTTACACTAGGCTTGGAGAAATGAACAATGCTATGAGAAACCTCCAAGAATTCTTAGAAAGAGATATTTCACCCTCATTGTGTGTGTGGTAAGCACAGTTGTGTAGGCTAATAAATGAGGATGTGCATGAGCAGGTTAAACAACTATTGGGACCTGAAGACCTCCAAAGCATTATCAACAACTTGGAAGAACATGAAGAATTTTTCCCAGCATTTCAGTCACTTACTAATGATCTACTTGCAATCTTAGAAATTGATGACTTGGATGCCACTGTACCTGCAATAAAGAAATTAAAAGTATTTTCATACTGAAACAAATAAAACCATTTTAGTGTGTAAAGTGCATTTTTACTATTCTAAATATTACATAGGGTTTATCTTGAAGCATAGAGTATAATATATATTTGCTTTCAGAATTCATTTCATTCTCTTAGTACTGGGTGATTCTTCTTATAATTTTTTATTAACTTTGAGATTCTTTTATAAAATATAGCTGCTCAGTTAGAATAAAACACCCAAGCAGAGTGTGTAAATAATTGAAAAATTGTATTTAAATTTAAGCTTTATTCACCTTTGGGTCAGGGCAAAAGGAATGCCAAGTCCAGTCAGTAGTAAGCTACTGCTTTCCTGGCATGGATTAATTTGGTGTACTGTATTAAGATGTCCCTCACAGTACCTATCTTTTCAGAAGGAGAAAGGAAAAAAGAAAAAAAAAGTTCTATCTTTGTTTTAGGACAAGAAGTGAATCGTGGGATAAAATAGATGAGTAGATAGAACTCCCTTTTTTTAAAAAAAGGTCTTTTTTTGCAATCTTGATGTAATGTGCTTTTTATAAGGGGATACAGTCTCAAATAAAATTTTTGTAAAAAAATTTAAAAAGAGTCAACAATATGTTGTATACAAACAACACATTCAATTCAAAAGAAAATTCATAGACTGAAAGTATAAGGATGAAATATAATACTCCATGTGATAGGAACCCATAGAAAGAGTAGGGATAGCTATTATATTAGCAGACAAAGTGGGTTTCAAGCCAACACTGACAAAGACAGACAAAGAAGGTCACTAATACCTGTTAAGGGAACAATATAAGAGGAAGAGATAACAATCATAAATATATGTGCACCAAATACCAGCAAACCCAACTATAAAAACAAATATTAAAAGAAATGAAAAATCAGATAAACACTAATGCAATTATAATGGAGAACCTTAATACCCCACTGTCAGAAATAGGACAAAAGAAATCAACAGAAATATCAGAGCTGAACCAAAACTTTTGGACAAATGGACTTAGAAGATTTCTACAGAATGTTCCAGCACACAACATCAGAATACACATTATTCTCACTTCCCATGGGACATTCTCCAAAAGAGACCACACACCAACTCAAAGAACATGCTTAAGTGAATGCAAAGGAATTGAAATTGTTCCATGTGTATTATCAGAACATAGAGCAATGAAATTGGAAGTCAATGGCAGAAGAACCCTCAAAAACTTCATAAACACATGGAAATTAAATAACACAGATGAAATTAAAGAAGAAATTAGACAATTTCTACAATTAAACCATAATGCCAATACAACATACCAGAAATTATGGGATGCAATGAAATCAGTACTATGAGGGAAATTTATAGCAGTGAGTTCCCATATCAGAAAAACAGAGAGCTCAAATAAGCAAATTAATGTTGAGCCTGAAGATTCTAAAAATAACAACAAAAAAACAGAACAGGGCAAGCCCAACACTCATACAAGGGAGGAAGTTATAAAAATCAAAGGAGAAATTAATTCAATGGAAACTAAGAAAATAGAACAAATAATCAATGAATCAATGAGTTGGCTCTTTGAAAGATTGAATAAAATAGACAAAATCTTAGACAACCCACAATATAGGAAAAAAATTTTTTCAGCTGTTCCTCAGATAAAGGACTAATATCTAGAATATATAAAGAACTGAAAAAGAAATCAGATGTCCCAAATTTTAGACCCAATCCAAAAATGAGCATCTTAAATGAGTAGACACTTCTCAGAAGTAGTAGTAGAAATGGCAAATAAATATATGAAAAAATGTTCAACATCATTAATCATTTGAAAGATGCACATTAAAATAACATTGAGATTCCATCTCCAGAAAGAATGGCTGTTAGCAAGAAATCAACCAATAATAAGTGTTGTCAAGGCTATGGAGAAAAAGGAACACTCCTCACTGTTGGTGGGAATGTAGACTGTTGCAGCCACTGTGAAAGTTAGTATGAAGATTCCTCACAAAACTAAAATCAGGGTTCCATTTGGCCCAGCTATTCCCCTTCTTGCTATCTTCCTGAAAGAATTAAAAGTATCATACCACAGCAGGATATACACACCCACATTTATAGTGGCACAGTTTGTAATAGCTAAGTCTTGGAAACAGCCCAAATGACCATCAACTGATGAATGGATAAAGAAGATGTGTGTGTGTGTGTGTGTGTGTGTGTGTGTGTGTGTGTGTTTAGACACCACTGATTTTCTTTTTGACAAAGTTTATAGGAACAAATTAAATATTTAAAATCAAAGGCCAAATTTTAGGCCTCAGTTGCTTATCCTATTCTCTTGTATTAAGTGTACATTTCCCTAATGCCCTAACTTTGAGAAGGAACAAGTTAAACCTGTGAAGTGGTTTTTTTATATAATGGTGCAGTACTTTTCCATACAGAAGTCTAAGCTTGAGATATTTCAGCAAATTGAAACCACCCTGTTATGTGAGATAATTTGGACACACTTGTTTAAATATCATTGTTTCTTTGGTGTGAGAGACAAAAAATGGAAATAAGGACCAAAATGTATAGTAGATATTTGGAAATGGGAAGATAATATTCAAATGAGAAGGGAAACAAGGGAGGGGTTGTGGGAAAGAAAGAAGCAGGAACAAAAAGAGAAGTAAAACTGGAAAAACTACCATTCCTTCCCACTAAACACTGAAATTAATAATGAATAGTAATGGTGGTAGTGATGATAGCTGTAGACATAAAAAGCTTTTTAACTTTGGTAAGATCTATAGCTGATTCAGTTTTGACCATGAAATTTCCTTTTTGTGAACAATTCTTCTATGTGTCCCATAAAAAGAAGATGGAATGATTCTAATTTATTTTTGAAGTTCTAGTTCATCAATATCAGAGCTTTAAACTGCAATGTCTGACCCATTGATTAAGAAATAAAAATTGTCTTAAAACTGTGTTTCTAGAATTTCTAAAATGAATTTTAGTGGGAAATACATATAATATATATAAGCAGAGAACAGAGCTATGCAGAAAGCCTAAGCTATAATGCAAGGACTCTTGAGCTCTCAAAGCCAGAACAATAGCGTCGTAGGAGTCAAAGGGCTCATGTATGAGCATAAATTGTTTTGTTTGATGTTTAGGGTATGCATATAAAATTTGCCCTTTGATAAAGACTAATTATTGTGTGTGCCTTAATGCCACCAGTTAGTTCTAAAACATCTGAGAGAATATTATAAAGAACATGGAACATTGCAGATGTGTAGGGGAAATGAGAAAAGAGCCAAGTAAAACATCTAACACAGAGGGGAATGAGTTGAGGGCTGAGTGGAACACTGAGCACACTCTTAAAAGTAACTAAGATTAGGGGCTAGGGATTTAGCTCAGTGGCACTGCACCTGCCTCAAAAGTGCAAGGTCTTTCCGGGTGTGGTGGCGCACGCCTGTAATCCCAGCACTCGGGAGGCTGAGGCAGGAGGATCGCTGTGAGTTCGAGACCAGCTTGGGCTACATAGTGAATTCCAGGTCAGTCTCAACTACATAGTGAGACCCTGTCACAAAAAACCAAAAAAGAAAGTGCAAGGTCCTGAGTTCTACCCCTGGTACCAGGAAAAAAAAAGTGTTGAGAAGAGCAGTTAGAGTGAAACAAAGAACCAGGGATCTTTTTACCTGGAGTAGAATGGAGGAGATAAGTTAGTGTGACAGTTAACAGCTTATTTGTGTTCCTTTTTACTGTTCACATTTGCCTCCTGCTGCATACCACCCAAATATAAAAGTAGACAGCTGGAGCTCACTTGACTGTGGGTCAAGACTGAACTAGGAAAGAAAATCTGTAAACAAAATTGGGTAAAAGAATTCCAGAACTACAAGTATTGCTGTTTGGTTATCCATCTCCAGAAGCTACCAAAGGAATGGGAAAATGGAATTTAACTCCAGGAAGCAGATAAATATTTCATTCTGGTGCCTTTAATGCATATTCACTTGTGATTAAGTAAAGAATGTCAGTTACAATAACAAAATGGAACATTGATAAGAGAAGATATTATGATAGGGGAATAGGCCTTTGAAATAAAGCAAATTAGTAGAAATAATTTAGTTATATTCACTACAAAGATAAAGGGCCATCTGGTTAGCAAAACTGCCTAAAGTAAAGCCCAGCTAATCTGACTGGATCTGACAGGCAGTCCAGGGACAAACAGGCAACTGTTCTTCATGATGCGGGACGATCCAGGCTTGTTTCCCTTACTGATAGAAGATGTCCTACCAGGCCCATGCCCTGTCTTGCCTGCTCTTCCTGCCTCTCACCGCATTCAGCTTCACTGTCTCAGTACCATGAGTTATTCAGTTTGACATAGGCAGGATCCTCTGAGACAGCAGGAGCTGTGTGAGGCGGTCATTTCTACTTGGCTCCAAGGCCTCTCCTTCACATACCTGTCATGTGTAGTGATCACAATCTCGTCACTAGGGCTAATCCAATATGCACTGCCTTCCCTCGAGGCCCAGGAGAAATAAGACGACCGAGGAGGAGCACTCTAATGGGATTTATGTAGAATTTGATATTTTCCCCCTCCCTTCTAAAAAATGATAGATCTAAGAATATTTGAAACTGCTATGTGTTTGGAGTGGAGACAGAATAGAGGAAAGAATGGGGTCATGGAAGTAAGAAACCTGTTTTCTAATTGTGCTTGAAGTTAACTTTTAAAATCTGATTCTGTCCCTTTCTGTTATCATTGCAATGCTGCTCATTTTGTTTTCTTCCCTTTTACACATCATGAGCTTAAGCAAAAAAATGAAACATTATTCTATAGTGAACCTTAAAGCTATGACAGCCTCTTGCATCTCTCTCCCTCCCTCCCTCCTTCCCTCCCTTCCTCCCCTCCTCTCTCTTTTGCTTTGTCTCTTTGTCTTTTTTCTTTTTGTTTTCCTGCTAGGGACAGAACTCAGGGCCTCAGAGAGGCTAAGCATGTGCTATATCACTGAGCTGCACACCCAACCCTATGAGCTTTTAAGGGAAAGCCCAGGGGTGACAGTTAGTACTGAAATAGACTCATAAATACATGTCTCTTTTCTTCTTCACTTACCTTGCAGTGATTCCATGGTTCACAGTCATCTCTTCTAGAAGATATAGAGATAAAAACGAAGCCTTCCATCGTAAAAGCGGTGGAAACTCTGTCTCCCATAAATCACATAATGATAGTGGACAGTTTGACCGGTCTTCTAGACTACTTATGGGAACAAGACTGGCCTGTCTGCCAGTGACATATTGCTTACACTTTATTCTCAGTGTAATGTTTCCATAAAGTTTGCAAATAATTAATGGAAGGGACTATAACACAATGGCATATTGGAAAGTATTAAATGCAATGATTAATGATATATTAAAAATGCTCAGTGAAACTTAATCTATACAGCCTCAGAATGATCATGGCTAAGAAATCTCTAATGCCTAAATAATTTAGTTGACTACACAGGCCTTTTCAAATTTGGTAAATAGATCCCTATTAGAGGAAGGAAACAATACTAAAATAAAAAATAATAAAATATAAACAATTTAATCACCCTCACTTTTAGCACAATACCCACCCTTTTATTAATAATAATTTGTATTTCTTGTCATTAAGTGTGATCTTGGAATTATTAAAGTTCTTGAATATAATACTTCATTTTATCCTCCACAACAACCCTGTGAGGTTATTATACTACTTCCATTTTATGGACAAGAAGCTGTCTTAAAAAGATTAAGCAACACGTTTGCGTAAAAGCTGGATCTTGAACCCCATTGATTGTGTTATAACTACCATATCAAACTCTTGCCATACAAAATAGAAACAAATAAGTAGTTTTTTTTTAATGTTCCTTCTTTGTTTAATTTTTGGAACAAATAAGCTAGTCAGACACTAACAGTTACATGACAAGGAGATTGTGGCCAGGTCAATTGAATGGTTAAACTAGCTGTCACTGTTAACTGAGTGGCTACAAGTGAATGGCTTTGGGATGAGCATGATACCCAGGTTAGGTGAGAAGGTGACAAACAGTTGGAGAAGGAGAAGGAGACAATGAGACAGTCCTGGGATAACTATCCCCTCATAACAGTGAATTGTTGGACAAATTTCTCAGCTATTCTGATACTTGAGTTTCTCCACCAAAAATAAGACCTATTGTGCAGGGTTGTTGTGAGGAAGAAATGTGTGTAAGTGTATGGCAAAGAGTCTCTCTTACAGTAGGCACTGAATAGATGGTAATTGTTTCTGTCTGGCACTTGGATATTAGAATTAAAACCAGACAAACTGTTTTCTGTCATGTAGAGAGGCATTTTCTATAAACATGGAAAAAGGATTTTTCTTTTTAATGTGTCTGTTTTGTATTTTGAGGCAGATTTTAAAAAATAAGTCAACATAATTTGTGTAAAGTAAGATGCACAACTTTTAAGTAAAGAGTCTGATGAATTTTAACAAATATGTAGGCCACTGCTAAATCATCACAGTCAAATTAGTAACTCCACAGAAATTTCTTGAGTTCATTCCATCCCTGGCCAAAGACAACCATAGTTTGGAGTTTTTGCACCACAATCAGTTTTATCTACTTGAGCTTCATATCAAGCGGGAATAATACAGCAGGTCCTCTTTGTGTCGTCTGTTTGTTCAGGAAAATGTCTGTAAGATCCATTCATGTTATTGCTAAATCAATGTCTGTTTTTCTTGATAAGTAGTCTTTCAAGCTATGAACAAAATTTATTTGGCCACTTTGGGTTTTTTTCCCCCAGCTTGGGAATATTAGTTGCGAAGAGCATTTATCTGTGTATTATTCATCTACATGTATGTACACGTATGTTTTCTTTCTTTTTGGTAAATACTTAGAACTGCTCCATCTCTAGAGTAGGTACACAGTTAATTGAGTAAGAGTTGGCAAATGTGTGTGAGCTGTTCTGTTGTACTGTGCTGCTGTACACCACATGCAGAGTTCAGCTGCACTCCTCACCAGCCCTTGCTATTTCACTTTTTATTTTTTATCCATTGAATATGAAATAGTATCTCTTTATTTTAATTTGCATTTCCTTGATAAATAATTATATATGTTATTTTTCATGTGATAACACATCTAAGAAATATCTGTTCAAATCTTTTGCTAACGTTAATGTGTTATATATTTATTGTTAAAGGAGTTTTAATATTATTTCCCAGTCTGTGGCTGTACATTTCATTGTCTTAACGTTGTCATTTGAAAAACAAAAATTTGTAATTTTATCACTTGATCAATTACCTTATTTTATGGTCAATATTTTATTTTATGGCAAATATTATTTTATATCCTAAGAAATTTCTATGCTTTCTTCTCAGGGCTTTCTAATTTTAGATTTATTTTTAGGTCTATAACCCATTTTAGAATACAACTGTACATGACAAGAGGTGGGAGTTGACATTTATTTTTTTCTACATAAATATCTAGTTGATCAATTATTGAACAGATTATTATTTCTCTAAAGTGCCTGTTTGCATCTTTGCCAAAAATCAAGTTACCTCATATTGTAGGTCTACTTCTGAATTTTTATTCTAATTTACTAGTCTGTTTACCTACTCTTATGCCAGTACCACATTACACTGTCTTGTCTACTGTAGCTTTTTAAGTCTTGAAATCCAGTAGTGAAATTCCAACAACTTTATATTTATTACAAAAGCATTATATTTGAGGTTCTTTGAATTTCTATATACATTTTAGAACTAACCTGTCAATTTCTCATCCCATGAAAAAGAAAACTGATGGAATTCTGACTAAGGCTGTGTTGAAACTGTAGGTCAATTTTGAAAATTTCTATTTTAAAATATTATTTTAGCTCACAAATGTGGATGAACATGATATATCATTCTATTCATTTAGACCTTCTTTAACTTCTCTCAGCCATGTTTCATAGCGTTCACTGTAGAAAGCTTGCATCTCTTTTGTTAAAAACAATTCCTAAGTATTTTATGTTTAAAGGCTATTATAAATAAAAATGTTTAAACTTAATTTTCTTATGTTTATTGCTAATTATGGAAGTATAATTGATTTTATATATGACTTTATATTGTCTTAACAGCTTTGCTTCATCAATATTTAAGGAGGAGAATGAAAAGAGAATGCAAAACAGAGCAAGTTGGTAGAAAAAAGTCAAGAAAAAAAAAGATTAGGAGGCTTTTGGAAAGATGGTAACATGAAAAGCAGTGCCATGCCAGTTAACTGTTGCTATGTAACAAAATTTTCTAAAATTTGGCATCTTAAAATATTATATATGCCATTTTTTCACAACTCCAGGGGCCAAATAGATCTACATTTAGCCTTATTTTTGTCTCAGAAATCTATATGAAACATTTTATTCTATGTGTAAATGAATGAGTTATGGGGGAAAATAAGTTTGATCACAAAACATTACTGAATAGAACATGAACAATTCTCTTTATGTACTCATAGTATTATAAATAATGAGGTATTTCCAAAAATATTCACTTGCTACTTAATCTAAAAGATTAATGTCTCTATAAAAAGAAAAAGATTCATAAAAAATAAAAAGAAAGTACTAAGTATCTTATTTATTTACTTTTAAAATAATTTTAAACTGTCACAAAATCAATATCCAAGGTTCATAAGGCAGAAGCAGTATTTTTACATATAAGAGCATTCTTCATTTTTCATAGATGAAAGAAAAATAGTTTTCAAATAAAATATTGTGATGCATATATATGTATATATCTATTCCAAAACTCTATAAAATATAAAATGTTCAAATTGATCTTTTATACACAATGAAGTACTACTCTGCTTTAAAGAAGGATAAAGTAGTCACTAAAAGAAATGGATGCACCTTGAGCTATATGTTAAGTAAAATAACTCATACCCACAAGTTCAACTATAGAATAGTTTCTCTTACATGAAAAAACAATACAAGTAAAGAGCAAAATAAAGGGTAGATAATAGGAAACAGGGAGATAGATCTTTTGCAAAACGGGAGGGGGAACAAGAGATGGCAGTAGAGAGGAGGAGGGGAGGGGATGAAAACAGAATTCAGATGTGTTAGGTACACGGACTAGTGCCCCACGAGAAATATAATCAATATATACTGCAAACGTGCCCATTAAAATAGAAATGAAAAAACTGATCTTTTTTTCTGTACTTTCTGTGTTGTTCTCTATCTTGATAGCCATAACCCCAGAGACTCTTTAGAAACCTGAGAGTCACCCTTTAGCAGCTCTCTCCCTTAATTCATCATCTAATACGTTTCTAGATATGGCTTACCACATATGCTTTATATTTACATGACTCTTCTATTCCTCCCCTCCACTTCAAATGCTCCTGTGCAACTCAAAACCATTTCTCTAAGGCCATAGCTTCCCAATCAATGTCTCCTTGTCCATTCAAATACTCCACACTGTAGCCAAGGTAACATTTTTGTGAATGCAAATTTGACCATTGCATTTGTCATCAAAACAATTTAAGGAATCTCACCGCGCAGGGGTAAAGTAAGAAGTCCATACTGTGAGCGGGGAAGCCCTGCGATAGCTGCAAGTTCAACGCACCGTCTCCCTCCTTGCCCACAATCCCACTTCATTGCAGTCCCGCACCTCATTCCAGTTTCTTGACCAAACAGGCCATCTCCTTCAGTCTTTACATTCACCATCCCCTCGGAAGATCCCCCTTTTACCTATTCTTTTGCTAGCCAATTTAACCTTATTCTTCCAATCTCAGTTCAGTACCATTTCTTCCTGGAGACCTTCCTTCGTTCCAGGAGAAGGTCTTTCTCTTTTGCACATATATAGTATACTCTACTTCTTTGCGAAGCTGACTTCATCTGTAACTATCTGTTCAGTGCCTGTATTCCCAACTAAGCTGTAATTTCTGAAGACATAAACTTAATCAATAATACAGTCATATAAGTTGTTTGTTTCCCTCTGTGGTAATTATGAATTCCTTTATGTATTACGTGTGGACCAAGTACAATATCTGTTCTTAATAGATGTTAGTAATTACTAATCATAAAAATCTTTGTCCCATCCCAGCGTGTTTTCAACAAACACGTATTACACTCTCAGGATCAGTGTGCCAAATGAAAAGTCACTTCAGCTGTCTCAGCATGGGAATTTAGATATTTACTCTCTTGGGCATAATTTAACTGTAATAGCTGAGTGAGGATCTGCTCCAGAGAAGTCTTGGGCTGAAGCACTTGGAACCTTAATCTCATTAAAATGACAAGGTCTTGGCAGAGGTGAATGGGGAATATTGCCCAGTGCTTGACCACACCAATCTGGCTTTATTCAGGCCTTCACATTTACATATAAAAATTTTACACGTGACTTACTTTAAAGAGGGCAAAGTAACTTGTCAATAATGCTCTAAAGCAAATAGATTAGAGGTTATATCACTTAAATTTTATTTGTAAATTGAATAGTTTCTTTAACATCTTCTTAGTTTTCTGGTTATTATATTAACTGTATTAAGGATGGTGTTTGGATCTACCAACAATGTTTAGTGAATTGTGAATGAAATGCCATACTTTGTGATGATCTAACACTAAATTTCAAGATTTATGAGGTAGAATGCTTGTATAAGCATCAAGATAGGGTTCATTCAAATGCTTTGATTTGTTCTGGGCGATAACACATCCTAGCTAAGCACAGCACCAGTTACAATCCAAATGGTGATATTTTCATATGTGAAACACTAAGTGATCATTTAGTAATCCTTCAAGCAAACCACAGAGGAAACCCACAAATTACTATAGCAGAATTGTTTATGTTGACACTTGTATGCACAATCAAAAAGGCATTTTTCCCTAAGTACACTCTTTAAGGATTTCAAAAAAGAAAACCTCAAACAATCTGGCATAGCAACAAAGAATAAAAACAGAAGGTTATTGTTTTGTTTATCAATGCATTTTCTCTTATAGTTACAAAAACACATGGTTAATGAAAAATTAACACAAATCATTTTCTTATTAGTAATGAGGATTTTGTAACTAAATAAGCAGTATATTCTGATGCTACTAAGGAACCATGAAATAAAGTACTGTTATAGTAATTATGCTTTTTTATGGTTTAGGTCTAAAATGTCCCCCAAGAGTCTTATACATGCAAAGGTTGAACTTCTGGAGGCAAGTGAATCACTAGGGCTGCTCCATCCATCAATGGATCAATGAATGCATGGCTGAAGGTGTGGTTCAGAGACAGGGCCTGTTCAGAAGCGATGACACACTGGGACTTGAGCTGGAAGGAGGTATTCTTGTCCTTGGCTCCTGTCCTCAATCTCTGCTTCTTGCCTGCCATGGAGTCAGCAGCTTTTCTCCAACACACTCTTTCAACAGCCCTTTTCTGCCGTGGCCAGACAACCAGGGACTGAGTCTTTTGAAAGCCATGAGCCAAAACACACCTCTCCTCCTTCAGGTTCCATGTGTCAGGTACTTTGACCCAGTGACAGGAGAGTGATTAAAACAGTATATATGATTTTTTTTAACAAAACATACATTTTTTCGTGATAGTATACCAAATTAATTTGTAAGAGTCTGGTACATAATGTCCTCTAAAACAATAGAGATCTGTCCTAAATATTTAACATTTATTTCATGTTGGCTAGAGGTTGTTATTGAGGGTTAGCCTGAAGAGATTTTTTTAAAGAAGAATGGTTATGCATTAAGTATATGTTCTCTATTTGATATTTTTTGGTGACTAAATAGTTTCTAATGGTAAATCCCTAATAGGATGGATGGCTATTTTTTGCTGAATTGACATTCAAAGTATGAGGCTACCTCTAAAAGAAGTCTAAAACATTCACTCATGATATTGAGATATTTCCATTTTCAAGACTCCAAATGTCTTGGAATTTTTCACAGGTTCTTGTCATAATTCCTGAGGGCAAAGAACACCATAATAGACATGCCTTTCTAAGTTTAGTATTTCTACTCCTCTTTTAAAAACTCCATGTCCTCACAACATGACTTTACTGGGAAACTTGAAATCAAACCATTTTTGGATTTACTGATTCAGGCTACTTATTACTAGGAATTTGAAAAATTCATGGGAGAAGCCTCAACAGGAAGCTAAGAAATGGAATTTTAGGTGTGGTTAGTGAATGATTTAAACTGCTTTAGTAGGTCTCCTTCCAGACAGAAAAGTTCCTATAGGTGTATGCAATCAAAGCCACAAAATACTTTCCTTTCCATGGTGCACATCTTCAGTTCTCTAGAATGAGTATACAGTGAGCTGAAGCATTGCTGGAATGCACATATAAAATGAGGGAGTGGAAAAAAAAAAACCCTCTCCTTTAGTATTCCTTAAAAAAAAAAAACCACTGGATAAGTCATCTTCTAAGGGGGCAATAGAGTATGAATCAGGCTCAGAGTTCCTGACTGGACTGATAATGAGGAAGTATTCAGCAGGCTTAGATCCAAGAAAACATTAGGCAGGCTTCCACTTTTTTATAGCCCTACGAATCTTCTCCAGTATTTGGCTAGATAGGTCTGATGTGGACCAAGAGATAGGTGCTGTTCTGAGGGATAATTACAGATGTGTGGATCTGGAGAAGACTTGAGTAGTAAGTGGTGAGACAAAGCTGACTCAGGCTTGAGGTAAGACACTCTGTCTAATGTGAAGTTCTTATCCTGAGGAGCTCTTTTCCTTCCAGAAGTTTACTTTAATGACTGTGTCCTCCATATTTAACTCCAGTACATTTTTTAGTTGTGCCCTATATTTTATAGTATTCAGGATAGTAAGAAATTTTTTTCTGGGTGATCTAAGTGTTGACTTTAATGGCTTAGCTTGTACCATATTGCCTCAGTTGTATTGATACAGGTTGTCTAGTAGTCCTCTGTCTATGTAATAGAAAGAAGTAAGAGAAATCACCTTCATCATCATCTTATGCGTATAAGGACCTTGGGCATGTGGGTCTTTATTTTTGACATATTTCCTTCTGATTTTCTAGAGGCAACTTAGACACATATAGGTATTGTCCACTTTCCACTTACCTGGTGGTAAACCTGCCTGACTCAGGTGGTGTGAATTGTCCACATATGGCCTTCTCCTCTTGGTAAAGGTACATAAAAACTAAAGAGGGGGTAGGTAATAGGGAATATAATAATAATCTGTAAACATCCATAGCCTCTCTCACCTCTTTCTTTTCTTCCAAGGAGAAAAGTTCTTATTTTTCTGGATCTCGTTTGCTATGCAGAGTTTGAATGATGGTATAATTCTTATGAAAAGTAAGAAAACTATACAGAACAGAATGTTAAATCATGTGGCTTCTATTAACAATGCACTGTTTTTTGGGCCTTTTCCACTAGCAAGAGTATTAGTAAAGATTTCAAATACTTTTGTTTACTATGTGAGAATAGGCCATTTGAGAGGCAGGGACTCAGTTAGATTACAATTATGTAGTCTATTAATTTGGAATATTGTTATCTATTATCCTAAACTACATCTTTTAGCTCTTTCTTGACTTTATTTTTTTATAATATACTTTCCTAAATATTTGTAAGTCTGAAAAGTATTTTAGAAGTGTACTTTTACATCTATAAAAACATAAAGTCCTAGCTGGGTATTACCAGGCTTTCTGCCAAGTACAGTAATTGTTACTTGTGGAATTTTCTTACAGTGGCCAAAGCATTTGACTCAGTAACTATAACTCCGGAATGAGTATCTGGGTGGGGACTTCAGTCTACTGGAAAGTTGGTGGATTAGCTCAAGCTCATATACTAGAAGAGATTTATCAATAGATTGCCTCAGAAGATCCAAGAAACAGAGGGTGTACTTTATTCAAGTCGAGCATTGAATTTCATTAACCTTTGCTGTTGGTTTCCCTTTCTTCATGGCCAATTATTTTTTGGGGTTTTTTTCTTCCATTTTTCCTACTCTTTTTACTTTTCTTATTCATAAACCATTTAATAAATTACTTAATTCAATAAATTATTCTTTTGAGTATATAAATACAAACACCACGCTCAAGAAGAAGATGGAGAATTAAGAACATATATGCACTGAAAACAAAGACAGGGCTGTGAGGACCTGAGCTGATTTAGGTAAGATCATGGCATAGCCAAGCAGCATTAGTTGGCAGAGATCTGAGACACAATGCTCAAATCTAGGCTTCATCATTATTTTCTCATGAATTTGAGTTGAATTAGACTTTCTTATTTTTTTTTCCTCCTCAAGGAGAAAATGTGTGGAATCAATTTGTAGAAGTATAGAATCTAAATGTAAGTAAATTAATTGTAAACAGTATAGTCTTAAGTGCAGAAGTTAATTTTTAAAAAATTTATCAGTGAATGGGTTGGTTCATCTCCAAAGAGTTAGAAAATGTCCAAATTCAGAGAGAAAAAAAATAAAGAAATGTGTATAAATTATGCTGCTGCATATTTAAAGTGATTATAATAGTTGTAAGATTCTTCCCTTTTTTTACTTGAATCTACTGAATGTATGATTGCATGCTGAATTTTTTTTTTTTCTACCAGAGATTGAACTCAGGGCCTTGCACTTTCAAGGCAGGTGTGGCACCACTGAACAAAATCTCCCACCCTTCAACTCATTTTTTTAAACAAAACATTTATTAGTACATTTTAGATATGCACAATGATAAATTATTTTTGTTTTTTAAACTTAAACCACCAAAAGAAACAACTAAACAATATAAAGCTTTTCTTATCCTTGCTTAGACACTGAACATCAAATGTAGTTATATAGATCTCCTTTGCCATTTGGAGTTAGTGGGTCCTTCTGCAAATGGGCCAGGCAGCCATGCAGGAGTATGAGTCAGGGCTCTCAGCCACCCTCATAAAGTGGCCATTTTAATATTCATTATTTTGGAAAAGCACTGTGTCTAAGGAGGGTATAAAGTGCCTTATTTGTACATTGATGTAAATAAAAAGATCGGTGATTAAGAAGCACAGAGAGAACAAAACAAAATTACTCAAGCAGAAGTTTCTGCTAAATCTATAGTAACTAAAACCAATGTTATCTGATTTGGGAATCAAATTTTAGCTTTTTAACATTTTATAAATATGAAGCATTCCAAAACCACATTTACTACAAATCCAAGAATAAGTGAGGTCATTTATTTCAAGCTTGTTAGAATTTAGCTTTGAAACTTTAGGGAGACGTGGTCCTCCTGGTGTGCCTTCCTGAACTGCTGAGGTGAAGAAGCTAAAATCTGTTCCTCTTAGATTTCTCTGAAGCCAGGGTTGCAGAATCAGGTTCTGTAATCAGATGAGAGGCATAAAATTTGCAACTGATATAAGACAGAGATTCTCCTTCAATTCTTTTGATTTTGCCCACAAGCAAAGCCTTGAAGGAATTAGGATTCCAGCTGTAGAGGAGTTCTTTAGCATTACAGAATAGTTTTGCAATTCTTTCTTTATTTCAATTATTAGGTCAAGTTAGGTTCCATTTTCTCCATGTCTTCCAAAGTCTTGAGAAGGACTGAATTCCTGGATTTAAATTCTCCTCTGCTTAAAACACAGTGTTTTCTGTTGTCTGTAACTGCATCCAGACTGATAATGTTTGAGGATGTATGGGTTAGGCATTTAATCTCTGTAAGTTTGAAGGAAGTGAGAATACATTCGTTAAACTGTAGCTTAACAGAAAACTTTTAATAGCGAAGTAGTTAAGTTGTTACTTGTGTTCACCGGGAATGAATGGCCCATGGAACTGATATAGGATGACATGATGAGTGGGATAAGTTGGCTGCTGCAAACTGCACGCAGGAGATTTTTAGAAGTAATGAGAAATTTAGGGCTTTAAAGTATCCATTCAATGTGGTTAGAAAACCAGAGAAATGTTAGCCTTCAAAAAATCCTTTTTGTAACTTCTAGTGGCTCCCAAATTAATTGCTGAGCTTAGCTCTGCTTTATTGAATTACAACATAGGTTAAACTCAAAGATTCACCTTCTTATATAAAAATGTACTAATTGGGAAAGATTAAGACTCTGATAATTGGAGAAGAGACCCTTGAGATTATTTGAAAATTTTTGCTTCACTCAAAACTGAACCCTCTGATCTCTGGCAAAAGATAAAACCCCCTTCACCCCATGCTAGGACACTCCTCTTTCTTGCTTTGAAGAACCTGAGTAAACTTTACCATTGTAGTTACCTTAACTGGGATGCTAATTTGACTTGTGTTCCACCCTACCTGATCCAAGATGCCAGGGAAGTTTAAATGTGAACACACCTGGATGGAAAATGCTTTGCATTACAAAACACTGAAAATCTTGCTCAAAGACATAAAGAAGTGTGCTGGTGTTCACAGGATCTGTATATTGCATGGGGGCAGCTAGCCTCGTGGATTATGATAAAATGACCCATTGAAGATGGCATTTATAATGTTAGTAGAAATCAGCTCCTCATGAGTTGAGGTATTCACAAGAGAAGAAATGTGTTCTTAACCAGTGACCAGTGTATATATGGGTTTGGGTAGGAAAAGGTGCAGTGCGGCAGAGCACTGCTGATAATATGTCGAAGACAATCACTAACATGTCTAGATTTCTGCCCCGCTATGACCAGGGGGAAGAAAGTCTGATGAGGCCTTGGTTCCATGTCAACACTCAGTAGGGCTTGAAAATGAGGGGATACACTGCAAAAGAAATATCTGAACATGGTTGCCAGAAGAAAGGAAAGGAATGTTGGGTGGCAAACACAACTGCTACATCATTTAGGGAGCCACTGTCCAAGTATCTCATACAACATAAGACCTAAAATTCTACCACGGGCCAGCACAACCTTTAAGATTCGCCTCTTTTTTTTGTTTGTTTTTGTTACCAGGGATCAAATTCGGGTCTTTATGTGAGCTAGGCAGGCAGCAGAACCACTGAGCTAAATCACCAGCTGATCTGACTTTTGAAAATGGTAAATACCTTCTACTTAGAATGTTATTCTCACTATAATGATGAAAGCTGTAGTAATCTGTATAGAACTGAAGAGTAAAATCTGTAATTCCAGCAACTGGGAAGGCCAAAGCAGGAAAAGCACAAATTCAAGCCAGCCTACGCAATTTATCAAACTCTATCTCAAAGTTTAAAAATATTTACAAAGGGTTGGAGTGGTAAAGCAGAGAGGGATGGGGGGGCAGACATACAGAAAGAGACACAGACACTAACTCTGTCTCAGAGTTAGAGACATAAAGAGTTACAGCAAGAGAGAGACAGAGGGAGAGAGACAGAGAGATAATGATGTGTCTTGATACAGAGCTGTTTGATTACAAAACCTCTATTCTTTAAAAAAAAGTCATGTTTATGACATAAGACTCCAAAGATAGCTAAAGGTATTTATAGTGGGAAAAAAATGTCTGTTTTATTCAGTCCATCAGATGCCAGTAAATTCTAGATGCCTTTTACTTTCTGTGTATATGCAGCTACATATACACAAGTGCAGTTTATTTACAGTATCCTAAAAATAAAAAGATAGTGTTGTAACATTAAATTTCATGGCTTTTTTCTACTTCCAGCCACTTGTTTGGTGATTATTACCTATTTGTACAAACAGAATGATCTTGTTTTAGGTTATTCTTGTGCTGTTTATTGTCTGTTTTGAGTTTATTTGTGAAAGTATACTCATTTAAATTATTGGCACACTTTTGATATGTACAGTGATCACATTCATCATAGGGAATTTATATCTATATACATCTTGATCTTTTTTCCCTATCCTCCACCCAACCGTTCAATCTTTCTTCCCCTCCTTATTTACAAATGTTTTGCTTCCATTTTTTCCTTCTATAATTCTTTTTTTTTTAACCTTTTCCTTTCCTTCCCTTCCTCTTGCACAAGGGAGGGTAAATTCCTTTGTTCCTCTTCCCATTTGAATATTTTTTCCTACTCTGCAATATCAATCATTCATTTTGGTCCTCATTCACATTTTCAGTTTCTCATACAAGAGAAATAATGTGATATTTAAACATGTGGACCTGATTTATTTCTCTTAAAAGTATGGTCTCTAGGTGAATCCATTTACCTATAAATGTCTCAAGTTAATCCTTCTTTATAACAGTAGTACTCCATTGTATATAGATACCCCATTTTCTTTATCTATTCACTGTTGATAGGCATCTGGGCTGTTTCCAAGATTTAGCTATTACCAATTGTGCTGCAATAAACATGGGTGTGCATATATTGCTGTGCTATGCTTCTATCAAGGAAGGAGGAATTTCCACCACACTGATTTCCAAATTAGTTGTACCAATTTAAACTCCCATCAACAGAGGAGAAGTGTTCCTTTTCCACCACAGCCTCACCAGCATTTGATATTAGTTGATTTCTCAAAGGTAGCTATTGTTTCTGGAGTGAGATGCAATCTCAGTGCTGTCCTCATTTGCATTTCTTGAATGACCAAAGATGTTGAACATTTTTTATGTGTTGACGTGCTGCTTCGACTTCTTTATCTGAGATCTATTGACTTCCGATGCCAAATTCGGATTGGGTCTTTAAAAGGGGGGGTCTGACTGTTTTGTTTTTTTCATATTCTAAATATAAGTTCTTGTTTGAGGAATAGTTGATAAAGATATTTTCCCATTCTATGGATTACCTCTTCACTCTATTTGTGTTTTCTTTTGCTGTGCAAAAGCTTTTTAATATGTTGAGATGCCAGTTGTTGATTCTTTGTAATATTCTCTGTATAATCAGGGTTTTGTTCATAAAGTCATTGCCTACCTCTTTCTTCGAGAATTTTATCTATTCTCTCTTCCAGCAGAATCAGTGTTTCTGTTTTAATATTTATATATTTTATCCATTTCAATTTTAGTTTAGTGCATGGTGATAGATATGTTCTGTGATGGTTGGTGGATTATATCAATGTCAGAAGTCTAGTTGAGAGAACTTTAACCACATCTGCTCAGAAATTCCACACCCATGGTATAGAAGACACATCCGAAGATGGCTCATCCCTGGGTGGTATGAAGGGGAACGGGGAAGGACAGATCTGCTTCTGTTTCTTCAGAGAGCTCTAATCTTCACCTTCGCCTTGGATGTCATCTCCTGGCCTCCAGCACAGACTCTTCAGCTTTTAGGGAGGATCCTTCAGCCTTCTAGCGTAGACTCTTCAGCCTTCCATCGCAAACAGATCAGCCTCCTGACGCAGACTCACACAGGACACTGCACTGAGCTCCAGGTCTTCAACTAAGTTCTTCAGTCTCCGATGTTCAGACAGAACCTGAGCACTCTCCCCATCCTACTCTGTAGGTGGCCATTGTAAGCCAATCTTATGAATTCATATATATTTGTATATTTGTTTTATATCATTTCTCTAGTAAATACTGACTAATACATGGGTTTAGGTTTAATTTCCAGCATGTGGGAAGCAAGTTTTTCCAGCACAATTTATTAAAGAGGCTATTTTATTCTAGTGAAGGTATTTGGCCCCTTTTCAAAGATAAGGTGGCTGAATGTGTTTGAGTTGATTCTGTATCTTGTATTCTGTTCCTCTGATACTCTTTTCTTTCTTTTTCCTTTTTTGCCAGTACCATGCTGCTTTTACCATGGTAGCTTTGCTGTATAATTTCAAGCCAAGGATTGAGATGACACCTAACTTGCCTTTGTTACCCAGACCTTTGGCTGTTCTAAGTCTCTTCTGGTTCCAAATGCATTTTAGAATTGGTTTCTCTAGTTCTGTGAGGTGTACTACTGGCATTTTCATCAAGATTGCACTAACATTTGGAACCATAAGAGACCTAGAATAACAAAAGTCATTGTAGGCAACAGACACATGGCAGCGGGTATAACAACTCCCAATTTGAAACTATACTACAAAGCCACTGTGATAAAAACAGCATGATACTGGCAAAGAAACATACCGGAGGATCAGTGGAACAGACTGGAAGATGCAAAAATAACTCCAGATGTACTCAGCTACCTCATCTTTGACAAAGGAGCTGACCATCCCCTCTGGAGGGAAGATAGCCTCTTTAATAAATGGTGTTGGAAAAACTGGATCTCAACCTGCCAAAGATTAAAACTCAACCCTTATCTTTCACCATGCACTAAATTAAAATCCAAGTGGATTAAAGATCTAAATATTAAAACAGAAACACTAAACTTGATGGAAGATAAATTAGGCAGAACTCTTGAAGACATTGACAGATCCTCAGTAGCATGGGAACTAGCAGAAAGAATCAACAACTGGGATCTCATCTTATTAAAAAGCTTCTGCATTGCAAAAGAAACCATCAACAGAACTAAGAGACAACCTACAATGTGGGAAAAATTTATTACCAGCTGCTCCTCAGACAAAGGACTATTATCTAGAATATATAAAGAACTCAAAACAATCATCCCCCCAAATATAAAGACCCAATTCAAAAATGGGTATCTGAAATGAACAGACATTTCTCAGACAAAGAAGTAAAAGCAGCAAGTAAATATATGAAAAAATGTTCCACATCACTGGTCATTCGAGAAATGCAGATGAAAACAACACTGAGATTCCACTTCACCCCACAAAGAATGGCTGCTATCAAGAAATCAACCAATAACAAATGTTGGCAGGGTTGTGGGGAGAAAGGAACCCCTCTCTATTGTTGGTGGGAGTGCATTCTGGTGCAAACAGTATGGAAATCAATAGGGAGATACCTCAAAGAGCTGGGACTAGAGATTCCATTTGACCCAGCCATCCCTCTGCTGGGTATCTTTCCAAAAGAATTAAAAGAATCATATCACAGTGATATATGTACACCTATGTTTATAGCAGCACAGTTTGTAATAGCTAAAACTTGGAAACAGCCCATTTGCCCATCAGTTGGAAACTGGATAAAGAAGATGTGTTTTTTCTATAAAATGGAATACTACTCAGCCATAAAGAATGAGAAATTAGATTTATTCATAGGAAAATGGATATATTTAAGTGAAATAAATACGTCACACGTGTGTAAATACCAAATCATTTCTCTGGTGTGAAAAAACTATAATAGTACACAAGATCCTAATGAGATAATTAACAATGTGAAATAGGAAGAAAAGGGCTAAAGTGTAGGGAAAGTGGGAAGGGTAGGGGAAAGGGAATAAGGGAAAAGAAAAAAATATGAGAAAATGAAAAAATGGAAATAAAGTGTTTGTAAATGGGGAGGGGAGGAGGGGGTGAAGGGAGGGCAGGGACAAGGGGAAAAAATGAGAACCAAGACCTATCATGTAAAGGTACAAGATCCTAGTAATGAATGTAATTGTACTGTATACCTAAAATGTACCAATAAACTCAATTAAGAAAAAAAATATTGCACTGAATCTCTATAACGGTTTTGGATGTGTGGCCATTTTTACTATATTGATTCTTCCTACCCCAGAACAAGAGATATCTTTCCATTTTATGATACCCTCTTTGATCTGCTTTCTCAGAGTACTATAGTTTTCAATGTAAAGATCTTTTACTTTCTTCTTTAGGTTGATCCCTATGTATTTCATTTTTCTTGACGATATTGTGAAAAGTGTCATTTCTATAATTACTCTCCCAGTGAGTTTGCTATTCATGTACAGGAAGGCTATTGACTTTTTGAGTATTGACTTTGTATCTTGCTATTATTTGGTTATTAAATCTAGGAGTCTTTTGGTGGAGCTTTTGGGCTCTTTTATGTACAGTATCATGTCATCTGCAAATAATGATAATTTAACTTCTTCCTTTCCTATTCTTATTCCAATTATTTCTTTCTCTTGCATAATTGCTCTGGCTAATATTTCCATAACGACATTAAATAGAAGTGGTAATAATAGGTATCCTTATCTTGTTCCTGATTTTAGAGTGAAACCTTTCAGTGTTTGTCCATTTAGTATGATGTTGTCTGTTGGTTTGTCATAGAAGGCTTTTTCAGATTGAGTTAAAGATCATCTAGTCCAAATTTCTGTAGAGTTTTTATAATAAATGGTTATTGGGCTTCATCAAATGCTTTCTCTGCCTCTATTGAGATGATCATGTGGTTTTTGTTCTTGGTTCTGTTAATATGGTATGTTACATATGTTGATTTACATATGTTGAACTATCCCTGAATCCCTAGGATGAATCCTACTTGGTCATGTTGTATAGTCTTAATTTGGTGCATTCTGATTGCCAGTATCTTATTAAGGATTTTTGCATCTATGTTCATTTGGGAGATTGACCAGTAGATCTCTTTTTGGTTGGATCCTTCTCTGGTTTTGATGTCAGGGTAATGTTTGCTTCCAGGAATGAGTTTGGGAGGATTGCTTCCTTTTCAAATTCATTAAAATGTTTGAGAAGTAGATGCATTAAATCTTCTCTAAATTTCTTATAGAATCCAGGAGTAAAGCCACTGGGACCTGGCATTTTCTTTCTTGGTAGTTTTTAAATTACTTCTTCAATCTCATTGGCTGATATTGGAATATTAAAAACTTTTGGAGTCTGTTCATTTCTTCTGTATTTTCCCATCTTATTAGTGTACGTTTCTCAAAGTAGATATTGATGATGTTCCAGATTTCTGCAGGATTTGTTGTGATTTCACCCTTTCATTTCATGAGTGCTTTTTTTTCTTTATTTAATAAGTTTGGCTAATGTTTTATCTACTTTATTTTTCAAAGAATTAACTCTCCAATTCATTGATTCTTTGTATCATTTTCTTAGTCTCAATTACATTAATTTTTCCTTTGACCTCCAATTCATTGATTCTTTGTATCATTTTCTTACTCTCAATTACATTAATTTTTCCTTTGACTTTAATAATTTCTTGCCTTGTGCATGTTTTAGGTTTATATTTCTCTTCTCAAGGGGAAAAAATGAGAACCAAGACCTGTCATGTAGAGGTACAAGATCCCAACAAAATGTAACTGTCTTCTCAAGGGGAAAAAATGAGAACCAAGACCTGTCATGTAGAGGTACAAGATCCCAACAATGAATGTAACTGTACTGTATCCATAAAATGTACCAATAAACTCAACTAAAGCTGAAAAAATTTAAAACATATATATTTCTCTTCTTTTTCTAAAAGCTTGAGGTTTGATATTAGGTTATTTATTTGAACTTGTTCTATTTTTCTGATATGAGAATTCATTGCTATAAATTTCCCCACAAGACTGGTTTTATTGCATTCCATAAGTTCCAATATGTTCTCCTGGCATTATCATTTTTGTAGAACCTGTCTAATTTCTTCTTTAATTTCATTTGTGATCCATTGGTTGTTCAAGAGGGTGTTATTTAATTTGAATGTGTTCATGCAGTTTTTGTGGTTTCTTTTGTGCTTGATTTTCAGTTTCATTGCACTGATAATATGCATGGAGTAATTTCAATTTCTTTACATTTATCTAAGCATATTCTGTAAGTTAGTGTGTGGTCTCATAGAGAACATTCTGTATGCAGCTGAGAAAAATGTGTATTCTCTTTTTGTGGAGTGGAACTCAGTAGATATCTACTAAGTCCATTTTTTCAAAGGTTTTTCACCTCTGATAATTCTTTGTTGATATTTTTTGTCTAGCTAATCTGTTTATTTGTGACAGTGAGGTGTTGAAGTCCCCCATGGCAAATGTATTAGAGATTATTTGATTTTTCATGTCTGTTAGTATTTGTTTTACATAGTTGTGTGCACTGATAATTAGTGCATATATATTTACTATTGTTATCTCTTCCTCTTATACTGTTTTCTTAACAAGTATATAGTAACCTTCTTTGTTTTTCTTGATCAGTGTTGGCTTGAAATCCACTTTATCTACAAATAGAATACCTACCCCTGCTTTGTTCTGGGTTCCCGTAACATGGAATGTAGTTTTTCACCCTTTAATTTTTCAGTCTATGATTTTTTTTAGTTAAATGTGTCTCTTGCATTCAGTATATTGTTGCATCTTACTTCTTGATCCATTTTGCCAACCTGTTTCTTTTGATTGGTGAATTTGACCATTTATATTGATGGTTATGACTAATATATATTAACTTATCCTTGTCATATTATTTTTCTGTTTTTGGTTTCCTTTCTTTCTCCTCTCTTTAATTTCTTGCCTCATCTGATGGATTCATTCTACTGAGGTTTATGGAATTATTGTCTTGGTTGTATTTCTAGAATATATTGAGAACTTTTTAGAGTCCTGTTTTGGTGGTAATAAATTTCTTTTCTCATGAAAGTATCTCATTTCCTCATTAATTTTGAAAGATAATTTTGCAAGGTAAAGCAGTCTGGGTTGGAGGCTGTTTTAATTTAAGACTTAAAATACTTCACTCTAAGCTTTCTTGATGTAAGAGTTTGTGTTGAGAAGTCTGCTGTGATTCTGATGGTCTTTCCTTTATAGTGATTTCTTTATTTTCTCTAACATCTTTTAATACTCTGTTCTTCTGTTGAATTTCTGTATCTTGACTATTACATGCCTTGGTAACGACTTTTTCTGATCATGGTTAATTGTAGTTCTATATGTCTCACTTATATTTTATATGCTTAGGAAGTATTCTGCCATTACTTCTATGAACTATATATTTTTTTAATGTCTTCTGTGGTATCTTCCAATTTTCCTTTGATTCTGATCAATCTTATGTTATTCTTCTTTGCATTAACTACCAGCTAATGGGTTTATTTTTAAGAAGTCTTTCCTTTGATGATTTCTAACCACAAACTTGTCTTCAAGATCTGATGTTCTGTGCTAACGTTGGTTGATTCTGCTATGTATACTTTCACTAGAATTTTTAATCTGCTGGATATCTGTTTGAATCATAGTCATGGAATCTTTCTTATGTTGGGCATTTATGATTTCCATCATTTTCCTATGACCTTCTGTTTTTTTAAAAAAATCTGTTATACCCTAGATTCACTAACCAAACCCTTCATTATGGTCATCAACTCTTTAGCTATCTGAGGAACTGTTTCTGATTTGTTTTGCTTTTCTAGAGCCTCATTAATCTGCTTTGTTACTTCTGCTTCTACCATTTCAGAAATTTTACATGGTTTCCTTTTGATTTCTTCCATCTCAATTTCTCCTGGATTTGCCTTTGGTGAGCTGGAGGTTTGGGGTCACATTTTGCTTTCATATCTTCTCATTTTCTATTTTTAAAATTTTATTTATGTGTTGATAGTTGTAGATTGCTTATAGCAGGTAGCTTTATTTCTAATATGGAAATCTCCTTAGGAAATGACTACTTTTCAGACATATCTTCTGGGTGTGATTGTTTTTTGGCTGTAAGTCTACCTCAATATCCTATCTCTTCAATTTATTAGGGATGAGAAGTTGCTACCTATTTGGCCTAGCATCCAGTTCTTTGATACTGGACTATGGTATTATTTATGACCCTCAGGCAAGGAAAAGCAACTAATCACAACAACTTGGCTAAAGTAGTATGATCAGTAATAACTATAGCATCAGCACAGGCTAGAAAATGACAAACTGTGGTGACTTTTAAATTGCTACCTTGAACCAAAGGCACAAGTAATCAGAAACAAAGATGAAGGACAAATTTTGGGAAACTGGTAAAGAAGACAGGAGGAAAGAAAGAGAAGAAACAGAAGAACAAAACAAAACAATAAAATCCTGAAAACAATGTTCTCCTTCATTTAAAAAAAATCAAGAAAAGAAAAATCAAAGAAAGGAAAACAAAATCCTCTTCAGGGTTTATTTCTGCTGTCACTAGTAGACAAAGATCACAAACAGAGCCAAGATCCATGTTGGATGATCCCAGGAAGCCTGCAGTAGAATTAGGGTGGGCTAGTGGATAATCTCACCAAGGCTGCACTTTCAACTCTACTGAAATTCAGCCTGATCTTGGTTTCTGGCTGTGAGGCTCAGACCCAAGTTGTTCAGCCCACAAGTGCCTCTTGCTAGCTTGAACTCAGCTTCCTGACTCTGGATGCCATCCAAGGCTGTGCCTCACCCAAACACTGGGTGTTCTTATATGAAACCAACTGATAGGCTCTATGAGTCCTGGGCTCCACTGGCCCTTTCTCAAAGTGGTGTCCAGCCAGTTGTGCTTTACTGGGGACATTTGGATTGGAGTCATGCACCAGCTGCTGCAGCCTACAGAGTCCATTGCCCCATTCCCCTGGTGCATTTCTCTGTGAAGTCATCTGGAGTCACCCAGTCACTGTGCTTATACAGGTTCTAGCTGTCTCACTCATGCTGTGAGTGGGGAGTCAGGGAGAAGGTGCCATCTGCCACCTCCCTCATCTGCATTGAGGTTCCTCTCTTCACTCTCTCCATGGGGTCCAATTCTCTCTTTGGACCATTCCTGGGTCCCAGAGACCCAGCTCCCTCCTTCTCCTCTTCCCCAAATTGCTATATTCTGAAATCAGGACTCCAAATCTTAAAGAGGCTGATTTGCTGCTACTTACCACTCCACCATCTTCCTGGAAGTCACATTCATATATCCTTAAATTCTATTCAGTCTTTTACTTTTACTGGCAGTGCTTCAGTGGATATCAGTGTTTATGTAGCTTTGTGGTCACACTCATACATACATGAGAAATTCCTGGAAATAGATTTTTTAAATAAAAGGATACATGTGTTTTTAATCAGAGTTGTTGCCAAATGGCCTTCCAAAAGTGTTATTTCAGTTTGCATTCGAATCAATTGCATATGAAAGTACCTATTTTACAAGTCCTTCTCATCTCATGGTGTTTCCAGATATTTTGTGTCTTTATCAACCTAATAAATGGTATTTTATTATGGATAATTTTGAGAATCTTTCCTTAACTATAAAAGTAATTTGTATATCCATTTCTAAGCATTCATATCCTTTGCATCCTAGATTGCTAGTTTTTTCAACTTGATTTATAGTTGTTAACAGCATATCCATGAATACACTTTGCTTGTCTTCTGTATTGATTGTTTTTGTTTTTTGTTTTGGTACTGGGGATTGAACTCAGGTCCTTGCCCTTGCAAGGCAGGCCACTGAACCACTGAGCTAAATCTCTGGCCCCTTGTCTTCTGTATTGAAATATTGCCCTTTATCATACTTTTTTAAAGGCAGAAATGAAGTTTTATTTATCTTGTGTGAATGACTTTGTTTTTGTTTTCATTGTCTTAATTATCCTTGAATTTTCTGACAGGGTTAAGGAAATTTTTCCTATTTTGATAAAGAAAAAGTATTCTCCCATAATTCCTTTTCCATATGTTTATGATTCCCATTGATGTATTTAAAAACACAGCATTCTTTTTAGTTTAAGGAGAATGAGATCCCATTTTATTTTTCCTTCCAGAAGATAAACCCTCAATTCTTTTTTTTTCAGCTTTAATTGAGTTTATGGGTACATTTTAGGGATACAGTACAGTTACATTCATTGTTGGGATCTTGTACCTCTACATGACAAGTCTTGATTCTCATTTTTTCCTCTTACCTAAACTCTCAATTCTAATGACTGTTAGTGTTGCCTTCCTGGAAACATTCTCAAGATGACATCCTACTGCCTTTTATTGGCCCTCTTATTGGGCCTCTCAGGGTCCAATAATAATAATAATAATGCCTTTCAAGCTACTCTTTCATAGTCATAATTTGCTGTACTTTTCATGACACTTGTGACTGAGGGACAATGATATTTGTGTATTAGGCAGAAATAGAAACACTAGAAAGAAACAAACACATACACACTAATTTTCTTTTTTAACAAGTCCATTCTCATACTGCTCACACTAATGGAGTATGGTGTTATTCATGTCTATAATAATTTTGCTACTCTGTAAATTCAGTGCGTGTAGTACTGTATTTCCTATGGTTGGATATAGCTTGTGGCTCAAGAGTTCATGTGCTAGAGTCTTGGTCCCTGTGTGACAGTGTCGAGGTGATCAATCGGGGGTGGAACAGGGTGGTAGTGTGGTCAGGGGGACATAACCCTGATGAATGACTTAATACTGCCTTGAAGGACAAGGTGATAATATAGAGAAGACACCAGCACACTTGGCCCCTTTAGTACACAGCTGTTACCTTTTTAGTTCCTCTGCCATGTTGTAATACAGCCAGGGGGCCTTTTTGGAAACTGGTATTAATGCTGTTTGAAAACACTGGTCTTCAGAATGATGACACAAATAAGCTCCTTTATTTTATGAGTTATTCTGCCTCAAGTATTTGGTTATAGCAGTACAAAATAAACTAAAATGGTATGGCTTTAGTGTAATTCAGCTTATAGGCAATAAAAATAACTTTTATACTTTTAAGGTAGGATGAAATTAATAGTTGTTCTTTTAACTGACTTTATATCTTGGCTGTAAATAGGAAATCTTTAAATCTCTGGCTTTAAAAGATTTCTTTTAAAATAGTAAACATTACTTAGTTCATTAAAACAATCAAGTGTTACCAAGTTAGTAAAAATATGTTGTATCATGAGACCAACTTTTGTAAACCATCAGAATCAAGTTTGTCTATACAAATCCTTAGAAATGCTTCTTATGGATTAAAGTGTTAGTGGTTTTTGTTTGATTACTGTAATCAGTCCTATGCAAGCTCCCATGACCATATGAAGACCATGTATTCCTTAATCACTTTAAAAATAAATTTAGATATTAAAAAATTTAAATAGGAGGGCCAGGGATTTAGCTCAGTGGTGCTACCCCACCTGCCTCATAAGTACAAGGTCCTGAGTTCAATCCCTGGTACAAAATAATAATAATAATAATAAAAATGACAGGATGTAGCTAAACTGTGAGCTGATTTAGAAGTTATTTTTGTCAAGCACTCTGATAAATGCAGTCCATACAGTACCTCATATAATACCCCATGGGTAAAAAGAGGTAGGAGATACTATTATTCTTTTACATATGAGGAAACAGCCTTGTGGAGATAAACTGATTTCCAACATCATGCAGCCAGTAAACAAAGACATATGGATTGGAACAACTGTACTGTGCTGCCTATAGAAAGGCCAAAGGCTGGAGGCTTAAGGGGCCAGAGATCTCAGAACTTGGCTGTCTAGGAAGTATGTAGAATGTGCAGATAGAGGAGGCTGGGGGTTTTTAGAGTGCATGTTCCTACAGCCAGGTCTCTCTCACTCTCATTCCTAGGGTAATTCCAGTGTAGAGAGAATTAAGAATGCTAGGATGGGATGTACAGGACAAGATATGTTTGACTTTCTGAAGGTACTGGGGCAGCTTATATGAAGAGAACAAATGGAGAGACTAGTCAGAGGAAATGAAAAAATCCTACCTTCCTACCTGCTAAGAAGCTCTTGGACCAGTCACTGAGTGGAAGACCTGGACTTCATGCAAGTCCACAAGGAGGTGAGGCGACATCCAGAGCTTGCCTGGGCTGTGCCTCTGCCTGGTACACTCGCACTCTGACTATGCTGCCACCCCACACAGGCTCCTTCAGGCACACACATCAAGCTGAGGCCTGTGCAGCCAACTGAAGAGAAGGACCCAGCGCTGTATGGGATGGCCTGGAGCCCCAGAAGACTGTCTTTTACCTACTCACCTTTTGGGTATTTTCTCCAAGGTTTACTTGTTCTTGAACACTTCCATCAGGGACTGGCTCAGGCAGCCCATGACCATACTGAAAGCAGGTTGCTTTGACATTGACAGTGTTCAGGAAATTGGCAAATGTTCAAAAGAATCATATGCATGTCTGAGCTCTCAAGTACCTAAGCTTTCAAAGGTAAGCTCTTAAGCATGTTGTGGCACCTTGTTTGAACTTGATAAAGTACATGGAAACAGCTCTAAAAATTGTGTCAGATTCTGAATGTAGCACATAGGTTATTATGGAAAACGTACTCAAACTCCCTGAAATCTACATTTCATCTTGGATTTAAAATGAAATATGTAAGTAGAAAAAAAGCCATACTACTTTATTAATAAAAAGATCTTTTAGACAAAGTATGTTGGACTGTATACTCAGCTTAGTAATCCAAGTGTGTCTTTTATAGTAAAAATTCATAGTACTGCATTCCTTAAAAAAATACATGCTTGCACTACATAATGATTACATTTATTGTCAGTAGTTGGTACATGTATAAAACAGATGTTAGTTCTTTTTACTTTTCCTTCTCCTCTACCCCTCTTTCATTTCTTGGTCCTTATCCCATTTGCAAATGCTTTGACTCCCCGTTTCCTATTATCTATCTTATATTTTGTTTTTTTAATTATTTATACTTTGAGTTTCTCATATAAGATAAACTATGTGACATTAAAAATTAATTTGTCTTGTAACTCCTTTCTAATTCAAATTGAACAATTGGAAATAGAAAATCACTGTGGCTACTAAAAGAAAATGAAATCTGTCTTAATTTTTTACAATAATTTCTATAATTAAGTGATAAGGTCTGATAGAGAGATCACAGGTTTAAGAATCTGATAAAGCTGTTGCCAGTTCTGCTTTTGTCTTTAATTACTCTGTATTTGGGGATAGTTTCTTAATTCCTCTCACCCACCTCTACTCAGTCTTTTCTTCTATGGGATGGGGATAATAAAAACTATTTTGGATGATAGATAAGAGGATGGTGGTACAAAGGCAACATTTGTTATTACTATTAAAGACATGGCTATAAAGAGATATTAATAATTTCAGCTGAGGGCAAAATATATTTCTCTTGACTTAGAGGTGATTAGTTTCCCAGACTAAAACTGGTTGCAGTTCCTATAATGTAAATTAAAACATAATCTGTTTGTGCTGTAGGGATTTCTTCACAGAAATATCAGGATTGGCAGGATAGAATCAATGTGTCATGAGTGGAAATCTCATCCCCAGAAGTGAAAACGCTGGGTGCCATAAAGACAAGTCCCTCAGCCACTTTCTACCACAATCTTATTATTTAAAAATACTGGAGATGGGGCTACTTTCAGGCTGAAATTAAAAGACATGACTTTGTTTGGGAAAAATCAATTCATCAGTATGTTTTTTCCAGGACTATAAAAATAATTTGAAAATGAAACAAAATCAGGTAGTAAAAGTTCTCGGTATGTATTTTTCCCTTGGTAATGATGTGCTCATTCCGGTTCTTTTGGAAAAGATTATTTTGTGCTCTGGTCAAAGTGGCCTACTTTCTTTTTGTGTTGAAAGGCTTTGAAATTAGAAGTTATTCGTATTTTCCCAGGGAGTGTCCACTTTAGCAAGGAAGAAAATTATATGCCTGAAGAACATGGCTGGCCAATTTATTGTTGTTTATGTCTGTGTTAGCCCTGAAAAGAGATACACAGAATTTTAATTTCTTTTTGTTGCTGTTGTTCTGGGAAATATAGTGTTTTTTATGATAATGTAGTATTCTCCCCCTTTTGGAGTATTCAAAGTGGAATATGGTTTACAATATAAACCAAACCACAGACACATACAAGATATGAGGGAAAGGAAACAAATCAGAAGTGTTTGCTTAGGCCAGGGATTTATTTAGCTCAGTGGTGCTGCCACCTGCCTTACAAGTGCAAGGTCCTGAGTTCAATCCCCGTACAAAAACAAGATAAGTGTTTGCTTACAAAAAAGAAAAACCTGAATACATTTATGGGTTTTTCTTCTTCTGAAAGATTGATTAAACACATTTTAGTTTCTTTAAAGTATTGATTTTTGGAAGTTGACTGCAAGAATGAACTCTTCCTTCTGTATTTCATATTAGTATGACTTTTTCCATACTGATTTTGTGGGAAAATCAGTGTCAAGGTCACTTATACCACAAATAACTTTCATCAAGAAAAAGGTGTAATTGCAGTTGTTTTTAGGTTGCAGAGTGTGTGTGCAGTGGACACATAAAATAAATTTATTTGTTAAGTGCAGATAGTTGAGTCAGAGTATTATTTAAATAAAATTTGATGCCAGCAGAACTATTGCATTCATTTGGGCTAGGTGCCCTCTTCTGGACGTTGTGAGTAATATTTAGTACTTATTTCTAAATTCAGCTGTACCATCAAATATATGTGTAACTGCACATAAACTTCATGCTGGGCTTTATAAAGGAAGAAATAACTAAGATAAGTGGTGTTTAGCTTTAGAAAAGTTGGACTGTTGTCTCACTTTTGATCATTAGACAATGTTTGGTTAGCCTTGTGTAGTGAAGACAATTTATTAATCGGAATATTCTTGATTTTCATCAATCCAGGAAGTCCGATGTATGGCCTGCTGTTTGTTTGTGTGTTTGTTTTTGAGACAGGTTCTCACCTTGTAGTTCAGGCTGGTCTTGAATTCACTATGTAGCCCAAGCTGGTGTTGAGCTCTTGGCGATCCTCCCTCAGCCTTGAATGCTGGAACTACAAGAGTAATTACAAGCCAGCTTTTATGGCCTCATTTCATGTGAAACAAGTGACATATGCAACAGGAATGTTGCTGGAGCCTTAGCAGATAATGGAAGGGAACCTCTTTGCCTTTCCCCTATCCTACACCACAGTGGCACCGAGCAAGCCCCAGGAGCATCACACCCCGGGGAAGAGAGTGACTGAGAGTCAAACCTGCAACATCTGTGAAACTATTGGCTTATACGTTTTTCCATAAGATTCTTGGCATCAAGTAGAATGGGTTCCAGAATCAGATCTTTATGACAAATTCATTACCAAAAATTTGTGTCATCAAGTACTGTTTAAAAACGATAACTAAATTAGAGATTTTCATGCCAGATGGCTTCTACAGGAAAACACCATCGAAGCATTACACAGCATTACACATCAGAGTAGAAAATGACTGCGGATGTCCTTTAGCCAAGTTTCTAAGAGATGAGGTGAAGTATTCCCACTGACAAGCAAAGAGACAAAAGTATGTTTGGTTTTTGTTTGCTATAAGAGTGGTGGATTCCCCAAGTTTAGTGTCCTGTAACTGTGATGCAAGTCCCTGTGGGTAACAGGTCCATCTAGACATAGTGACTCAGGCTAGGGGAACCCAGGGAAGGGATAACCATTGTAAATATGCTGCTTCTCAGGCTGCTTGCAATGCCATGATCAGTAGTCTTATGCCAGTGTGTTCAGGAATCTGTCAGCAGCCAGTGAAACAGTAGCACACCAACTTACTAGTTTCAAAGTAGGGCAAATATCGAAGTTCAGACCTCGCAGTAGCCTTGCACTAAGTTATATGGTTTCATTGCAGTCTATAATTTATCCTTTTACCTACTTTACTACTAGGCTAACTTCAAAAGCTAATTAATTTACACTATTCATCTATCAAACTTTGATGACAGACTACACAAAGGAATAAATTTAGAAGTACTGAAAATATTAAAATTTGTTACTGTATAAATATCGTGTTTCTTATAAAAAAGCAGAATCTAGTAATATTTTAATTGGATATTGTGTGCCTTCCATCTAGATGTGGCCCCCAAAGCCTCATGTACTCACTGGTGGGGCTTCTTGGAGGTGACTGGATCATGGGGGCGTGATACTCATCAGCAATTCTCTTGCTCTCTCCTAATGAAAGGGTTAGAAGGGGAACTGAACCAAAAAAGCATCGTTCTCTACATTTACTTATTCCCTTAGATTCTCACTCTGCACAAGGCAGCAGGAACATTTGCTCTGAGAGTGGAGTAGCCATGGCGCTCTAGCTATGTGTAGGGAGATTAGAGCTATTTGCATGATCCTGGGGGACCAGGTTCCCTGGAGAGTTCTACTCTGGGATGACTACACGGAAGTGCGTGTGTGGTTGGAAAAGGTATTGAGCAGAATGCACTAGAATTCAAATCTGCAATAAAATGCTGCTTCTTTGTTCTCTAAAATTGATCTTGTTTTTTTTTCTTGGAAATTCTAACTCCTGATATTGGCAGAAAAAATAATAATTGCATTACCCAATTAGAATTTATTCTCTTAAAGTACAAATGTCTTACCAGGATTAATTTTTGCTTTCGAGATTGTTACTTCTTTTCTGTCCAAGCTGAGGTATGGATAGAAAGCACAGCTGAAACATCTTTATAAAATTTGAGGAGCATAGTCTCTCCCTTTTTTCAACTCTAATTTTAATTAGCCTTGTGGGGATGCTGTCATCTAGCTTTCTCACTGGGATAGCTGTACGGACGTCTGCTGAGCTGGGGATGGTGTTAAGTGGACTGACACTGTGCTGGGACTGATAGACGATGACCATGGATTTCATCATCTCCTTTAAATTCAATTAGCTCGATACCACAGGCTTCCTATGCCTGCTGGTGCTTTACTTCAGTATCCTGCTGAGAGAAGTCCCATAACCTTTGCCTCCTTCCTTTGGGCCTCATGGCAGGGTACAGGCTTCTGTGAGACAGCTCTAGAACCTCCTTCAACAATGGCTCTTCTACCCATCGAGGCCCTGTTTTTTTCAACAACATACTGGGCGTGGTCCTTTACTATGGTGTGTGGTCTCCCTGACTTGTTTAGTAGTTATAGTCCATCAGCTTTAGTGTTCCTGTGAAGCCTTTGTTTCACATCTACTGTCTTTTCACAACCAAGATTTTGACACTGACAGAATAGCTATAATGCTCACATATGATCTCTCACTCAATTCTCGTCCTCCTTGGCACTGCTCCACAACAGTTGGAAAATATCTATTTCTCTTGTATTGATTCATCCCTGGTACCATATCTTCACTCCTTTTGATACTGTGGTTTATAATAATCATTTATGTTCAGACTCCATTATGGTTTATGTCTAGGCCCCCAAAACTTCATGTAGTCATAGGTGGGGCTTTCCAGAGGTGGCAGGATCTAGAATGTGTGATGCTGGAATTAAGTGTATGAAGCTGGGATCAAGGGTCTGTTATTACTAAATTAGTCCACTGATTGGTTTGGCATAGTTCTAGATGTGGATAATGGGAAGGTTCACTCTAGGTGTGAGTGCTACCCACTCTACACCTGTGTAACCTGAATAAAATATAAGGAACAGAAAGAGGACTGCTGTTGCTGCTTGCTTCCTAGCTACTTTGTTGCTTTGCTGCCATCCTGCCTTCTGCCCACCATGGACTGGTTCTCCTCTGCAATCCCCTCTGTCGTGCCATTCTGCCTTGCAGTCAGCCCACTATGAACTGACACATCTATCAACTGTGAGCTAAATAAACCTTTCCTCCTGAACTATGACTGTTGGTTATTTTATTTCAGCAATGAGAAAACTAATCAAATAGACCCTAATATCTTATTCTTAATATATAGAGGGAAATTTACAATTTATTTTTAAAATTCATCAAAAACATCTGTATTTTAGTACTATTATTTCATAAAAGACTCAAAAAAGTCCACTTTTAGACTTAAATATGAATAATGGCATTTTTATCTAAGGAATATATATTAATTATTTTTCCCCTGGGACAATAAAATTCTGGATCTAGCTTCAATTGTTAACAGGGAATAGAATTAGATCACTGTGGGAGAAAAAAATTAAGTACTATAATTGCCATTGGATATCTCCTTCCCTGGTAAACGTGTTACCCCACTGCTACCTTGAGTTCTTGTAATGTCTGTCGAGCTACCCATCTGCCCAAGACTCTCCTTGTTATAATCCAAGATTAGCAAAGAAAGGTTCCTGGGAAATACAGTTGCTAAGAGAGCTTAAAAGGACTGAAAATCATGAAAAGCTGGAGTCTGCCCAATATTTAACACAACTGACAGGTTCCAAAAGAGATACCACTTACGCAAACACTTTTGTTGTAAAACTGGGAAATTAGCAGAACATGGCCCTTGATCCAAAACACCTCCCCTTCCACACATCTCTTCCAGTGTTCAGTGTCAAAAACAAAGCAACTTTAATAACTTCCTCATCTCCTTTACAAGCACAGACAAAGAAAACTGCCACCGATGGATGTTTCCTCATATAGTAGGGCAAACACTCCACTGGGTCCTAGCCAAGGAACCATCGCTGAGCCAGAATTCCCTCAAACACCACACAGACACCATGAAGCCCAAAGGTGATAAAGAGCATCCACCTAAATGGAGCCTTCAACCAAGAGTTGCCTTTTAAATTTTTTATTTGTATTTTCCTGGTCATTGCTTTGTGGTTTTGAATCCTGCTAGAGCAGTATAACCAATGGCACTATGTCTTTACCGATAAAGATAAAGTTTAAAGTATGAAGTGAAAATGTTTTCTCATAAATTGGCATTTAAGTATGACACCTAGATATAAAAGCCTGCAAAATAAATCTCCCTTTAAAAAATAGTGGAAAGTAAATAAAAAATAAAACTTATGTGGACATACAAATATACAAAATTTATAAAAATGTGCTATTTTACTTGGCATCATCCAGGATTTGAGAGCACATAAGGTCTGTAATTCTGGGGAGAGTGATGGTGCCCACGCCTTTTTTGTGGTGCTACCAATGCCAGTGACAGTTCACTAAAGCAAATGATCACAGTTCAGATGACTCTTTGGTCAGGAATATCAAAGAAATTGAAGGTGCTCTCAGAAAATTTAGTTACCAGTCTTAGAGTTTTGAAGAGGACAAAATGCATTTAAATGCTTCTGTTTGTCAAGATCGTGAAACAATATGAACTCAGCATTTGTCGAGCCACACTGCCTTATCTCTCCCATTGTGCTGAATTATTTGTTCGTCAAAGCTCATTGACATTTACATGGCTCTCAGCTGCACACCATTAAGTGTGAAGGATATTGATATGGCTGATATCTCTAATTCTCCTCCAAGTCTCATGGGAGTGACTGGACCTTGGGTGCATGATACTGTATCACATGTACATAATACTGTTTTATTCCACTGATTGGCTTCACATAATTCTGGGTGTGGCTAAATAGATTTACTGAAGATGAAAGGCACCAACCAATAGGCTTATAACCTGAAAGGAATAAAAAGGACAAAGAAGAGTCACAGCTTTGCTGCTTTCAGTGTGCCTTGCCATGAGCTATTTCTCCTCTGAGATGCCCTTCTGCCATACCACTCTGTCTTGGTGCCAGCCGATAATGGACTAAAACCTCTACAGGCTGTGAGCCAAATAAACCTCCCCTCCTTTAACTTGTGTGTGTCAGATATTTTGTCATGGCAACAAAATGTAACTAAGGCAGATATAAAAATGTAATTTTTTTAAAATTCTGAGTTAACAGTCTTAATACATGAAATAAAGAATGAAAACTGAAGAACTAGGTTGGCCCAGGACTTGATCTGAGTTTATATGAGAACTGAACTGTGAACTTTAACAAGATTAGTAATAAAAGAAAATAAAGAACATGGGCTTTCTTAGAATAATAACTTAGGAGACTATATACTTTATTTGCAATTTGGGGGGATTTTTAAAAATAAAAGGGGATATATTACTAATTGGTTCAATCACTGCTCAGCCTTTTGGCTAAGATCAAGTGTACTAATTGGCTCAAGACAACAGGCATGAACTGTAATGTCTCAGTGAAAGTAGGGTGTGTGTTTCCCTCAACAGAAACACATAAGGATGGCTGTATGAAGTAGTAAACATCCACAAGAAAAAGCCTCCTTCATTTTATCAATGTTCAACCCTGAGGATTAAGGAATAATCCATGGCCCCTGTGGGGTTGTCTGATAATGATTTATCACAGCTTCCCCAAAATGGAGCCAGAAGGAATACAGTTTAGGCACAACAGAAAAAAAGATTAATGAACTTGGAGACATATACAAACAGTTTTAAAAAATAAATAAAAACTTTAAACATATAAACTGAGGGTGACAGAATAACAGGAAAACTTCAAGCAAGCTCATATACAGATAACTGGAGTCCCTGAAGAAAAAGCAAAGGCAAGAAAAAATATTCAAAGAAGTAATGGATGAAAAAAATTTCAAATTTGGTGACAATTATAAATTTTTATAGGTCTAAGAGACATAATAATCCCAACCAAAAGAAACATGAAGGAAACTATCAATGAGTCATCATAATAAAATTATGCAAAAGTTATAATATAAAAAGGTTTTGAAAAGAGAGAAAAAAGAAATGTTACTTTCAAATGAACAGAAATAAAATTTACAACCAGCTTTTCACAAAATGCAGATAAAAAGTCAGTGGGATACTACTACTTTTGAAGTACAGAAAAAAATTCAATTTTGAATCTTTTACCCAGTGAAAATAACAAGAAATAAGATGAAATAAAGACTTTCTAACAAATACAAAATTTGAAAGAATTAATCACCAGCAGATCTGAAACCTAATAGCAAAATATGGATATACACAAAAGAGCACCAGAAAAGCTGCAAATTTATGACTCTTAAAATTATTATTTAAGTCTAGTTAAAATACAACAACTATTTAAACAAAATAATGGCAGTGTATTATAACATTTATAATATACACAGAAATGTATGAAAATAATAATAAAGACAATAAAACAACAATAGAGGCAGTGAAGTATACTATTATAAGATTATTAAAGTATACAAGAAATAGCATAATATCATTTAACAGTGTACTGTGATAAAGTATATACTGTCAACTGGAAAGAAAACACTACAATAGCAGAACCAACAATTATAGCCTATAAACTACAAAAGAAATGAGACTTAAAATGAGATCATCAAAAAACTCAATTATAAAGAAGTCAGGAAAGGGAAATAAGACACAAAAGTTACATATCTACAAAACACAAAACCAACATATGATCAACTTGTTAGATTTACAAAATCTATTCCTGCTTAAAAATAAAGAAAAAAAAACCTAAAATATCACTTAAGAAACCAAGTTTAGAACAAGACTTATTCATCTTGATAAAGAAGTCTACCAAAACAAAACTACAGTTAGCATCTTAATGGTAAAATATTGTTTGCCTTGAAGATTAGGCACAAGATGAAAATATGTATTTTCATCACATTTATTTATCATTGTGCTTGAGGTTCCAGCTAGTTCATAAAGGCAAGAAAAATAAAGGCAAGGGATGAAGCAAAGTTGTCTTTATTCACAGACAACATGACAAGATTTAAATTCATTTAAATTTACAAAAATTTAGTATAACTATTAGATGAATTTAATAAGATTACAGGATACTGAATCCATATAAGAAATCAGTTATTCTGTGTACTAACAAACAATTGAAGGTTAAAAAAACTATAACCTACAGTATCCTTAAAAATATGAAATATACAGGGGCTAATCTGACAAAGATCTGTATAATAAAAGATACAAAACATTGCTGAAAAGAATTAGACACCTAAAGTAATTGACAAATGTAGCTGTTCATAAGGCCAGGAGATGTTAAGATATTGTTAAGATATCCAAGTAAGATATAGTTTAAAGAACAGTTTGCTAATATAGAATACAGAATTCACTGACATAAAATACTACATATGTTGTGGCTAGTAAAACTAACATATTCAGCATACAATGTGCTACTTACTGGGAAAACCAGACACTATACGTCTATGGCCAGAACTACATAGCCATAATGCAATGAGCAACTCCAAATAGCCAGTTAGGAAGCGAAGAAAGTCTGTTTTTATCTTGATGGTAAAGATAGCCAGTGTGTTTATTAGCATTTGACTGATTCAACAGACTTTTTTCAGCTAGGGCGTCACATGATTATGCTGAAACTTCTTTTATTTTATTTTATTGAGTTTATTTGTGCTTCTTAAGTATACAGTAAAATTACACTCATCATTGGGATCTTCTACCTCTACATGTGAAATCTTGGTTCTCATGTTTGCCCCACACCCCTGCCCTCCCTTCACCCCTCCACCACCCTTCCCTATTTACAAGACTTTGTTTCCATTTTTTCCTTTTCTAATATTTGTCTCTTATTTCCTTTCCCCTACCCTTCCCACTTCCCCTTGTGCTGAAAATTCTGATACATGGGCTGTCTGTTGTGTCCTTATTTTTACACAACCATCAATCCCCAAATTCCAAGAAAATAGAATTTCTCTTCCCTCATACTACTCGAGTCCTAGACAAATAGTATTTTGCTGCAAAAAAATAGTTTTATAAGAGGCTAACATGTTTGTGCTTATTTCTACATTGCATTTTTTTTAAAAAAGTTTAAAATTAACAAAAATATGTAGGGAAAACAGAAACAAACAGTGTTAGTTGCCATGAAACTGTAATATAGTTACAGGTAAGAGACAAAACTTTTAAAGGAGATAAATTTATAAAACAAAATGACTATTCATTACAAATGGAAGGAGGACTTCTTACAAAGTAGTGCATGATTAAGTATCCAATGAATATTCTAGGAAGTGGTTGAGATGGGGTATGAGATATTCATTACAGTTTGAGCTAACGGGGAAAAAAGGTTCTCTTCGGAAGAATACAGCTGAAGCTTGGTTTTAGAGGGTTGTGTAACATGCACCAAATGTTTGGCTAGACCTAGGAAACACACAATTGCTTTTAATAAATTGTGGGACAATGTTCTGTGTTTAGAGTCAGTATGTTCACGGAATGCACTCTGTCAGAAAAGCCAGTTCCTGTAGACAAGCATGCTGACCCCCTGGCCAGTGAGTTCCTCTTTCCCAGGACAAACACAAATGTGACTGAAGGTCTCCAGGGGCCAGTCAGAAATAACCCACTCGGTGGGGCTGGGGTGTTTGTGGAATTCCTGAAGCACCTGTGCCCACCCATGTCTGGACATAGTTATTCGCCTCTTGTTTTCCCAAGTGGTAAACTTGTTCACAGATGTTCCTGAAGGGAAAGAAAATGTTGAGTGTTTATGCAGTGAATCTGCTCTGAAGAAACCATTATGCTCAACCGAGGAAATGCCATAGTTATTTTGGTATTTCTTTAATTTTGGAAAATTTTTATTATTTGCAAGACTGACCAAAGAGCTTTAAAAATCCACAAATAAACACAAAATTCCTGTTTAATATGGTGAATGTTATTGGTCTCTGAAAAACAAAGGAATAGTCAGTCATTCTGTGCCTACCCTAGAAATTTAGAAGCTTTTTTGGTATCAACAACTCAGAAATCTTTAGACACCTTCTATCTTATTCTATCTCAAAATGTAAATTGCAGAAAGGCCCTTTCTATTCCTAATGTTTCAGAGAATACCAGCAAAGAACAAGCAGGGAGTTAAAGAAAAGCTAAGAAACAATTTCAGGGCTAAATGCTCAGTGGTTCTGCTGCCTGCCTAGTAAGCACAAGGTCCTGAGTTCAATCCCCAGCACCCAAAAGACCAAACCAAACCAAAAAAAAAAAAAAAAAAAAAAAAAAAAAAAAAAAAAAAAAAAAAGAAAGAAAGAAAAAGAAACAATCGATCTTGCTTTGGAAATTGAGAAATTCTTACCTCATAAGAATTACCTCTAGGGCTCAAATTTAAGTCTTTTCTAAACTGGATAAGTAGAGGAAAATGTATTCATGTATTCGAGTTCTTTATCTTAACACCCAAGAAAATGTAGCTCAGAAAATCAATACAAGGAGTGGTATTTAATAATTTATCTCACATATATAAAACAATGTCAATTGGAAAGTTGAAGTAATTCTAGAGTCAGTTGGAGTCACTTTTGATTAAGTCTAATAAAAGTCGCTTCAAACACCTTTTGGGGATTCCTCCTTGTGGGAAGGTGGGGTAATGGGGCTGCTAGGATGACTTGTGTTTTTTTCCTGGTTACCTGTGATCTTTAGTTCTTTCTTTGCGTGAATTTCTAATCTCTCCTCATCCCACCTCCAGAGTATCACACTGCTGTACACTGTCCTAAATATCACTGACACATGACAATTTGAGAACAGTTTTCTGAGTATTTGTAACAAAAGGTGTGGGTGAGATGTGGTGGAGCAGTTTTCACCAAATATCAGGGTTCATGTTGGAACATTTCTCCAGACACTTCCGCAACCAGTGACCCCTCCTTTCTAATGAGATCTAGCTTCTCCTTACACTGAAATTTGGTTTCCATGTTCAAATCTCTGTGCTGCTTTAGAGTTTAACTATGCCTGAAATCCAAGATTACTATGGTGTCTCTATTTCTTACCTTTGCCCAAATCAGTGCTAGCGAACAAGACTTTCAAAGGATAGGAATGTCTTATAAGATGATTACACACTAGTTGCATGTGGCTATTAAGCACTTAAAATGAATTAAATGTCAAACTTAATTTTAATTTACATTTTATGATGATAGCTACCTGTGACTGGTATTCATTTTATGGGGTAGCACAGCTACCCTATATGGACTGGAAGTCATATATGGATCTATATGACTTCTGCCAAATTAGATAGATACAATGAAGTGTGGTTATTAATACAGGTGCAAATATTTCTGTCTTTCTCCAGTAGTGGTTGATATATTTTTCTTTCTAGTTAGAGATTTCTGATAAGGTCTGTCTGCAGTTGCATGAATCTTAGCCATAAAAAAGCAGCCTTCAATATAGCTGCTAGTATTCTATTACCCAAGGCTTGCTATTTCAAGTACAATATATTATATGCTTATACATTTATTAAATCCAATGTTCAAATATAAGTTACTAGATCTTGACTATGTGAACCTGTCAATGTCTTGTTGTAGTCAAATATTTAGTCTACCTAAGTCATGATTTTAACATATTCCATTTCTATTACTGCATTTTAGGATAACTATATAATTTTTTTCTTTTCTTTTCTTTTTTTTTTGTACCAGGTATTGAACTCAGGTCTTTGCGCTTGCATGGCAGGCAGTGAAACCACTGAGCTAAATCCCCAGCCCTATATAGTTTTTCTTTAGTCAGTTTTATTCAAGGAAGCTTGGCATTTTATACTATGGATCATAGGCTTGGTTTTCAGCTTAATATCCTTTTTCTCTCCAACAGATTACTGTATCCTGTGATATTGTGGAGTCAGGCATCTTTTTGCTGTTTTATTGGTATAGAGAATAAACTCTCAAGTAGGACCATTCTCTCAGAGGAAGTTTATTTACCCCAAGAGTACAGATTTTTGTTTTACAATATATATATTTGCATTTTACATTCATTTCTTTAAAATGTTAATCTTAAACAGATGGGTTTATTCTTCAGACTGAGAATGCATTTAGTAATTCCTGTGAACATTTTCCTGATGAAAAGACTATTTTCTTTGAGCCAAGGCCTAACTGGATGTTTCCTTTCTGAAACACTCCTGTGCTTAGCTATTTGCTTGTTCTTCTTTTATATTTCTTCCATGTTTGGCACTCTGTCATAAAAACAATATTTATTTTTACAAAGATCAGAGAATTATACAAGTATTACCTCCTCTCAGGTGTGTCTTTCTCTGTGCTTGTGAGGCGGAGCAGCTCTCTGCATTCTGCTGGGCAAGGAATTCTGGAAAAGAAACATTTGCTGTAGGACTAGAAGTGTATTTCTCATTGGTTCATCACACTAAATTAAATTTCTACTCTTTATCCAGTCAATATTGGTTTCTGTTCTTACCACCTTGTCTTTTAAACTTTCACTCAATGATTAGGCAAACTTTCTTGTCATCTATGATACGTTCTATGTAGCTTTCAAAGTTGCAAATATCTTTATCACATACTTCAATTTAGAGAATAAAATAAATGCTAAAGAAAAAATATTTCACAGAGATATAATAATGATATCACAAGATGTAGTGTCTTACTTTGTAATCATCACACTTCTTAGTATAAACTTTTTCCACATGTGGCGTGGTCTCCTCAACTCTATTTTTATAACTATCATTTTATTTATTTATTTTTCTCACTGAGTTTATTGGTACATTTTAGGTATACAGTACAGTTGCATTCATCATTGGGCTCTTGTACCTTTACACGACAGGTCTTGGCTCTCATTTTTTCCCCTTACCCCTACTCTCCCTTCATCCCCTCCTTCCTTCCCTATTTACAAATGCTTTATTTCCATTTTTTCATTTTCTCATATTTTTTTCATTGCCCTTATTTCCTTTCCCCTACCCTTCCCACTTCCCCCACACCTTTAGCCCTTTTCTTCCTATTTCACATTGTCAATTATACCATTAAGATCTTAAGTACAATTATAGTTTTTCACACCAGGGACACTATTCAGTATTTACACATGTGTGACTTACTTGTTTTACTTAAGAATATGGCCTCAATGTCCATTCATTTTCCTATGAATCATTTTAATAGCTATTCATTATCCCATTCAGGCATTGCCCCATAATTAATTTAAATATTCTCCTGATATTTGAGTTTGATAAACAAGAGTACCTAATTGTAAGATTCTTCATTTCTAGAAAACCTATTTATCAGTATAGATTTATGTCTAATAGAGTATATCTTGCTATAACTATTATTACTTTTCTACTGTAGTTAAGTTTAGGAATCCTAACATCAAACAAAAGTATAACCAATAAATAATGGGAAAATACATCTTCCTACGGTGTTAATATATTAATTAATTTATTTATGTATACCTTCTGAAAACTGTATAAATTTCTAATCCTGAGATACTAGATAGTAATGACCATATCTGAGTTTCCTTAGGATGCCAGAACAAAATGTTATAGAATGGGTAACTTTAAAGAACAGAAATGTTTTGCTTACAGTTCTGGAAACTGGGAAGCCCAAGATCAGGGTGCTAGCAGGGCTGAGCTCATGTTAGAGTCCTTTTCCAATCCTCTGTCTCTCTACTATGTCCACAATGGTGGAAGGGACAACTGAAGTCCCTTAGGTCTATTTTATAAGGGTTCTGGTTGTGATCTCTCAAAGGTCCACTTTCCAATAAATCTGGAGGTTAGAATTTCAACATATGAATTTGGAGAGTTGGAGTATAAATGTATCAGACTCCAGTACCAAGGGAGGCATCATTTCTGTCTTTATAACTCTCTCTTTTTTTCAGCTTTAATTGAGTTTATTGGTGCATTTTAGGTATAGAGTACAGTTACATTCACCAGTGATTGGGATCCTGTACCTTTACATGACAGGTCTTGGTTCTCATTTTTTCCCCTTGCCCCTGCCCTCCCTTCACCCCCTCCTGCCCTTCCCATCTACAAACACTTTATTTCCATCTTTTCATTGTCTCACATTTTTTTCTTTTCACTTATTATCCTTCCCCTACCCATCCCACCTTCCCTACACCTTTTTAAGGGCATTGCTGACTCATCTTAGTGACCACCATTTTGGTGAAATAATGTTCCCAAAGGAACACTTAGGCACAACTAAATTCCCTACTCTCAGGACTTTGAATGGCTTCTTGGAAGAAATAATATGCAATTAAAGCCTAGAAAATTAAGAGCTAGTCATCAAAACCATAGAATATGATAGAGAAAGGGAAGTGAGTGCATATTAGGGGTAATAAATGACAAGTGAAACGTAGGGAGCATGTATGTATGCCTGGAACTGAGAGAAGGTAGTACGCCTAGAGAGACTGTGTCTAAGAGAGTTTCTTTTTGCATTTTGATTAATGCAATCATACTTAATTCAGAATCTTTTCTTACTATGTAGTTCAGGTCCAGGATGGCCGAAAGCTCACTGCAATTCTCCTTCCTCAGCCTTCTGAATGCTGGGATCACAGTTGTGTCATCACTCCTAGTTAAGGCAGTGCATTCTCCTGGCATCAGATGATACAATTTTAATGACAGGAGAGTAAAATAGATCTATAATTTATCTATTACTACCATTTCAAGGCAGATAGAATGATCTGAGGAAGACTCCAAGGGAAGCTTCATTCAAAGAGATCTCCCATAATTTTTTTCATAAATTTCGAAATTCTACTTGTTTCTCTTTTTGCTTGGGGTATGGAAATCTCTTGTTAATTTGTGAGTTTATTATTATTGTTATTATTATCATTATTTTTTTGTGAGTAGGGAGGATTATATATTAAATTTCTTTCATCTATGAGTACTTTATAAATTATATTTTCATATTCATTCACAAATACTTTGTGTTCTTAAAATGAGTCACAGTGGAGGTAGCTTTGATTATAAAGTTTGACATGGAAATCATCTCTAACAAGCTTTTCTCTTTGGAAAGTGAACACTAAGGTATGAATATTAGACTTATGGATGCATATGAATGACTTCAGTAATCTAGTCACAGAATTTTCCTAGACCAAGTCCCATATACAGTCTTTTCTTTTTAGGGAAGATCTAGTTACTTTCTTATGACTACATATTTGTAGTACATTATGATTGTTTACATTGAGGAATTAGCACATGTACATAATACATTTCAATTCTTTTCTTATTCCAATGACACAAAAAATAATTCCAAGTACAAATTCTACAGAAAAATGAAAAACATCTTTGATACACTCTTCTTTTAAACATTAAGTGTGATACCTTTCTGTTGCATGGCCAGTTTCTCAGTTTAACTTAGGTCAACAGATGATGGTTTCCTTAATACTCATTAGCTATTAAGCCATGTGTTAGTGGCACATTCTGTATCTGAGGAAGTTATAATTGCATTCGATGGGAGAAGACAGTGATTGATGAAATTGTTGGCACCAAAATTAGGTAGAACAATTTAACTTCTATATGATTCTAACAATCACCATAATGATAATGGCAATATTATCATGTGATTTACAATTCACTAAATACTGTGGCAGTTGTGTGGCTGTTTAGGAATAGTTTGATCTTTTTTATAGATAGAAGTAGTTATTGTCATTCCCCAGCTTCCTCAAAGTTGTGGTTGTTTTGGAGAATGAGAAAAGAAGGGAAACGTGAAGCATCAGCCAGTGGAAGATAGGATCAAATGGACTTGCTTCTAGCTATACTCATTCAATAACTATTAGAAAATGTAGAATCAGGAGGACTACTGAATGAGGAAGAATAAATCCTCATAATAATCATACCAAGAAAGGGAAAGGACAATTACAAATAAGTATTTCTTTGGCTGTATTCCTTCTGCTTTGTAGAAAAGCCAATATCCCTCAAATTCTTCTAAAAGTAGTTCTGAAAGTTTCTAGGAAACTCTTATTGTGCTCTGTAGCCAAATCATTTGGTTGCACTGTATCATTTGTGATCTCTTTTGCTCCAAATCACTATGGCAATGAACAAAGCAGCAGTTCTTTCAGTAATGTATCCCAGAGGTGTCTATACATGGTATTGCACAGCCAAAATGGAAATGCCAGATGCCAAGGGCTGTGATGTCTAAACTGAAAGTCCCATTGGAAACTTTTGGGCCAATATAACAATCTCATGCAATCTAAACAGTCTCATTTACTTTGTTTTAATTTTTAAAATTGTAGTCCTTTTGTTGTGGAAGGAATTGGTAAGTGACACATAGAGAGGCAGTGGAATGGAAGTAAAATAACAAAAGTTTTATTTGCTGACAAAGATCAATCCCACATAAAGCAATGCTCAGATCAATCCAGTACTGGGCTACAACTCCTTCTTTTATAGGTTTTACAGCCTTGATCTCATTCAGGTGGTTACATTTCATTTTCACAGTTCACGTTGCTAATATTCAAAACATGGTGGAGAGACAGTTGAATTTCACCCTGGATATAGCACTTCTTTGGTAGGGGAGGCTACCTTTAAAATTCATCCAGTTTTCTATCCTAGCCTGCTAAGGGGGCTTGTCCGGTCAGCAAAGTTAACAATGGCTCTTTTCATATACAAAACTTTTGAGGAAGACTAGATGCCTCTGGTGCCTGTTGATTCTGAACTAAACAAAGCAAATGGCAGAAGTTATTTTACATTGTGACATTTTGTAGGGTTTTGATATTAAAGTTTTCTCTATCATTTTTTGTTTTTGAGCTCAAATATGAGGTCAAAGTTGATAGACCAAAGTGAAAGACAGAAATGAGGCTTCCCGCAGAATCATCCTTACCTTTGTCCTGCTCATTGGTACTACAAAGAAACCAATTTGCCTAGATTTCTTCTCCTTTCAGGTTATTTCTATTAGAGGTTTCCCAGGATCCTTTACGCACAGGAACTTGATGGACTCAGGAAAGTATGACCTAGAAATAATGTTTAAAAGAAGTAGGTATCAAAGATATTTTCCATTTTCCTTGAGAATTTCTACTTGGTATTATTTCTTGTACTGCTGGGATGAGAAGAGAATTAAAATGTATTAAGTACATGTGCCAATCAAGGAGGAAAATCCTTGCCAAGAATCCTCGATACTTTGTTACTCGAATTGTGACCCTCAAGTCCCACCATCACCCAACACCAGTAGGTGCAACATACCAACCCACCTCGATTTCTAGCTCAGATTCTGTGTCATAACAAGGTAGTCAGGTGATTCCCACACATGGAAAAGTCTGAAAAGCCCTGCTCTAATACATATTTCCTTACATATTGTTAGCCAGAACTTGATGGCAGGACTATTCTCAGGTGAAATGGAGTAGGGGAAAGTAATCTTTCTTTCTCAGTGTCTTTAGAGGAAACAGAAAAGGGCAAATGAGATAGAAAATGGCAGATGTGTAGGTAATCCCCAGCCAGCCGTGGTGTTTTTCCATGAAAAGAGTGATACCAAACACCAGGCTCCCTACAGTGCAGTGTACCCCTGTGACTCCGAGTTATGCAGACTGTGAACACTGTCCAGGGATGAAGCACTGGCTTCATGAGTAGTATTTTTAACAGCAGGTTGAGACTTTACCCATGTGATTTTGGAAAAGTTTCTTGTTTTTATAATCTTGAGGTTTAAGAGTACTGTCTGACCAAGGAGAATTTAAAGAAAAAACATTAAAGCTAGTATAATTGAAGGGAAGGTAAAGATTGTAAAATAACAGGTTCATTTGCAGTTCTGGTTTGTAAGAAACATATTTTGCCTCAGAAAAGCCAATAAAATATATTCTCAAGTACATTATTTTCCTGTTATACATTACTTATCTGGAATTATTAAAAAAATTACAAAGAAGGTTATTTAAAAATATAAAATAGGTGGCCTGCCTTGCAAACACAAGGACCTGAGTTCAATCCCCCGTACCAAAAAAAAAAAAAAAAAACCCAAAAAGCCCAAAAACAAAAACAAACAAACAAACAAAAAAATATATATATAATAAATCTGGTTTACCAGATTTTAGACTAATTTTAAAACTAAGAATTGTGCTGTTCCAAGATTGAGCTATTAACAAACTAACTCTTAAATGTTTCATAAAGTAAAACTGTGACAAGCTTTTGAATCATACAGAGTAATAAAACAATAGCATAAATGGTATACAGAAAGAGTAATAAAAGAGAAATGTAGGGTACTTTATCTTGAGCAAAGATCTTATAAACTCAATTAAAGTCAATATTGGTGTGACCATGGTAAGTATGTGATGATTTATGTGTGATGATATAAATACTCTGCACAATTATTTAGAAAATTCCTATTGAGTGATCAGTCCCCTTGGCTACTCAAGAGCACTTTTGAGAATCATTTTTAGGCTACATTGTCACCTCTTCTCAACCAAATTCTTATTTTGTTTCATCCATTAAAAATGTATGTCCCAATTAACCTATCTCATTGTTGCCTTACCAAATGGATATAACCCCAGGGGAAACTGGCATACTTGCTGTAAAGTATCAGAGGAATCTTCGTTTTAGAAAGGGCTGTCTCAGAAAGGATACAAACACACCCTCTAATTTGGAAGTAGAGATGCAGTGGTCATATGCAGGACAGCAAAAACTTAGGTGCAGGTCACTTCTTGCATTGCTTGGCATGCAATGCCAACTATGTACTAGGTGCACATAGTTCTCACTGAATTAGCTGGAAGGGCCCTGCAGAGATTGGCTGGCAGGCTATGGTGCCTGCTAAAACAACTGTGACTTTCAATAAAAATCCATGCCATGGCTGCCAAAACAAACTCATGAAAATTGTCCACTTTCAGGCAAACCGGACAAAAAACTTAGGAAGACTGGAGTCACTATTTAAAGGGTTCTATAAGAGCCAAGAGAAATGTATTCCTGATTTATTTGGATACCAGTTCTTATAAATGGTAAAGCCACAGAGAGCCAAATGTGCATTTCATAGGTGGATCCTGGACTCAGCTCAGCCTCATCTGGCCAGCAAAAACAATGAGGCTCCTTGGCCCTTTTGTATTAGACACTAAGTAGAGATTTCAGAAATTTGGTGATATTTTATGTTAAATTTAAAGATTTAATGATGAATTTGGTGATTGGGAACAAATCCTATCTTCATTTTTTTCAGACAGATTGTGTTTGTTGAACTCAAAGGAAAGCAATATTTTCAACAGAACAAAAAGCAAGTTTGACTAAGTAACTGAAAATCTTTAAAAAGTATACTTTTTTCTTTTCTGAGTTTCAGATTCTCATCAAATGTGAGTTATACCCATTCAGTTTAGTGATAAATCAGAATGTCACCACTTGACTTTGGCAAAGCTACCTTGTAATGAGGATGAAAGGTGCATGGAACAGTTTGTATCTGAGTCATTAGGTTTTCCTTCAACAGCACGAATGTGTCATCTGATTTGTCATGTCTCATCTTGAGCAATAGAAGCCAGAGTGGACAGAAGGAGGGATGGGAAGGGCACTGGCCTGCAGATCAGGAGACAACAGCCACATATCAACATGCATGCATACAATCATAAAGCTGTTTTCTGAAAGCACACACGAGACACTGGTAATAGAAGAGCTCCAGAATGGGAACTTGGTGAGTTTGAGCAAAAAAAGAAACTCAGTTTTTTGTATTTCAGTTTTATTGTGCGTGTGTGTGTTTGTACTAGTAGTAGTAGAAAGGTAGGCACTGAGTAGATGTGTAGACAGATAAAGTGCCCATTCAAGAAAACAGATAAAACAGTAACAGTAGCAGAAGACCGAGTGAGAAAACCTGTATGCTCATTGGTTCTACTTTAAACTGGATGAATAATTTTCACGATCTGGACTTCATTTGTCTCTTCTATAAAATAAAGTAGAATAGAGCTCAGACTCCAAAAATAGTTGATATTTCTTAAAGCAGTGACTCTACAATTATAGAAATATATCTTTAAATTCTGTGACTGATCTGATATTGGAAAAATAACTATTAATAATAACAATGTGAGCTATAAACAGTATTTTACTAGCCAAAAAGTTAAAAATTTAATTGTGTGTTGGACAACTGCTCTGAAAAGTGGCATTAGGGAGTAGGAGGGAAGGAAAAAAATTTCTTAGGTGAAAGTCGCAGAGGACAGGGAGAGCTGGGTTATTCAAGTCTAGAGGATATAACAGGCATATGCAAGTGCAGCATCTAGTGAAGATCAGGTACAGTTGGCAGTGCCACCACATGAGTCTCTGCCACTCTTGCCTTCTAGAAGCCAACTGATTCTGATGCAAATGCCCTTCACTGGCTCCGCTGACCTCATCTCATTTTCCTGCAACTTGGCTCTGGTTTCACGGCTTCCAGACGGCTTTGCGCACGCTCACATAGCCCCTGACTTCCTTCTTTTCCACTCTAATTCCTCTACAGTTGTCCCTGGGACGTTATGGCCGAGTTCTCTGTCCCTGGACGTTTTCTGGCTTTCAGAGTGATTTTAGCTTCAGTCACCTACTAATGAGCATCCCCACCTCAGCTACTCGGGGAGAAGCTAGTGTGGAAAGGAGCACGGACGGTGAAGTGGGCGGGGTAGGCCCTTTGTTCACATTTGCGAGGTCCTCACTGATTGGCTATGTAAGTACGATTAAGCTACGTGAACTCTGTGTCTGCTGCTTCATCTGCAGTAGAGATCTTTATGGTGGGTTTGGAAAGAGTTCATTGATTTGTCATATTTTAGAAAGAAAGCTTTCTCACTCATATCCCATTTCACAGAATCCAAAGTACAAGGCTTAAAAGTGGCATTGTTGATATTTTGGATGGTATAAATCTATTTGTGCAGAGCTGGGTTGTGCTTTTCAAAGATATTTAGGGGCAACCTTGGCTTATACCCATGAGTAGCACTGTCCTTAATTCCACATGTAACAACCAAAAATGTTTCTAGACATTGCAAAATGTCCCTGGAGGTGGAGGAATCACTAATAACAGCTGATCTAGAGGATGTTTTCCCTCTAAGGTTTCATGTGGATCACAGGCTGCTGGAATAGCATAGGTGTCTGGGCAGTATTGTGTTTTTCTGGTAACCTCATCTTTTACTGTTTGCTCTCAACCACACCTCATTAGGGAGGTGGCCAGAGCAAGAGGGACAAGGAGCAAGTTTGTACACAAATAATCTGAAGGCGGTTAGAGCTTCTACAAGATAAACAAGACGATCCTTGCTAACATCAACCAACCACTGGGTAAAACCTTTATGGTATTACTCTAATCTAGTTTCTACTATAGCAAAGATTTCTCAGGAAATCAGAAAGTGAAGAGAGACAGAGGCAAACCCCATCTAGTCACAGCCAAGGAAGATCTCAATAGCATATCGCCTGGTGCAAAGCTTAGCACACAAGTAGAAAAATCTCTTTCACTCTCTGTTTCAGAATACAGTGCTACAGTAGCAAACCAGCTACCATCTCTCTCCCTGCTGTCATGAGGGGTTGACAAACAGGACCGGGGACTTAGCCTCCTTATTTCTTGGATTACATTCATGTTTATAGGCCTTGAACTCAGTCTGAGGAATTTTACCCTGCCCATCTCCAGCTCAATGGACTGGTGAATGGAGAAGAGCATTTCTAGTGGGAAAGGGGGCAGCAGGTGCAAATGCAGCAAATTCACTGTGGGACGAAAACGAGGAGACACTTGGAAGAGCTGGGGGGACTCACAGGCGGTGTTCTAAGAGGATGGTTCAGTGAGAGAAGTCGAACGTAAGCTGTGGGGAGGGTGTTGGTGTGCCATGAAGGTAGATGTGATGGTAATGAAGCCAGGGGCTAAACTCTTCCTCGGGAAGACAGTGTGGGTACAGCAGATTCATTTTTTAGAAAAGAGAGGATACCTGAGTCTGCTCAAAGGTTAAGAGGAATAAGCCAAATTCCAGCACTGAGGGAGGCTGAGGCAGAGATCACAAATTCAGTCCTCCCCAGAAACTTAGGTAGACTCTGTACCAACATTAAAAACTAAGAGGCTGGGCCAAGGATTCAGCTCAGTGGTGCCGCCACCCGCCTCGCAAGGGCAAGGTCCAGAGTTGATCCCTGGTACCAAAAAAATAAAAAAGAGGTTGGGGATGTATCTCAATGGTAGATCTCCCCTGGGTTCAGTTATCAGTACTGAAAAAATTAAAATGAAAGTGGAAAATGAAAAAGAAGAAGAAGAAGAAGCCAGTGCAATTAAAAAGAGAGGAAGTTAATTACCAGAGGGAAGAAGTGTCCCTTTCTCCAAGAATGGCAGAAAGCACGCCAGGGGGCTGAAGCCAGAAGACAGCAGGGTCAGCAATGCCCTGGCAACTTAGTGACTTAGCAAGGCCCTATCTCAAAATAAAGAAAATAAAAAGGGGATGGGGATGTAAATCACTGTGAAGGAACTGGGTCCACTCCCCCCCACACAAACAAATACACACACATAAACACACACACACACACTGATGAAGGCGGAGGAAGAGGAAAAGGATAAGAAGAAAAAAGACATTCCCCGACTTGAAGGGAAAACTTGCAATTTTTTCAAATTAAAACTGGAAATGCCTTCCATAAAATGTCCATATAGACAAATTAGACTATTATCAGCCACAACCCTTTAATTTAAACCAGTTTTAGAAATTTTGGGTTAATAAACTAGGGACTAAGTATTTATTAAACATTTATTGTTCACATGCCATAAAGCTTTGGAAAACTCTCTGAAATGAGATGCACAATTTATCTCAAAATATTTATATTAAGTAGGAGACCTTAAGTACTAAACCAGCCTTAACGTTCAGCAGCACAGCCATCCTCAGCAACTGCTCGCCATTATCACACTATTATCTCTTTTACCCAAAAGCTGTGTGATCAGCTCAGGGGACAAATATTAACTGTGTACCAACTAGGTACAAATGCTGCATTTGGCCAAATTTAGGGGTGTTGGGAGAAAAAATGGAAAACTGTACCAGAATCAGCGTGAGTTGCCCAGACACACAGGACAAATTTAAAATCTAAAACCTAAAACAGGACGTTTTACCACATAACATGTGCAAAATATTTTAAATATAGTGGAACATTAATATAATACTGAGGAATAGCCCTACCTATAGGAAGGAAGGTCAAAAGAAAGATAATCCTTCTATTTGCTCTGGAAATACTTTCATTATGCCAAAAATAAAGCAAGGCAATCTTTGGACAATTTTTTGGGAGGAGTCTGAATTTGAATACATGCCACGTAAACAAATAACTTAGGTGCCTTATTGATTTTAAAAAGTAAAACCAATAATCCTTCGGTTTTTGCCTGAAAATATGCAGCAGGACTAGATACTATTTTTAGTCTATTTTGTTCCAAGTATTCTACCTAAATATCACACTGCTCAGATGCATAAAAAATAGTACATCTATATCCTCTTCTAAAACAAAAATATTTTTCTTTGAACACAAGGGAAAGCTTGCTGTACTTTTTTGATAGGACAACTCGGGATGGGTTAGCATGGTTTTACTGTAAATGAGCTTGACCGTGACATCACGTGAGGCCACCACTCTAAGCCTTTTAGATATATGTACCTTGACATCATCTCCAAGAGGGCAGTAAACACAGGGGTGGTCAAGGTGACCTAGCCTGGGATATTACATTGGTTTGAGGCCCACTCAAATCATTCAGTACACAAACAAATACGGAGTGTATCTGTGGTATTAAAATTTCATGATGGAAGTAGGAGGAGTAGGGAAAACCCCTAAAATATCTTGACAGAGGTGGAGGTTACTAATCCCACTGAGCTGGAGACTTTGCTCAGTGGCATTGCCGCCTGCATAGCAAGTGCCACGTCCTGAGTTTGATCCCTGGTACCCCCCCACACAAATATTAATAATCACAACCGAGGTTGAGAAGCCTGCCCCATGGCAAGGAATCCTACAGACAGGATCTGTATAGGACAGGATTCTGTGTGTCAAATACAATCATATCTTAAAAGTCTTTAGTTTGCACTTAGAGTGCATCCATCTTCCTCCCTTTCTAACCTACCATAGGACATTTCTGGTAATGCTTTAAATTTAATTGAGTGAAGTAAGTAAAACTTAATTATGCAAAGGCTGTTCTTGGGCCAAAAGGAATTTTGAAAAACAATCCTTCCTTTTGAGGTCAGACCTTTCTCTGTGCTGTCAGCGAGATCTTGCAGGAGAGAGAAGGAAAGACAATGGGCACCAGAAAAACATATGCCCCCACCCGGATTTGCTTTGGATTAAGCTGGCAATCAAGCGAAAGTCCCGTTGTGTCCCAGAGCCCCAGTTTCCTCGACTATCAAACCCCACAGATCATCAGAGGGTTTGAGGACCAGAGGTGAAGTGGCTGACAACATTTGTGAGCTAGGTGATGAGAATGATGTAAATCATAATAAAGTAAAACAGAAAAGGGGCCCAGTGGCCTATCTTGCCAGATTTCACAAACATCCTGTTTGGGGACTGCTGCCATGAAAAAAAATCCTTGCACACAGGATGCAGCCTCTGCCAAAGTTAAGTAAACTGGACAGAATTATCAGTAGCGCATGGAGCACTATTCAGGCTATCAGTAAAAAGACGTGAGATGGTCAGAAACACCAGCCAGGAGAAAGCTTGCTGCTGCTCCATAACTGTCACAGCGATTCATTCACTGAATGAAAGTCAGGGGTTCGGGCACAGGCACAACAGCTGCGGTTTCTGAAGGGAAAGTGAACCGGAGCTTCCTGTGGTGGACTGCAAGGAGTCAGATCAGGAGTACTGGCGAATTCTGGCCTCATCCCTCACTGACACAAGTGCGATTGGCCATCACATAATCTGAGATAACTTGCAAGTCTTCAGGTGAGAAAATCTGTAGCAACACCCAACCAGAGCAGCTCCAAGGAAAGGCTTCAGTCCTTCGATCTGAGCTTAAGTGTCAGGAGCCCCATGAGACAACAGGAACACAGTTATCTGGAGGCTCGCTGGTTCCTGGTTGCCCAACAGATGTGAGTGGTTTAGCTGTCACCATAAATCAAGGGTTTCCCCCAATGTTATAAATAGGGATGGGTAAATATTTTGGATTCATCAGCTTCTAAGTATTTTTCAGATGTTTTTGGTTCAACCAAACAGAGCACATCATGGAGAGCACATTCTCCCTGGATTTTTTTTAAGAGCCCTGTGTGATTTACGGGAAATAGAATCCATATGTTTCTGCTTCATTTACACTTAAATAATCAAAAGTGTGTTGTAAGAACTATTTGATGTCCAAGATGCCTTCTGATCTTGATTGCTTCCCTCCTCCCCTAGTATAAAGCAGCTTAAAAGCTTTTGTCCCTTAAAACAAAAAAGGTAAAAGAGAGCACAGATGAGGGGGAGAGGCAGAGAGAACTCAGGAAGGCCTATTTTGCCGAGATGAAATAAATCTGAAGATCAACACAAATTTTCAAGCAAGTCCAGAATTTGAAAAAAACCAAAAGTTCCTATCCAGACAGTTTAGAAACTGTTCAGACAGGTTAGATGAATGTAGAAAAGGAGTCTTTCTTAAGTCCTTGCTATAGGCTGTTATTCCTGGGCTTCTTGAAAGCGATCGCCCCAGTCAGGGTAAAGAACTCCTTGAAATATTTTTATAAAGGAATATCTGCTCTTCATGTTGTTTTCTGGAGTTGTCCTGACTCAGGCCAGAGTTTCTGTCCTTTTGCCCTTTGACACATAGAGCCTGCCATGGGACTGAACAGTGTGTGTGTGTGCATTTGGGATGGTATTTTTTTATTGGCCAACTTCTTTAGAAGAGTATCTCAGTTAGCTTATAATTGGGCTGATAAAGCATGTAGTTCCTGTAATGTGAGAAATATGTCAACTGGGGATCCATAAATTAGTAAAATGCCAAATGTTGACTGTTTTCTTGCCCCATCTCAATATTTACTCGTGAATAATAAAATAGTTCTTATGTCATTTTAGTCGTGCATTATCATATTTAATGGAATTTTATGATTGGTAGCAGAAAAATATTAAAAGTGCTTTATGTAATAGCATAAAATAATTATCGTTAAATCTCTGTAGAGGATACTTCTATTCATTTGTGTAGCATGAAAGCAAGTTGGTGTGTGGAACTTGATCACCTAGGAGGGTCTTCAAACTGTGAGGTCCAATCTGACTTCAACAGAATCAACAGTCCAGTAAATGTTCTACACACGCCAGTTAAATTATCTAGGGCACAGAGGGCAGGGCTTTGGAATGTTAGAAAGTAACGGTTTTTGTTTTCTTAATGTCTACCCTAAGAAACATTTAATAATGTATTCCTTATCCTTATCACACATAGATAACACATAGACAACCAATGGTAACTTTGTGCCTTGTGAGTTAAGTATGTGCACTGGTACATCTGCGTGCGCATGAGCACACACACACACACACACACACACACACACACACACACCAGCATGCTTGCACAGAGTTTAATGAGATCTTATTATTTATATAGCAATGGTTGAAACTTTTCTGGCAACCTGTCAAGGATAATTTTTCCTTGGGGATGGTGGGTTTGGGATGATTCAAAGGAGCCTGCAGCCTAGATGCTGGGAAGGCACAATTCACAGTAGGGTTTTCATGCCTGTGAAAATCCGGTGACCCTGATGATCTGACAGGAGACAGGAGCTAAGATGCCATATCACCAGTGATGGGAAGTAGCTTTGATAGACAACTGCTTGGCTCTTCCTCTGAGTTCTGGTTTCTAACAGACCAATGGACCCACCCAGTGTCCTGGTTGGGGTCCCCTGCTGTGTATCTTCTCCTTTAGTCATATGTTGTGAACTTTTTCTCCAATTATAGTAATAAACTGTCTTGCCTTATGAGCTTTAATAATTGCAGAGCATTTCAGTGTGGTATTATACTACAACTATATTAAAATCGCAGCATATTTTTAACATGAACATTTAAAATTCATTATTCAAATATATTTTAAATGCTGATCTTGAAAGTGTTTTCTATATCTTAGGACATGTTAGGAAAAATAAAGTAAGCACAGCTTCTACAGTGGATAGCTGTATACATTTTAGACCAACACATAGAGAGCCTTTGAGTATCCATGTTTCTGTTCTAGGAAAGTTCCAGCTCTTTTACCAAAAAAAAAAAAAAATTTTAAAATGCCTAGAAAAGAAAATCGGTAATCAGTAAATACTGGGAGTATTTTTCTTCCTTAAAAAAGTAAATTGTGTTTCCACCCCATTTCATTCCTACAACCAAGAAGCTCACGACACAACTTAATCTGTCCCTCCTTGTTGGATACTAGGTCCATTAGTAAAGTTCTGGGAGCCAACCTCAAATAAAGCTGAGGTTCATATCTATTTTGATGTCTGTTTCTGATCCCTTGACCCTTGTTTTGGATTTCTCTAACTGGTGACCAGAGAGCTTAGTACTATCCCTTTTGTTGACAGGTTGCCAGGATACACCTAGCCTACAAAGGATGGGGTTCTGGTTACCCAGCAACATTATATACAAACACAAACTCCCATAAGAGGAATGTAAATTTTGCAGCTCCCAACTATTCTGCTCCTGTTTTGACCAGCCTTCTACCTGAATATTCAGAAGGGCTTGACATGCCGTGGTTAAAGCAGAATAGCAAGCTAAAGCACAAATGTTATAAGGTAAGGCTCTCAGACTTTTCAACTAACAACTGCTTACTTCAGATACTCTTGCTCTCCTACTTTCTTTTCATCAGTATGCAATAAATATTTAAAGAAATATTGAAAATAAAAATAATTAGACTTCAAGTAAAAAACTTCGAGTACTCTAACTGATATCATTTTACTTCACTGGATAGTACAGCAATGATGAGTAAACTATGGATTAAATGTTCTAATGGCCAAAAGATAATTGCATTCTGTTTAAAGGGATAATGCTTTAAATATTTTTCCTCAAAAAAAAGTAAATAGGCTCTTAACATTAATTTAATGCTATATGTTTGTTGGCTAGATTATCTATGAAAGCAAAATGGTCATACAGACCACCTCAGTTGAGTAGACTGTTTTTTAATTAATTGAGATAAAGTCTACATGGAGTGAAATTGAGTTGTTATATTCAAGTTCCTAAAATCAATAAGCTTAATACAACCATCACCTCAATCAAGGCATATGACATTTATATCAACCTGGATAGTTTCCTCATATCCTTTCTGGTCAGTCTTCCCTCTACTGTTCTGATTCCTGCCACCAAAGAATAATTTGGCCATTCATGAAATGAATATAAATAGAATTGTCTTACTTTTTCTCGCTGTTGAGACAAATCACCTGACACCCAAAGTTAAAAGAGGAAAGGTTTATTTAGCCACAGTTTGATGGAGTTTCTGTCCATAATTGGCTAGCTCCAAGGCTGGGCAGCATGGCATGCAGGAATCACAGCAGAGAAAAAGTGCATAGCAGGCAGAAGGTAGCAAAGCAATCAAGCAAGCAAGGCACCAGCAACAAGCCTGTTTCTGTCTCTTGTATCTTATTCAGGCTACCTGCTCTTAGGTGGGCAGCACTCACGCCCTTAATCCTAGTGCCCTTGGACCTAGCATTGTGCCATGAGTCAATCCTAGAATCACACACTCTGGATCCAGCCACCTCTGAAATCCCCACCTGTGAACACATTAGGCTTTGGAGAAACATCTAGACAGAAGCCGTATGAATCATAAAATATGTTCCTACTGTTACAGAAGGAATTGGCAAGTGACACACAGAGAGGCAGCAGAATGGGAGTAAAATAAAAGTTTACTGTATCAATGGGGATTGATGACACCTAATGGCGGTGCCCTGATAGACTCCCCCATTGGGTTACAACTCCTTCTTTTATAGGATTTATAGCTTTGATCTTACTCACTTGGTTACACTGCATTTTCACAGCTCACATTGCTGACACCCAAAACATAACAGCAAGGCAGTTGAATTTCAACCCAGATACAGTTCTTTGTCAGGGAAGTTACCTTTAAGATTTATTCAATTACCTACTCTAGCCAGGTGGAAAGGAGCTTGTTTGATTAACAAAGCTAACAATGGTTCTTTTCACTGACAAAACTTTTGTGAGAGACTAGGTATCTCTGGTACAGGTTAATTCTGAACTAAGCAGAGTGAGGGGCAGAGGTTATCTTATATTGTGATTTCCTAAGTTTTTGCTATTAAAGCGTTCCCTGCCACTATCTTTCTTTGACTCAGAGAAGTGTTTTGATGGTTTTTTTTTATGTTGCTTTGCACATTAGTGTTTCAATTTTTTATGACAGTATAGTTGCATTATGTGATTATTTCACATTTATCTCTTCTAGTGATTTGCATTTGGTTTGTTTTCCGTATGTTCCTCCTGTAACTAAGCAGCTATAAACATTCTTGCACACGTCTTTTTTCCTCCCAATTTCATTTTAAAAATTGTTTTTCTGGATTTATTTGTATTTTTGACAAAAATTGCATTTATCTAGGGAATACCATGAGATGCTCAATGCATGTATGTGTTGTGAATTGATTACCACCCAAGCTGAGCAAAGGTATCTATCACCTTACACAGTTACCTTTGTTTCCTTCCTTCCTTCCTTCCTTCCTTCTCTCCTTTTTCTTTCTTTTCTTCTTCTTCTAAAGAGAACACTTGTGATCCACTCATCCATGCTCAACAAATTTCAAGTAGACAATACATTAAATATTAACTATAATCATTATGTTGTATGTTAGGGTTCCAAGTAATTATTTATCATACAACTGAAGGTCTATGCCCTTTGAGAATGTTTTCCCTTCACTTCCAACCACTGGTAACCACCTTTTACCACCTTTCACTCAAATGACACAGAGATATATAAAAGATTGACATTACTAATCTTCAAGGAAATAGAAATCAAAACCACAAAATCAAATAGAGCTGGGGCTGTAGCTCAGTGATGCCATGCCTGCCCAGCAAAAGCAAGGTCCTGAGTTTGATCCCCAGTATGAGAAACAAAAACCAAAAAACAAACAAACAAAATACTAATGGAAAACCACAACAAGTTATCACCTGGCCCCTATTAGAGTGGATATTACAAAAAAAAATGGATAGTAAACCCACTTCTCATATATATACAATGACAACAAAATCAGTAGATTGCAGTGGTAATCTGCACCGTCATGTTCACTGCCGGATTATTTAACAGCCAAGTTATTACCTAAGTGTCCATGTGTTCATCAAAGATGAATGGATAAAGAAATTGTGACATATATATATATATATATATATTCCACTTTTAACAAGAAGTAGCTTCTACCACTTGTATCAACATAGATGAACCTAAGTGAAATAAATCAGATGCAGAAAGACAAGCACCGTATGACATGACTTATTTGTGGAGTCTAAAAAAAGGCTTGCCTGTCTTTTGGTAGACAGAGATTGCTTATCCTGGGTGCAGACTTAGGAAGAAAATTGATAGGTTAGAGTGCAGATAAAGCGATATGCCACTACAGTAATAATTTTTACTTACTGCTGACTATGTTGGAAAATTCTATGTGGACTTCATGGAGATTTGTATCTCTTTGTACCATCTGTTCACATCTTTTGCCCATTTTAAATGGTGTTTTTTCTATGAATTTGTAATTCAAAGACAACAAAATGCACCCATCCATCTTAAGTATACAACTTAATGAGTCTGACTGATGATGGGATCGGCTCAGTGTAATCACCAAAGATGTCAATCGGAAATCACGCTCATCCACCTTCGTCATCAGCTCTCCACCCACAACTACTCCCCAAGCCAGCCCGATCTTACTTTCTGTCACTACAGAGTAGCTTTGCCTGAAGCTTTGTATAAATGGAATAATTCAGTATCGAATCTTTTGTATCTAACATTTTTCAGCTTCGTATTTTGGGGAGAGTGTGCATTGTTGTGTGTATGAGTAGTTTGTTCTTTTATATTATGGTGCAGTACTCTTAATGAATATGCTGCAATTAATTTAAAATCATGTATTTGTTGATGTATATTTAAGTTTTCACTTTTGCACTATTATAAGTGTAGCTGTTACAAACATTTGTATCTGGCATTTTATGAACACGTGCTTTCATTTCTCTTAGGTAATTCTTTAGAACACCCATACTGAGTAGGTGTAGGTTTAACTTCATGAGAAACTACCGAACAGCGGCCTCAACATTTCACATTCCCACCAGAAGCACTTTTTACTTCAACCATCCTGGTGCATGGATCTAGTAATATCTCTATGGCTTCCATTCATATTTTTCTGATGACTAACAATGAATACTGTTGAATATTATTTCATGAGCAATTAACTATACATTCTTGTTGTTGACAGTCTTATTCAAAGCTTTTTCCTATTTAAAATTCGGACTTTATATACATATAAGTGAAAAGTGTACTTATTTTTAAATATTAATCTTGAGAGAATTTTGTTCCAATCTGTGACTTGCCTTTTAATTTTCTTAAGTGTTTTTTAAAGAGCAAAAATATGGAACATATAATTTATTATATTATTCTCTTATATTTAGTATTTAATGTTTTTCTAAGAAATCTTTGCAAAGATCAAAATCATAAAGATATTTTCTTATGTTTTTTTCTAGAATATTTGTAGTGTCACCTTTTATATTTAGCTCTATAACCCATCTTGAGTTAATATCTTTGTAGTGAAAGTAGGAAATTGATGTTAATTTTCTCCTTGCATATACTCAGTTGTTTCACTGTTATGAGACACAAAGATTTCCCTTTCTCTATTGAATTGTCTTGGCATCTTTGTAAAGAAATGAACGGACCACATATTTGAGTTGACCATATATTTATGGACTCTATTCTGTTATATGTGTCTCTTTGTGTGTTGCTATTGGCATCATTAATTTTAATAAGCCAACATATCTTGGCTTTAGGTAATGAAGCAAATATTCAAAACAAATATTCAGAGCAAACATGGGAAGTGAATGCTTCCATAACTGCTTGCCAGTGGAACCATATAAAAAATTTCAACCAGGCCAGGCATTCTTCCTTGCATGTTGCTCAAATATTTCTCTGGGTAGTAACCTGATTTTAAATGGTTCTCTATTAAGCGAAAAACAAAAATATACTCAAATTTAGGGTCGGGGATTTAGCTCAGCGGTTCGGTGGCCTGCCTCGCAAGCACAAGGACCTGAGTTCGATCTCTGGTACCACAAAAAAAAAAAAAAATACTCAAATTTATTCAAGAATCATAATCCCAGTGAAAAGTATATCTTTTTTTGCCATTTAAGTTTTATTTATTCAATAATTATTGAATATCTACTATATTTCAGACAATGTTGTATATAGGGAATGGAGGAAGAAAATATTTCTTGGTTTAAAATTTCTTCAAGGATACATTATAATATGCATATTGCTGCTTATTTCACAATGTATTTCTCACAGTTAGGAAAGTGTAAACCTGGGGTAAAAAGCATCCAATTAAATGACTTCATATAATCATATAAATCAAGACAAAATCATCAAAAATTTTCCTAGGGAAAAAATATTTCCTACCTGTCCCATTTTTATATCACTGCCATAAATATCATGAAATAGTTTTTGAATCTGAAAATGTGAACAGTCATTTTTATCTGTTGCATTTTATAGCTTATTTTAGAATTGGAATCTTACATATTTTTTTCTAAGAGAAATTTGTTTAGCAATTAGAGCTCAGTATGGCTGCCTCCTCCCTGGGTCTACAAAATTTAAATGTGTGTGTAATACTACTTCAAATTATTTCCCCCAAACTCTCTGGTAAATAATACATTTTTCAAAGGCATATGCAATTCCAGAAAAAAGTTGCAAATGGTAGAATGCACAATTTCAGAACCCTTCCTTCCTGAGGGAGCAGTGATAATTCCTGTGGAGTCTTACCACAGGCAGGCATTCTTCCAAATGGCAATAGAAATATACTATGTTGGGAACAGTAAAGAGGGTGAATATGAAGGAATGAGTTAGTCGAGGATGACAGGCTTCATTTTGTGTGCAAACAAAACTTAACAGGATTCTGATTGTACTGAGTGTGATTTAAAATTTTATGTTGATCAATAATGGACATTTTAGTATTAATGGGATCCCCTCTGTTTTAATGCAGGGATTGGAATTTTTCTCAGGTATGTAAAAATAATACATAATACATAATTTATGCCTATAGGCCATACACTCTGCCATTATGGAGAAAAAGCAACCAGAAACAAAATACATCAAGGAATAACACATAGCTATGCTCCGATAAACCTTTACAAAAAGAAGCCAGATTTGAGGATGATTCACTGTCAACTCTTGTTCAAGGAATACTGATGAAATATCTACTCAGAATCATGCATTAATATTTAAAGAGGGCCAAGGATTTAGCTCAGTGGCACTGCACCTGCCTCAAGGTCCTGAACTCAAGGTCCTGAGTTCAATCCCTGGTGCGCGTGAGAGCGCGCACACACACACACACACACACACACACACACAGACACACACACAAAAGCCTGTCCATACCTGGGTGTCTAGGTTATGGTCATCCTCCTCTGAAGAGAAATGACAATTTAAGCTTTGAAAGTCATCAGCGTTCCTAGTATGTGTGGTCAAGAGAGATAATATATGAACAAACTTGGCTCAGGGAAGAAGAGCTCTGATTTTCCTTTACTTCCTACCTAATTGTACAGCACCCCTATTTCAGGTGGAGCTAGTCACATGGCCACCTTAGTTGTGTCTTTCTCCCCATTCCCTGGAGGAGGCCCAGCCATCTAATCTGGTTGCTCATTACTTGCTGAACATCTTTACCATGAGACGCAGTGCACAGTCCTTGGTTGGATTCATTTATCTTGGATTAAGTGTAGTTACCATCTACAACTGTAATATCATTAAACACCAAGTCCTTCAGCTAATATTATAAAGACGGATGAACAAAATTTAAATATTCAAGTAATCCTGAATTTTGAGAAAATACTGCAAAACCTTCCTTTCAAAAAGTTATTTTATATTTCTTTATTCCTTTATTTAAATAAGGGGGTTGATTTTTGTCAAAAATTTTTAATATAAAATAAGCTAATGTCATTCAACATTTAGTGCGATGGGCCGGGTGCTGGGGACATAGCTATGTAGAGAGGGAAGGAGATAAATAGCACATACAGGAACAAAAAATACCAAAACGTTTGGTAAGTGCAGTGAAGAAAATAAACAGCAATGTCACTGAACACAACTGACAGTGGTGGTGGGAGTGGTAAAATTGCACACATATCCATGTGTCTGTGTATTTGAACATGTGTGCTTGTGTATGTTTGCAAAAAAGGAGAAAAAATTACTAGAGAAAGCAAGGTCAGGAAAGGCCTCTCCAAACTGATAATAAATACTTAAACAGACTCCTAAAGGATGACGTAAGAAAGACTAGCGAGGCAGGAAGGGCGGACTGGAGACAGTGTGCAGATCGCAGGCGAAGCTGCTTCCCAGCCCCCACCCAGCCTGCCCCAGAGTGAGTTTGCCTTGGTGAGAAGGACGAAGTGCGAGGCAGAAAAGGGAGATTGAAAGGAGACCGAAGCAGAGAGTTAGGGACCCAGGTTACAGACTCCTTTCCTGGTCAGGAGTTCGGGTTTTACTCACAGAGCAGGGGAAAACAATGAAGGTCCTGATCATAAGGTGGGGGTTCAATGTGATTTCTCTGATTGCCGTGGATTAGAGGGGTCCCGGGTAGAAATGGTCATTGTCCCACTGTGACTGGTGTAGGCACAGCGACTCCGCAGGAGGCCTGCGCCTGCAGGCGCGTTCGAGAAGCATGAGTGGGCCCTTGAATGACGGGTGCGGAAATGTTCCTAAGGGAGGCGCCGCAGTGTGGAAAGAGGTCATCCATCATCACCTGAGTATAATGAAGGCAGAGTGAAAGATGGGAAGGGAGACTCACCTGTGTGTGTACAACTGACTATAGAACACTCAGTACAATAAGTATATATTAAAACATTTCCTGCTTATTGCTACTCAAGAACATATATTCATTAGATGATAGAAATATATAATATATGGTAAAAAGTATATACTTTATTTCCCAGCGAACCATCTTATATATGAAACAGAAAATTCAATAAACAAAAATTAAAACCATACTTTTTTATTGTTAGGCTAATTCCTATATAAAACACCATATCAAATGGAATTTAATTATCTTAACTGTTGGGATATTATGAATGTTGTAAAATGTTTCCAAATAAAGTTTTCAATAGATTCTTAGGAAAAAAATATTGATAAATAGAAAAAATACAGATTTCATAATATCTTCAGAAAGTTCACCTTATTCTATGCATTTTTCCCATATAGTAATGGAATTATAAGCTTCTGATATGTGAAAAAAATAGAAAAATAGGAACATATTAATGTGAACAAGTAAATGAAAACCAGTTTACAACATTTAAAAGGAAACTAAATTAGACCTGGATTATGGGTTTCTCTGAAAAGTTTGCCTGCGAGCTGAGCTAAGCACAGCAATCACAGGAAACTCCACAGGTAAAGAGCTGCACCGGGCCATAGGATTGAAGATCCTGAGATTGTCTGCTCTGCATAGAGGGTAGAAGGACACAATTTAAACAATGTAGTATGCACGCAGCATCTGCAGTTCTGCAGGAAAGGTCACGCACTAGTCTTGTTGAGCTTCTGATAATTCCAGACTTCTTACTTCGATGAAAAAGTACACCCTCATCCCTCTATATGGGGAGTAAGATTTCCTTTATTGGTACAGACATACAATCTCTACAGATACAGAATCAAAGTAAATGCATTGCAATAGTTAACCTGTCAGCTCATAAGTGGCAATGTTGGGTTATCTGGAAATACCTCTAAGGAATGAAATGGTAATGGTGATAGGAATGCTAAAGTTAAGTCACTCGATATTTGTTCTGGGCTGCACTACCAGAAGGCAGCACCCTGGACATCATTCCACAAATCCAGTTCCAGTGTCTTCGGATAGCAGAGCATTTATTATAAGGACACATATACAAGAAAGCACAAGCAATTTAACCTCAAGGCCTTGTACTAGAAGAATTCCTAGCCAAAGAGTTGACTTTGTTCTCTGGTCCAGATACCAAAACTAAAAGTTTTGAAATGCTAGAGGGAAAGTAAAAGAACTTTTCAACTGAATTGCTTTTATTTCTACTGAGCAGACAGTTAATAGTCCAGGCATTATTCCCATTGATTGTTCAGTCCTAACCTCTTTAAGATTTCTTGCTCAAGTTAGTTTACAAATTTGAGCAGAATTAGAGGCTCCCCTTGTTTCCTCTTGTGGGAGGGGCTCAGAAATAGATCTAGTCACAGCCACACTCGGAACCCGCCTTCTGCTGACTGCCCAGCTCTGCTCCTGTCAACTCCAATGGGAGGTAGGGAATTGACCCTTTATGCTAATATGCTGTAGGATGTGACCCCTCAGCACCAGCAAATCAGACAGCAGCAAGTGTTATCAGCAGGGGCTACGAGTAAGGCAAGCAGCACGATTGAAATATTTCATACTGATTTAACAAGTTAGAAAACATACAAATATTTCTCATAACTTTGCAGTATTTATTTTCTTTCCAAGGGTAAGGCTGAAATGTCTTTTAATTAAATCTAAATAAAATGTGGTTTGAGTTAGCAAGAGAATGAAAGCATTTGAATTCTTCAGAACATTTTAATATGAGATATAACTTAAAAAATCTACAGTTAGCCACTAATTATATTTTCTAATATCATATTATCAAACTATGTGGAAGAAGAAAAGTATATACCGGGCATAGTAGTGCATGCCTGTAATCCCAGCACTCGGGAGGCTGAGGCAGGAGGATTGCTGAGTTTAAGACCAGCCTGGGCTACAAAGTGAGTTCCAGGTCAGTCTCAACTACATAGTGAGACCCTGTTTCAAATAAAAAAGTATATAATAACAATTATATCACTTTTAACCTATCAGCATACTAAGCATTCTATCTTACTTGTAATCTTCACAACTCTACAAGGAGAGTGGTACATTCCATTTAACATAGGAAAAAAACTAAGCAGAGAGATTAAATATCTCACTCAAGATTACACAACTAGCCAGGCCTGGTGGTGCATGCCTGTAATTCCAACACTGAGAAAGCTGAGGCAGGGACTGAGTTCAAGATTGTCTTGGGCTACACAACAAATTCAAAATCTGTATTGTACAATGCAACTTTGTCTAAAAAAAAAACCACAATTATTAGGCATTTTTGAAGTTAGGGTTTGAACCTAGGTTTGAGTTTATGAGTTATACAAAACAAGACAAAACTGGAGAGAAGACTAGTTTCTTATATGAAGGATTGTTTTCTGTTGTGTGAGATAGGGATTCACTGTTAAGTTCCTTGACTGTCCCATTAGGGAAGACATTTATAGAAGTGGTAACATTGTATAGAGTTTACACAAATACACAGAAGACAAATAAAATTGGGTACTACTGCAATGTTGATTGGTGGATTGTATCAATGTCGATATCCTGGCCTGAACTATTACACTACAGTTTTGCAAAATGTTACCACTGGAGGACATTAGGCAAATATACAAAGGATCTTCACACTAGTTCTCTCAATTGTGTTTGATTATTCATAGCAATAAACTTATAATTAAATCAATTATGATATAACAGTCCTAAAAATTAATATTAATTCTTAATGTCTTTGCTGTAAGGTAGATTTTTAAAGACCATGATGTGATAAATTGAAACAGGATAAAATGCAAATAGGGAAGTGAAAACTTCTGCAAGTTGATCCAAACAGTCTAGTCTACGGTACACACAGAGGGAGACTTGGCAATAAACCCTGTGGGTACAGCTGAGAGCTAGGGGCACAGCTACAAACACAGAACAATAATTCAACAAGGCTTTAAGCAAAGGCTCTGATGCTGAATTACCGGATAGTGATCTTTGTTCATGAAGGAGCCATCAGGCAAGAAAACAACTGTCTCGTTTTAATCTCTGGCAAGTTAAAACCCAGTTAACTGTCTCATTTTAATCTCTGGCAAATTGAAACCCAGTTTTTCCAGCTCCATTTATTAAAGAGGCTGTCTTTCCTCCAGTGAGGGTGTTCGGCTCCTTTGTCAAAGATGAGGTAGCTGTGTGTGTCTAGAGTTGGTTCTGCATCTTCTGATCTGTTACTCTGGTCCTCAGGTCTGTTTCTTTGCCAATACCTTGCTGTTTTATCACAGTAGCTTTGTAGTATAGGTTCCAGTTGGGGATTGTGATACTCGGTAACTTGTCTTTGTTAAACTTAAATTAAAATGGATTAAAGATCTAAATATTAAAACAGAAACACTAAACTGGGTGGAAGAGAGGTTAGATAGAATTCTTGAAGACATTGGTGTAGGAAAAGATTTTATGAACAAAACCTCAGTTGCCCATGAACTAGCACAAACAATCAACAAGTGGGATCTCTCCTTATTAAAAAGCTTCTGCACAGAAAGAGAAACAACCAATAGTGTGAAGAGACAACCCAAAATGTGGGAAAACTTTTGAGCAGCTCTACCCCAGACAAAGGTCTACTATCTACAATATATAACAAACTTAAAAAAAATCGGACCACCAAAATTTAAAGACCCACTCAAAAAATGGGCATCTGACATGAACATGAATTTCTTGGACAAAAAAGTGGAAATAGCAAAAAACAAACAAAAAAACCCATGAAAAAATGTTCAGCATCACTGGTCATTTGAGAGATGTAAATGAAAACAACACTGAGATTCTGCCTCATCCCAGAAAGAATGGCTGCTATCATGAAATCAACCAATTACAAATGCAGGGGGCTGTGGGCAAAGAGGAGCCCTGCTCCACTGCTGGTGGGAGTGCAGACTGGGGCAACCACTGTGGAAATCAGTATGGAGATGCCTCGGAGAACTAGGATTGCAGGTCCCATTTGGCCCAGCTATTCCCCTGCTGGGTATCTTCCCCAAAGAATTAAAAGAATCATACCTCAGTGATATATATGCACTCTTGTTCATAGCAGCACAATTTGTAATAGCGAAAACTTGGAAGCAGCTCAATTGCCCATCAACAGGAGCCTGGATAAAGAAAATGTGATTTGTTTGGTTTTTTTTAAGTAAAGTGGAGTACTACTTAGCCATAAAGAATGATAAACTAGAGGCATTTATAGCTAAATGTATATACATTGAGGCAATACTCTTAAGTAAAATAAATAGGACTTGTGTAAATACCAAATGGTTTCTCTAGTGTGAGAAATTGAAAATGTACATAAGGACTAAAAGATATAACAGATAATGTGAAATAGGAAGAAAAGGCACAAAGGGGAAGGTGAAGTGGGAGGGGTAGGGGAAAGAAAAAGGGTGCATCTAAGTCAAGTTACTGAGGAAAACGGTTAATGAAAATTCTCTGTGCAATAAACATGAAGATGAAAACAAAGGCTGTACAGAATGTCCCTCAAAGGGGAAGGGAAAACAACTCAAAGTGTGAACTGTGCTGGCCACACAGAGCAGAATGCAAAATCTGAAAGGAGTGTGCCCTCAGACACTGGTTGAGGGTTCTCACTAGAGCAAGGGAGTCATATTGGACCCTTATCTTTTTTTACTATACAATGAACTGTTTTACAACGGTCCTACTGGAGGGCTGACTTTGGGGCATCTCAGCAAGGTGTGGTGGGTGGAGTTTCCCAGGGTAGTGTTTTATTATTTATTTATTTAGGTACTGGGGGGTCCAAGCCCTGAACTTGCGAGGCAGGCAGCAGAACCACTGAGCCAAATCCCTGGCCTTAGGGTAGTGTTTTCTAGGGAGACTTGAGCTAGGTTTCTATGCTCTGATTGTTAAAATTCTCCGGCATGGTATAGAAAAAAAAATAGGCTAAATGTTTTTGCTGTCTTTACAAGACTGATTTGTTTCTCTTGAGATGATTCAGCTTTCTACTACTAGTGTGGCACATTACCATAAAATTAGTGGTTTAAAACAACACAAAGTCATTATCTTACAATTCTATAAGTCGGAAACCCAATACGGGACTCCTTCAGCAAAACTGAGGGGTCAGCAAGGCTGTGTCATTTTTGAAGGTCCTAATGGAGACCCATTTCCTGGCTCTTCCCAGCTTCTATAGAGAGTCCACATTTCCGGGCGTGGGCTGTACATTCCCTGCTCCGTCAGTCAGGAAAGGCAGTGACACAGAGCCAACCGAGCCCTTCTGTCTTTGGGCCTTTCCTGTTGCTGCTGCTTTTGTAGCAATTTGGGAAAAGGTTGTCCACATGTTAAGAACGCATGTGATTAGACTGGACCCATCATCTTTAATACACACTGTTCTGCTCTCTCCAGAACATAATGAGTACATACACTTCTGTGGTGAGCTGGCTCCATTACCTTTATCTCTCTAGAAAAATGGGATACTTTCTCTTCATTCTCTTCCTAATGGTGTTTTGTCATTTGTGTTGGGCTGTAGTGGACTTACAGTGGAGATAGTGGAAACAACGAAACAATGTAACATAGAACAAAAAAGACAGTCTGTTGGAAACGCAGGAAAGGCCCGAAAAATCAGTATCCACAGCACTGATTTGTAACTGAATTTTTCCAATCAAATATCCTAACCTTTCCAATCTTAAATGTGACTTGAAATATGTACAGGGTCTTCTTTTTGGTTACTATAGGAAAACAGAATAGGCAGCTGATACTCTTACTGACTTCCATGCTATTTGATAGCAATTGGACATGGAGTAAAATGAGGTTGTTTTCAAAATTTAAAATTTTAAACCACAAAATATTTAAACTATAGGCTACAGAAGTTTTCAAATAAGGAGCTATCACCACATTTCATGTTTTACCTGGGGTCCTGGGACACAGAATGAGTAAGTTTCTCCTAAATGTGGGGAGAGTCATTCTAATGGCTTTCTGTCCTGTGCAATCTCCTTTGCAAAAAGAAAAGATGTAATGCTGAGGAATCTGAATCATGAATGAACTCTAACATTTTCCCTGTAAAGAAAGCATTGCTTGTAAGACTCAGTGATGTCAAGTGGACTGACAGTAGTTTTTTGGTGACTTATTTACATAGGAAGATGAGAAATGTGGGGAGAACAGCAATGAAAAGCCCATATTAAGAAATAGCAGTGCTTGTGGCATCTATAAACTGTCAAGTTTCTTGAATCACCACTAGCGAAGTCACAGTGATTTAATCAGAATATAGAAGTTGCCTTCATTTCTACACACAGCAGGAAGCCAGCCTACCTTCCGGTCCTGTTCTGTAGTTTACTTCCTGACGGGGGATTTTTCCCCAACTACAGCTTTGGCTAATAGGTGCATTATTAACAAAGGGTGTTGATGTCTGTAATGAACAATAATAATGATCAGCTTGAGTCAGCCAGGCTGCAGGAGCCCTTGACCTCTCTCGGAGGTTGACAGCACCAGGGCACAACTTTGAGATGTTTCCAGGGTGAGTAAGGGTAGAGGTGAGTTTCACTTTCCTAATGCCAGTCTCTCCTGGCCAAGAAGCTCCCTTCAAAGCACCCGTGTTCTTCACTGTGTTTGCTTGCAGCCGGGCCTGCTTGTCCAGTGACCACCCCCCACATGCTGCCACCCCGTGGCTTGGGAGCCTGTGCTGACAGCGTTACATGAGTGACAGGTAAACCAAGGCATGCACACAGAAGAGACTCTGTGCAAGGCATCACATAATGGTCCAGTAAACACATGTATTCACAACTTTAAATTATAATGCTAAACCATGAATATCTAATTTCACCCAATTTTTTCATTATAGTACCCCAATTTTAGATGTTATATGCAGGAGATCTCACACTAGGTTAAGATGGCGTTGCTGTACTAGTCTTATGAAGTTTCAGCTCAAAATATTTTGTAGGTACTTTTTGACAAAAATGGTCAGTTTGGCAGAAAGAAAAAGTGCACCAAATTCTTGAATCCCCCTGAGGAAACATAAGTCTCTAAGGAAGTACTTCCATACCAAATCCTGAGAATCTAACAATTGTTTTTTTGTTGTTTTTGTTAATATCTTATATATAATCTTTTAATTGATTATGTACACAAATGATAGAAAACATCTAGAATTCCTTATCTGGCGAGTCATTCAATGGTAAAGTAAGTCCATGGGCTAAGATACAGTAATTGCTCTTATAATATCAACTGATAAATAATTACAGAATGCCTTAAAAAATATGCAGATGACCTGCAAAACACATTTTTGTGAGTGTTTTCCTTTTTTCTTCTCCTTGATGTCCTACATTTGTGTTCCAAACACTGGCAGCATTCTGTTACATGCGTCCTCTCTCGTGATGCTCCAATGCCTGTGAACATTTCCTCCCAAGTTACCTATTGTTTCTTTTTTCCTAGGCCTTTTCCTTCCTCCTTGCATTTCATCCTTACTCTACTTTCATTAGGAAGATTCCTTTCTAGATTTTCACTACTAACTATGTTGAGTTTTTTAGTAATGATATCTTCCAAAAAAGGTAGGATAACTTTCCAGTTTCTGAAGGTCTGGGATTCCCAGCTTCTTTAAGGGATTTTCAAATATTTAATTAAGAAGAAAAATATGTGAAAGGCACAGTTTCAGACAAGGATCACAAATGGTCACAAAGCCAAATGCTCCTGAGTATAAAGGATGAACTATAAATTAATGAAGCAGATTGGTGAAAAACTTTGGAGACTGAACTTTTTTGGTTTGTGTTTTTAGCCCTATCCCTCTACTGTAGGGCTTTTTTTACATATTATTTTATTAGAGTATTTAGTAATACAGAATAATAACATTTGTTTTGGTATATTGGCATATGCATATTATATATTTTTATTATACTTAATTATATTATATTTTAATTCCCATTACCCTATTCTCTCTTTACTCCCTTGCTTCTGATCTCCTTCCTCAATCCTAATATTCTACCTTCTACTTTCCAGTCATGGTCTCATCTTTTTAGAGTGCTCATATAAAACATGATACTTAACTTTTTGAGTGTGATTTATGTTGGCTAATATAAGGATCATCCATTTATTTTATTATTCTTTATAGCTGAGTGGCATTTCATTCTCTCTCTCTCTCTCTCTTTCTCTCTCTCTCTCTCTCTCTCTCTCTCACACACACACACACACACACACACACACACACAATTTTCTTTAGTCTTTAATTCTTTTAGAAGTATACCAAAGAGTTGTATAGCTGGATCAAATGGTATCCCTCTTTTTACGTTTCTTTGAGGATTCTCTTCTTATTTCCATAGTGGTTGCACTAGTTTCATTTCCACCAACAATGTAGAAGATTTCTTTTCTCTTGCATCTTCACCAGTGTGCAAATATATGTGTGTGTGCATATATATATATATGTGTGTGTGTGTGTGTGTGTGTGTGTGTGTGTGTATGATATTCTCTATCAGAAGAGTAGCTAAAACAACTTTGATTGTGTAGGTTGTCTTCTCACTCTATTGAGTGCTACTTTTGCTATGTGTAAGCTTTCAATTTGATATAGTCTGATTTGTCGATTCTTGATATTTTTTCCTGTGTTTTTGGAGTCCTATTCAGGAAGTCTTTGCCTGTGCCTATAGGTTCAGTGTTTCTCCTTTTTTCTTCTAGCAGTTTCAAAATTTCCAGCCTTACATCTAGATCCTTGATTCTTTTTTTATTTTGGTACTGGGGATTGAACTCAGGTCCTTGTGCTTGCAAGGCAGGCCACTGAACCGCTGAGCTAAATCCCTGGCCCAATCCTTGATTCATTTTTATTTTATTTTATTACAGAGTGAGACATAGGAGTCTAGTTTCAATCTTTTTACATGTGGATGTGCATGAGGCTGTCTTTTCTCCAACATAATATTTTTGCTGTTAAAATTCAGATGGCTGTAGTTGCACAGGTTTGGTGCAGTATCTTCTGTTATATTCCAGTGGTCTACATGTCTGTTTTTCAAGGCACAGCTTGAGCTTATGTTGGATATCACCATGTGGCTTGTAGGCTCTTTCTGGCTAGATCTTCCATTTTTTCAAGATAAACCAAAAATCCTTATTTTATGTGATGTCTCACAATTTTCAAATAAGGACCACTAATTCAAACATTTTAAACTCTTTTTAGACTAAAAAGAATATATCTATGGGCCATATCTTGCCTATGAGCCAATACCTTGGGTAGAATTATCCTAAACATGAGAAAATGTGGTAAGTAGGTTCCGTTAACACTCACTACTCAACAGTCTGATTCCTCTGACTCCTCCACCCTCCACCATCCTTTTTTTTCCTTTTGCCTATCCTTTGAAGTTCTGTGCATTATAGGCCTCTCGTGAGATTATACTGATGGTTTCCATAACCAATTCTCCACCACTGCAAAGGTCAACATAACAACTACGTGGTCATACCTGTGTGGCATTCATGACTCTTGGGTACTCTGTGATTTGGAGACTCAAAATAGAGTGAAAAGTACAGGCCTGGCCTAACAATAGCTTTCCTAGGGTGATATTATGACTCTCAGTGACAGAAAGTGTCCTTGTAGAAGGCTCTATTTAGAATGTTTTGCTGTTGTTGTTGTTGTTGTTGTTTCCATAGATTTTTCTAACACCATAGACTCTTATGTCCACATTTGATAGTTACCTTGAGTGAAACAACTTTTCTTGGTTTGAAATTTTTTACTAGGAAGGCAAGAAAGAAAGGAAAAATTTTAATAGTTGTTCAAAATCAGTCAGGAATGCCAATATTCCCTCAAAGCCATGCCTTGGGCTAAATGGCTTTTCTGAAAGTGTTTCTGTATTTTAACTTTCAAACACTTCCCAATTATTCTTACAGGGCCTTCTGTCCACTCACATCAGCTGTGCTGAGGAATATGACCCAGAAATTAGTGTAGACAACCAGCCAGTGTGAACTGCATCAATCCCCAAACCCTGTGGGGCACTGTTGGTCTGTGAGAAGAGCTACAGTGTTTTATCTGCCTCTGTAACAACAAGGACTTGTGGTTGAGTAATCATCAGAGAAAGAGTTTCATATAAAATTAGGGAAAATAGAAATATGCTAAAAATGGCGGGTTCCCCTTATAATTTAGTTCAGTCAGTGGCTAATGGAAGAGAAATATTTCCCAGCTCTGAAAGTATGGTGCTGGTGTAAATGCAACAAAACACGCTATTTGTGTGACTGAGTGAGTTGTGAACATTAAGGTACGTATCTTATTTTCTAAGATTCGATGAGAACATTCCTTGGCATTTATATTTCTTGCAATAGTAAAACAATATGCAGCTTGAATAGCACAGAGTTTTATTACTTACATTCTGAATGTGAGTATATCTGTCAGGAGACAGAAACCATACCAGTTATTTAAACAAAGAGAATTGATGGTGCTGTTAGGAATAAAGTTGTTACCTAAATAACAGGATTTTAAAAAAAGCACTAAGGGAGGTGATAGCTCCCATCCCCCCAGGACTGAAGGATCAAAGGAAAGGGGTTTAATTATTAAAACTTAGAAGAGGTGCGGGTAGAGTTGAAAATCAGATCTAAAGTCCAGATCCTAAGGAGAAGCTGAGGTGGGCTGGGGAGGGTGTCTGGTAGGGGTGGGTCCATAAGTCTGCTTTTAAGAGTGCTGGAAAAACTGTAAAGAGAACTCAGCCTTTTCTACAGCAAAGAGCAGCTGCCGCAGAGATAAAGGAGGCTCCTAGAGTGATGCTCACAAACAGGAGGATGTCTTCAGCTGAAGGGACCCTCATCCCCTCCTGCCACATCCAGGGCTGGGCATTAAGGAGCTGCACACAGAGGGCAGGTGGGAGGGAGTTTCTCCACCCTGAGTTAATGACTGGAGTAGCAGTGGCTCTTCCTGGTCTTTATAAAGCCCACAGGGAAAAAGAGTTTTTATTTTCTTAAAGAAAAATGTCATTAAATATTTTTTTGAAAAATATCTCTAGGAAGAGAAGTGTTGTAAATCAAAGAACCATTGGTTTAGTATTTATAATTTCAAGTGCTTTATTTTCAGGGAAAGCTATATATTTTAATACAATAGTTTTTACCCCCAAACATATGCCATCCTAAATTAAAAAAAATTATCTTTAAAAAAGGAAGATCTTGATGTTTGGAATATTACTGTTAGAATTCATTTTGTGCTAAAACAAAGAACATTATTACAACATAGATTAATCTCAGTTAGTATTGGGTTTTCATGTAAGTGACCTCTAATAAATAGATGAAATACAAATAGACATTTCTCTCACCTGAATAAAATCCAGTATACTCTAGAGCTCATATGGCGACTTTCACATTTGTCAGGAGCCCAAACTGTCAAGGTCTCTGCCTGTCACGTGAGGGTTGCCTGGATGGAATCTGTCCCAAGATGGCTGCTCCCTTCCGTGCTCTAAGCGTCAGCATGAAGAAAAGGAAGAGAAAGTGTTTGTGCCCCACTTTTCAAGAACATCTTACAAGTCTGACCAATACTTACACTAGCTACAAAAGAACTGGCAGATTTTAGTTGGGCAACAAGTGCCCAGCTAAAAGTTAGGACTGCGTTAATTTGAGGAAATTGAGCAAATGACGATCTCCTCCAGATTCTGGGAGGGCTCATTACTCATAAGTCCGAGAGTGAATGAATCTATCATCTCTTTTCTGAAAGATTTCATAGACAAGAAAGACCAGAGAGTACATCAGGGCACCAGGCTGGAGAAAGGGAAGCTGCTGAAATGGCATGAAAACAATATTGAAAACAAACCACTATTTATTTCAACTTTTTCTTCTATTTAAGAGTTTGGATTCAGCACTAACATGTCATGTAATAATTATTTTATTTTAATGGCCTCAAATATTTCTTAAAAGGTTTAACCACACGTTTGGTTTATTCTTTCCTTTCTCTTTTTTTAAAAAAAGACATTCTAATGCTAAAATGGGTTTTGGATTTACATGGTTATTGCATTCATCTCGGTGAATTTGCCTCTCCCTCTCCATGAACCCCAAAAAGAATGGAAGAAAAGCATCATATCAATAAAATGTGAGCCTTCCAAGACATTCTTTAAATGCCCATTGTGCAAATATGGTCAAAATAAAACATTCAGGCCAACTGACTGAACATTTCTGCACAGAAACTTGGAATGAGGCTGGCTGGCTTTGCAAAGTGTTCTCACTATAAAACAGCAACATTGCTTTATAATGTGTCTGGGGGACAGGCCAGTATTGTGAGTGTTCTAAGTATATGTGTTTAGTATTTTCCTGCACCTTTGCTTTTAGAGCTGAGTTATAGAGTAGAGCAGCTGACCGTGCTGTGCCAAGGAACACTGCCTGAGTAAAACCACTGGCTGAGACATCACAGCTTCCAAAAGTTTCCCTCGCTACCTCATCTCTTATTCTTTGATGCCTCATATCATGATAAGAGATAAATTTCAGGAAGAAGGGATAGTAGAAAGAGACAAAATGAAGACTCAAATGGAATTTCAAGATGTTCCATCACACTTGCTGCAGAGAATGTTTTCAATACACAGGCACTGTGGGCAACAAAGACCTGGCCCTCTTCCAAGTTGAGCCTTAGTTGCCAACTGAGCGCTACTTGGCCACCTTGGGCAGCTTTCGTGCTTACCCTGCACCTACCGTAAAGACAAACTAGACACATCATCACCAACCCACCCTGCTCTGCCTCACCCGTCCTCACCCCTATCTGGGTATGTACACTTTTCTTAAGATGTTGGTGAGAGCAGGAAAAGGATCTGTACTGCATTTCATTGAGGAAAATAATTTCATCTAGAAAACCACATCTGTAGTAAGAAGAAATGATCTGCTGCTTAGGAAAACACCTTGTCTTCAAAAGCCATATCCTTTCTGTTTTTTCCATCTTGCTGTCTGCTCCCTCCTCCCTCCTGCCTCTTTCTTCTCCTAGAAGAGTGCACAAAGGCTGGTGAGACTTAGTTACCTTCCCAGGAGGCACAGGAATAGTACATTAAAACAGGTTTAAAAGCTAAAGAGAAGGAGCCCTGCTGGTGGAATTTAAGCAGTATGAATAATGGAAAGAACTCCATATTGGAGCCAAAGAGAACTGGAAAGGATTCCAGGTCTGTCATTTAGAAAGTGTCTTGGGCAACTCACTTTCCTGAGTCATAATTTGTTTAAAAAATTGAAGTAATAATACCTGCTTCGTTGTACTTTGAGAATTAATTGAAATTATGTATATAAAAATCTAGTGCAGTGTGTGGCACATATATTTTACTTCTTGACTCATTAGAAGGAGATGGAGGGGTTTTGGGGGCCAGACACAGGGCTCCCTCAGAGTGCTAATCTGGGAACAGCACTATGTGCATGTGTGCTTCTGAAAGAGAGAATTTAGCAGAAAGGAGGCTATTTGATTGCACTGACTTTCTAATTTGTATTCTTCAGTACTTTTAGAGTTTGTAACTTTTTGGTATCAGGGGAAAGAGGAAGCCAAATCAAAAGGGACTCGCTGAACAAGAAACCAGAACAATAAGGCAGAGTGGCTTAGGAGTTATTTCAGCCATGTGCTAGTAAAACCTAGTGAAAATGTTCACTCTGTTCCTTAGGTTTCCTAGATTCACTTTCTCTTCTGGAGGGTACAGATCAAGTGATAAATTTCTCTGAGTTTCACTTTCTCTGTTGGCCACTGTTTGGGACCAACGTATTCTTTTGCCACATGGGTTAATATCACTGTCTTAGGATATGTCAAAATGAGGAATAACTTCCTTCTCCGTGCCAGACCTGATTTGATGCCCTCAACTGCAAAGATTCAAACTTTTCTTGGCACAAAAATATAGGCAGTGGGCTAAGATCTCAGCCTTTTGTCCCTTGTAATTCTGATGTGTCTCATTTCCATGTCAGCAGCGCTGCTGTGCTTGCTCTCTGTGAGTTCCTGTGTTTATGTGGGGTGCAGAGCATGGTCTCCCTTCAAGTGCAGTTCCTGCTGCGATCCAAATGGATGCTTCAGCAAAAGCAAGTGTACAACCTTTTGGTTGGTCTGGGCTGCAATAAGTGGAGAGAATTTGCCTTGGACCTCATGTAAATTAAGAAATGACATTAAATGCCTGTTTTCACAGGTACATACATGGGTAGACTGAAATGCAATTATTGTGATAAAACTTTACTCACTAAAGTTGCACAAGAGCACGTAATTTATGATACAAGCAGGTTTCATTTGAGCTAAAGGTGTGTGATGGGTACAGGAGTCAGGGCCAGCATGCACTGAACCCTCCCCTACACAGCGTTTTGTTCTCACATGCACAGCCCCAGCACAAGCACTGGCAACTGAGCTGAGAAAATGTCATGAAACAATCATGTGAAAATGCTAAAAGTTTAAGACTGTGCGAGCCCACATTTCTCCTGTAGCTGTCCAGGGCCACTTGTAGCTTGCGGGCCACTGGACACGGCTGTTCTGATCTCTAACCCTGATGTGAGCCATCCAGGAAATGAACAAGGTGTTGGTACTTCCGAGAACAGTCTTCCTTGGGGCTTGGCTGTCAACCCCTGGTAAAATTTACTCATGGATTTCCCCATGATAAAAACTAATTAGGTTTCTGCCCATAATGCCACTTTTCCATCTTATCAGTCTCTTTCTCAGGTTAGTTTGAGAAAAAGAGTGGCCAATTTTTATAAAAAGCACTTTGAAGACATACAGGTTAAAAACAAGAAAGTGAATTTGATACCAAAAAGTGCATCAAGCAAAGTCTGAGCATCTTCATTCCATGGAAGATAGGTAGGTGTCTCGCCAAGATCCTCCACTTGGGTTCACGGACACTCTGCAGCACTACTATGCTTCCATGAAAATGTGTATTGCAATTAAAAATATTTAGCAAATTTCAACAAAATTGGTAGCACCGGCATTAGCAAAATCTTTACTTTTTTGTTTTCAAAAGTATCCTGAGAAGCCAATAGGTTTTCATAACTTTCAACAGGATCTATGTCACTAAAATCCAGGAATCCCCGAGATAGGAATTTTCTCTGGCGCCCTGGACCCACATTCTCTTTGGACAGATGCACCTGTACACGGTCTGTTGGCTTCATTAATCCAGTTTTCCCAGATCACGTTTTCCTCTTCCTCAGCCTCGCCACCCTGGATTCAGAATCTTGGTTTTCGCCATCTGTATCGTTGGTATGCTGGCCTTGTCAGCCTTTGGGCAGAAGACTATTTTCAGTACAACACCAGTACAATGCATAAATGAAAAGATTTTTCACATTTATTTTAATGTTTGTCGAACAAATCCTATGGGCTGATTATTATTATGGAAGCCAAAGAGAATACAAGGCCAATTAAGAAAAAATACTCCCTTTATAGCTGATGATCTAAGATGTGTGTGTGCGCGTGCGTGTGTGTGTGTGTGTGTGTGTGTGTGCTTAATAACTTCTTGATTTATTTCTCCACTTCACTCTACAGATCTGTGAGACAGCTAAGGTTCATTGAGGACTTGCTGACAGTTCAGATGCTGCCCTGCAGTGAGGCTCTGAGTCACAGTCTTTGGGACAAGGTCTTGGCAAGGATATGGAACCCCAGGACAGCTGAACTCACCACCCTTCACTCTAAGCAGGGATCCAGAATGAGTCTGGCCTAGAATCAGGCACTAGAGAACGCCTTCTTTGTTCATGGAAAGAGCTAAAGAGAAGAGGATTTCCAACAAACTGCAACAAACTTTCTACCACTCGAAAGAGCCTACCTTCCTTATCAACCAAGCTGTCCGATCTAGTGACTCCCACTCTAACCTTTTGCCAGAAGTACAGTTCATCAATCCTGCTGAAAAAATAAAGACAAATGCTCAGCAAAACAGACCTGGGACAGTGATACTATCAAAACGGTCAAGTAGAGTTATGTCTGAAGGCCAGCCCCAGCCCCCTGTGATACTGTCCCGTAGGCCTGGGCTCCACGTATGCTACCTCTGTGGCCGAGAATTTGGGTCCCAGTCACTTCCCATTCATGAGCCCCAGTGCTTGGAGAAGTGGCGTATTGAAAACAGGAAGTTACCCAAGCACCTGAGAAGACCAGAACCCTCCAAACCACAGACCCTCAGTGGCAGTGGGGGCTATAGTCTTCAGGCAGCCAATGAGGCAGCATTTAGGAATTCCCAGGCTCAGCTGCTGCCCTGTGAATCCTGTGGTCGCACATTTTTTCCAGATCGTTTCCTTGTTCACCAGAGAAGCTGTAAGCCGAAGGGTGAGGGTCCCAGAATGCCAAACCCCAACAGTTCTGACAGTCTTACTGGTTTTAAGAAAGCTTCTAGTGGTATCCCAGCCAGACCAAGAACTCTCATCTGCTACATTTGTGGTAGGGAATTTGGCACACTGTCCCTTCCTATTCATGAGCCCAAATGCCTGGAAAAGTGGAAAATGGAAAATGCCCGGCTCCCTAGGGAGCACCGCCAGCCCCTCCCACAGAAGCCCAAGACCCTTGCAACTGGACAGTCCAGCCGGGAGGGATCAAGCCAAGATCATCTTGTGCCCTGTGCAAACTGTAGCCAGACCTTTGCCCCAGATCACCTTCTGGTACACCAGAGGAGTTGCCAAGCTCAACCTCGTATACCAAAAGTTCAGAATTTGACCTTAAGAGGTAAAGGTGACCTAAATGCTCCCACCGATTCCAAGCAGCAAAAGAACATGGCAATACCCGGTGTATCTGATAAGGTAATTCATGCTCTATAATATTCATTAGTTGTACCTGGGGCTGCATTCTGCCTCCAGGGGAATGAGAGAAAACTGTTCTCAGCGTCAGCTGCTTCAACCCTTGGAATAGCTCATTTCTGCCTCGGTGCAGCCTGTCCAAGCTGCCCACCTTTGGGATTCCAGAGTCTGTATCTCTCAGCAAAGTAGATATAAAGACATCTTTGCCTGATGGGCTCATATTCTTCTTCAATCTTGCTGCCTAAAGGAGAGATGGACTCCTTTCTTCTCTCATCCCTCAGAGTAATAACCCTTGGGAGAGATTGTTATTTGAAAATGAGTCATTAATGATCTGTCTACATTACCAAAGTATAATTCTCATTCCAACAGCCAATCTTTATTGTTGGCTTATTTTAGTCATCTACCTTAGGAACTAACTTATTTTTGGCAATGTCAGGTTATGCTGAGTTTATCTTACTAAAATAGAATCTGTGTCAAAAACCTCAAATGACTTTAACAGTAATTAAACATTGGAACACTTTCAGACTTTCATAAATACACATGCTCTGCAAATACAACAGGCTTTTTTTAGCCTCAGCACAGACAATGAAACAACTAGACACATGTTCATGGCTCTGGGAGGTATACAATCCTATTGTTGCACCAAACTCTGGGTGGGACTATCACAGTGTCCTGACTCCCAATGGGTCATTCTAACCCAGCACCATCCCAGGTGTCTCCAACCTGAATCTTGAAGTTATTTGGCTCTTCCGTGACTATGAATGGGTAGGCATGCTTCTGAGGGAGGCCACCCACAAGAAAGGGTACAGACCATACTCTTTGTCCTGTACTTAAGCCAGGAAATGGATGTGCTATCCTGGGTCACCTTACTAACACCAAAAGGTGAAAAACAGGAAATTAGAAGCCTTTTCTTCATAGCTTACTACTTAAATGCCCAACATGCTAGAACTTTGCAAATCACAGGCTCTTGGTAGCAAGGGCTGCTATAGTCTTCAGGAGCTGAGTCTTTAAATTGTTTTAGTGGAACGAAAGTTATTCAAAATTGTGAAATTTTAAACTAGAGGGATGGGAAGACATCTTTTCTTTTTAATATTTCTTTTACTTTCTTATTTTATTTCTCTGTAGATGGTCTAGTCATTTTTCCTAGGTTGCATGTTTAAATGAAATGATTGTGGATTTTCTGGTTTAGGAGATTCCAAGACAATGATTCTAAAATCAAAGACTCAGACTAACAGATGCTGGGTGAGTTTTCCTGTGAACATTGAACTGAAAAGAAAAAAAAAAAAAAAAAAAACAACGCTAGTCTATCTGCCTGATGAAAACCCAAACTCTTAAGTGTGGCATGGGCTTCAAGCTGGTCTCATAAATATGATCTGTTTTTCCCATCTTCTGGCTGTTGCTTTTCTTCCAAAACGTGTGGGGTCTGGAAACAGAAAGTAAAAAGATCTGTGTCTCAGGGCCACAAATCAGAAATGCCTTAGCATTCTGACTCACAAACCCTGTCTTCTGATTGTATGCATTTACCCAGTGTTCTTGTTAGAGATCCAAATAGAGGGAGAAGTGTACTGGGATTCTTGTGCTTGTTGCTGTAGCACGTTTGTGCTCCAAGTGTGGGGCCAACAGGCTGAGCACAGCATGTTCTTTCTCAGTCAAGACTGTGAAAAGAGGCTGATGATAACTTCCTGACTCACCCAGTCCTCTGGAGGAGAAAATGTCAGAAGCAAAGGACAGCGGTGGCCCCCTCAGTGACCTGTGCACTCAGATGAGAGCCAGGGAACCAAGAGGAGGTCGAGATGCCGGCAGAGACCACCCAAGTCTCACTCTCAGGCCGGAACACCCCTGTCAGTGAGCACCTGGCACCCACACTGTCAGATGTGCTTTGGGGGCTGCAGAGGCATCAATGGAGGACACAGAAAGGTCCTCCAACATAGGGCCCTTTTCGTTTCCAGATTAAAACTTTTCACTGCCAGATCTAAAACAGGATTGGTTAATTAAAATGGAAGCAAGTCTTAGGATTCAAAAAAAATCATAAGCTCCCCAACCTAGAGAAATTATTTCCTATTTCACTGTTGCAGAAAGCCATTTCTTCATAGTATTGTTTTCTTTTTTAGTTGAAGTTTTCACTTCTTCATGCCATGTCAATTTTAGTGCAGTGATCCACTGGTTTTCTATAGAGTAGCGCTGACTTTGGGCTCACCGTGGAGCAAGTGCATTCCTTTTGACCATTCTGCTTTTACAGTATCCACTTCATTTCTTCTCTTGTCTGAACAGTTTTCCTCTCAAACTCTTGATCTGACTTCTTAAGATCATCTATCTTGACTGGTTTCTCAAGGGGGCTCAACTTGAACTGAAATGGAGGAAATACTTTTGAATCATGCGTGTAGCACTTGGAAAACAGTTTACTCTCAGCAGGTGACAATGACTATTTTACTGACAGAATACAATGTCCTCATTGTGCTCAAAATGTTCCTCCAACAGAGAAAGGCTCAGTTCTCTTATGACACAAATACTTCTGTTATTCTTTAATCACATCTAAATACAAATAAAGGCAGATGAGACACACTCTCCTTCAAGATCTTGGTGGGCATTTGAATTTTCCTGTTGCTTAGCATCTGAGACAGAGGCCACACTTACTCTTTCAGAGCTCACAGGAAAGCTGTGAAAGCCACTAGTAGTATTTAAGAGGAGTAGAACCCTCCTGTGCATCTGATAAGGGTCTGACTTTCTGGGACTGCTGCTCACCCACCACACAACGTAATGAGCAGTGTGGTGCTGCCGTTCTTTCCTCTAAAAGAAGAAAATCCTGCCTGAACAATACTGAATTTAGCATGTTTTAAAATGTGTGTTCATTCCAGATGAACTGCTGATGCACAATACAGAAAACTATGGATTATTTTTTTAAATTTTAATATTTCACCTATCTAATATGAACTTTGATGTTTATTTAGTAAACAATTTTCTGAGCTATACTGTGGAATATAGTAATAGATGTCATTATTATTATTACTCCTTATTTGAAGGTGAATGAATAAATTTTAATAATTACATTTAATATCTGTCCTTTTTCTAGAAGCTGATACTAATTTATTCTTTAACTTTAGATCCTCCCAGGTTAATTGGGACACAAGTTGACAGGGTTAAATAAATGTAACTATAGACCCAAACAGCTTTTGCCTCATAACTGTTTATTAGGTAATGCTTAGTTACTTTGTTAGGATTTTGCTGCTGGTATCATGTAAAACACTGTCCCTAAACATTCTGTCCTGTATTGTGAAATAGGCGTGGTTTTCTAAAGGGACACAATCATTTCTACAAGTGAGCATCTCTCAGAATGCAAACACTTTTCGCATTCCCGGCGCCCAGGTTTGGACCTAAAGCTCCCGGCCGCACCTCCAGCATCTGGTGCTGCCATCTGGTGTTTTTTTTAAAAAGCAGAGTTTTCTTTGCTGTCAAATATATACCACCTCCCTTCTCTGTGTTTTAGCTCCACACAAATTTGAAAAGGTGCCCTTATAGTATCTATTGTAATTTTATAACAATAAATACAGCCATTTAGGACTGATGTTACATATTGGGTTTAAAGTTATAGATACTCAGGGCTGGGGATTTGGCTCAGTGGTTCCATCACCTGCCTCACAAGTGCAAGGACCCAAGTTTGATGCCTGGTACCAAAAACAAAACAAAACAAAACAAAACACAGTTATAAATACTCTTTGCTGGTAAAGCATATCATTCTTTAAAGCCAAAACTATCAGTGGACGTGTCCCAGTCAGAAACCTGTCTGAGGACAGGATGGATCTCTCATGTTTTCACATTTTGTGTGTTTGAGTGCGTATGTTAGGTAAGAGGAATATGTAGTTTAGGGCAAGGAAGGGAAGAAAGAGAACTAAAGTCCATTGAATGCTTTTATAACAAAATATTCATGACTGGAAAATGTATAAAGGGCAGAAATTCCTTTCTCCCAGTTCTAGAGGATGAGGAGTACAAGATCAAGTTGCCAGCAGGACTGGTGTCTTTGGGCAGCTGTTCTCTGCTTCTAGGATGACAGCTGGGCACTGCAGCCTCTGGAGGTAGAGAGTGCTGTGACCTCACAAGACGAGAGATGGGGCAGTGTGCGCTCCCTTCCTTACTCAACAAGAGAAAGAAGGTGGAAAGGGGGGGTGAGGAAGGAGGAGGGAAGGGCAGCAGGGCGAAGCAAAGTATGTTATAGGTGCGCTTGAAAAGGTCAAATTAATTCAGTATTCAGATAATTAGTATACACTAATAAAAATAAATTTAATTCATTCATGTTTAAAGAAGAGAATGCTCCCTTTAGCTTTGAGCCCTTTTACAGGGATGTTGACCCTATTCATGTGGGTGGAGCCCTCCTAATTTAATCCCTTCACAAAGGCCACACGAATTAATACTGCTGCAGTTTCGGCGTGAATGCTGGAGAAGACATCAATGCACAGTCCTTTATTATCAGCATTTTATATAAGTTTCACCTTCACATATATTATTATGAGATAGATACTATTTTCCCTAGTTTCCAGGTGGGAAGACATGTTAAACAATTGGCCAAATCACACAATGGGCTCCTGAATGGGTGTGAGAGCCCAGTCTGTCCAGCAGTAAAGTCACATCTTTCCACATCACTGTGAGAGAGGACAGGAGAGGTAGGAAACACGTGGTCATCCTGCAAAGCTTGGACATTACACAGGAGGAGAAAGGATGTGTGCTTATTCACTAGTATTTGTCACTAGACTTAGTCTAAGGACTAAATATATAGTCATAAGGAATGTGGGCAGTTATTGGCCTCATGGAGCTTTTAGTCTTGTGCAGGAAATATGAACATAGAAACATGAATATAAAAATATACATAGACACAATTTTAAACTGTCATTTGACAGTTTGAGGTAGACATTCAAGATTTTGGCTACAGTAAACCTCAAGGAGGGAAACTCTTTGCATGAGACATAAAAAGCATGAAAGTATTAGCCGGGGCAGGTATGTGAAGGAAAGGAGTGGCTTGGAGGGGAGACGTTCAGGCCAAGGGTAGCATGCGTGAAGGCTCCGAGGTGAGACAGATCTTACAATGCACCTAACGGTCCACTGGCAGCCAGCACTACGTAAGTAAGGCAGGGGCAGGGATACAACAGGAGGCTGTCGAGGCAGCAGCGTTGCCTCCATCTGGGTCACCTGGGTATTTAAGGAGCCCAGGTGAGAGCAGACAGCTGCTTGGCCAAAGTCATTGGCAGTGGAGATGGCAGTGAGAGTTACAATGGGCAGATCTGGGTAACAACTGGGATAAGGAGGATGAGAAAGGAGGCCAAAAGGGACCCTTAGAGTTTGAGCTTAAGCACCTGCGCTAGTTGTGCCATTTCTTTGTTTATTGTTCTTGCTTTTTTTTGTTTGTTTGTTTGTTTGTTTGTTTTGGGTTTTTTGGTACTGGGGAATCAAACTTGGGACCTTGCGTTTGCAAAGCAGGCGGCAGAACGACTGAGCTAAATCCCCAGCAGTGCCATTTCTTAACATGAGGAAGAAATGTTGAAGGGTAGCCTTGGGAGACTAGGGTTAGTAGTTTCATTCTGACCTATCAAATTCAAAATGCTCACAAGGTGTTTAATTAAATTAGACCGGATATATGGATCCGGAACTCAGAGGAGAGGCCTGAGCTAAGCTGGCTGTTTGTGTATTGTTAACATATATTTAAAGAGATCATTATGAATACTGAGTCAACAGTGATCCTCGAAGGAGCTAAAGAATGTGGGAGAAAAGCCCAGAGAGTATGTGGCTAAGACCAAAGGAAATGCCAGGAACACAACAGTGGAAAGCAGGGTAGAGAGCTGAGAGATCAGCCACAGTTTTTAAAAAGCCGTTTGATTTAGTGAGGTGGGTTTAGTCGCTAACCTTGGAAAGAACACATCCCATGTAGCAGTAGAGGCAGTGTTGGGTGGTAAAGAGAGGATGTGGATTGAGAATTGACTCTAAAGACTCAGAGAGGAGGAGGGTAGGCTAGAAATAAAGAATTGGGTTGAGCAGTTTCTTTAAATGATAGCAGAGTTCAGATTGTACTCGACTGATTTAGGATAATGATCCAGTGGAGAGAAGTGGGAGATGCGACCAGGGCAAGTGAGAAGCCTGGAGAGAAGACAGGCGCAGGGAGTCGGGTGAGCAATGTGCAGAGGCCACGCTGCCTCGTGTTCGGGGGACTTTGAGTGCAGATGGAGGCGTGCTTGAGGGGAGCAGAGGGAGGACGAGGCTCTGTAACGTGCTATTGTATTTTCTCGGTGGAGTATCAGGCCAGCTGATGAAGCCTATCCGCTAAGAAAGAAAGTATAAAGGGACAGAAAAGAGATAACTTTAAGAGCTTTCTTTGTCCTTTGTCTCTGTATCCCTTCTGTTATGGTGAGTTCTTGAAATAACAAAGCTTCTGAAACTATTTGCCTCTATAAACCCTAAAGCCAAGAATGACTTGAAATGCTTTGGCGGTTGTAGACAAAATATTCAGGGGGTCCTCCCTGAGGTTATCGCCATTTTTGCCATCTTCAGTGGCTCTAGTCGTCTCGCTCAACTGTTCTGTTGTCATGGAAACCAGCCTGGACCTCACAATTGCCCCTCCATGGTACCAGCCCCTGGACTACCAATGTGCCATTTCTTCATCTTCGCGTGGGCCTAACCATGCCCGAATATCAGGGCGGTATTCTAGGATCCCGCGGCTCTCAGGTGTACAAGACACAACATTAAGGTACCGAGAGCAGTTCTTTCCTACACTGTTGGTAGTAAAGCCAACCCAGGGAACCTGTGTGTATATATTGCACGTGTAGAATATGAGGGTATCATGGAAGGGGAAGTTATGAATTTTAGAACAGCAGCATCAACAGTAAAACTGGCGTACAGCTTCTTCATAAAAATGTTTGAAAGGTCACACTCACCTGTACAAATGACAGTCTAATAATTATTTTTAAAAGTTCAGCCACAACTGCTAATTATAAAGCAACTATTAGTTTTCCAGTGACTATAATAGATACTGTTACTTCTCTCAAAACTCACAGCCCAAAGCAAGAATAGAAAGTTTTGCACTGGAACTCCTCAGGAGGCTTTGTACTCCTCTACCTGAAAAATAGTAATTGTGACTTCTGAGAAAACAGGATCTCATTTTATAAATATTGTATTCAGTCCCACAGCTGACAAAAGCTGCAACAGGGTTATATTTTCAAAACAGTTAACCTAGCTTAACTGATTTTTTTTTTTGGTACCCGGGATTGAACTTCGGACCTTGAGCTTAGGAAGCAGGCAGTGCTGCTAACCACTGAGCTAAATCCCCAGCCCTTAGCCTAACTCATTTTTATGTCTTCATAGACCTGCTTCTTCAAATCCTGACTCCCTGCTTCCGGCACAAAATATAATGTCCACATTTCCAAGTGACAGATACTTAGTAAATCTTTACATAAGGACCAAATGGTACGTAGGCCTTAGGCGTCCAAATTCCGATGTCAACAGCTAAAACATCTCCCAAGATTCTTGGAGCTCTGCCAAAGTCAATACAAAACAGCCTGGAAAAAGTACTTATTGAGACAGAGGTGATCCCTCTGTGAACAGAAACATTATTCTTTGATATGAGGCACAGGTTCTCCTTATAAACAGCAAAGGGAATTGACAGAGTTTACTTATAACATCTCTTGCTTTCCCTCTATATTATATAAAACTACTCCTCCTAACATTCTTTATCTCTTTCTATCCTACCTCTATAAGGTTGTCTTATATCTATGTAAAGAAATGTCCTACAGACTGAAAAAGGGGCCTAATTAGTCTAAGAACTCGGTAACTTTCAAGCATTCCCTCTCTGAGGCCATTTATCATCTTCAAACTCCTTAAGATGCACACATGTTCCATGCTACCTTTAAGTAGAGAACATGAAACAAAATAATCAATAGTCCCAATTTAAAGACTCAGGAAAATGAAAGTAGAAGGTACAGAGCAGAGAGAATGGATAGTGATGTACAGAGGTCATCCACCCTGATAGCAAAAGAAAAACCTCAACGTTATAATTCTTTCTGGCCTAGCCAAGGTGACAGCCTCTGGTCTTTGTCAAAAGCTCTCTTGCTTGGCCTTTGCCCATGAGCTGTGGACAGTTTTTTAAAATTAATTTTATTGGTACATTGAAGGGTTTTTAAAAAATTGATTTATTGACAATTTAGCATGTAAACTGTACACAAGTAGGTGAGAACATAACAGAAATCCGGGTCATCTGTTTATGAACACGGGACAACTTGAGCAGCTACCTCAGTTTGTGGGTTTCCTTTGTCCTACTGTTCTCTGTTGCTTCATTTGACCTTGTGACCTAGAAGCCATCTGACCGTGACAGTCAGGCCTGTTGCCACGTGATGAGCACAGGAACCAAACATCAGGGAATCCTGTATCCATTTTCTTCAGCATAGCATTTCTGACAAGAATGTGGCAAGAAATTTAATCAACCAATGTCCTCTAAGGTATAAGGAAAATAAAAAAAAAGTTTTATTTCAAATGTGAAAAGAAAAAGAAAGGAAAGAAGAAAACTCCAGCTAAGAAATTATATCCTGCCACAGCTCAGATGGCTGAGGGGGTCACAAGAGTGAGAAACCACAGTGGGAGATTAGGAAAGACAAACAAAGAAATATAAGGTGGGAGGCAGGTGGGGCTCTAACTCCTGATGGTAGATAAAGACCCCAGGCAAATTGCCCCAGCATTTATTTATAGTGGCAGAGATAAGATAAGTGCGGGAGGAGGCAAAGGGGCTGATCCGTAAGCCAAGGCAGGAGAGTAGCTAAGGTCTGCAGGGCATCATGCTTGATGGATTTCTGGGGAACGGGCAGGAGGAAGACAGTCCTCTTCTCTGCCAGGCCTTGCCCCACCCTGTCCTCCTGTCGCCTGCTCTCATCCCAAGGGGCCCTGCCTCATCCCGGGGAAGAAGCAAACAAGGTGTGTGCTCTTTATGTGACTCAGGGCCCTCTTTATCCGTGGGAGGAGGTGAGTTAGGTCTGGCCACAGGGATCTTCAGCGCAGTGCTCCGGCACTACTCCACTTAGAAACATAGACTCAAGTTTAGAATTAGTTCTTTGACCTGTATTTCCCACCCTTGTATCTCAGGATAAACAAATAAAATGTTAAGCATATATTCAAAATACCAATGGTTTTTTAAAATCAGGTATATGAATATATTTTAATATTAACATTTTTCAAATAAATAGATGAGTCTTATAGTTAAAAGGGGTGAAACAAAACTAAATCATAAGCAACAGAGTCTCTGATAGTTGGTCAATAGACAGGCTCAATTGGAAAATTCCTTTTTGTGGTGTCCAGTGATTTCCAAAAACAATTTAATTTCAAACAGTGATACTTCCAGATGTGACATTTGGTAGAATTGTTTGAAAACACCAGAAATAAATGTGAAATACCAGTGGTTTCTAGACCATCAAATACTGCAACTGTTGAAGTTTGAGATTGAGCTATATAGAGTTATTCCTGTATATCAAAGTACTGTTCATATTTTGTATGCACCTGTAGGACATGCCTAAGGGACTTCAAACTCCACTGTATACATTCAGTCTCAGTCAGGTTAATAAAAATGGTATTTTAGGCTGGGGACTTAGTTCAGTGGTGCTGTCACCTACCTCACAAGCTCAAGGACCTGAGTTCGATCCCCGTACGCAAAAAAAAGTAAGAAAAAGAAAGAAATTGTATTTTAAAAGGATGCAAAGCTCTACCTTGGGAAACGAGTCTTTGGTGCATGGCCTCATATTCTACTATTTCCCTTTAGCACACTCTGCACCTTCTCAACCCCTCCTTCCCTCCCCCACCATTAGAAGGGGGTTGAAAGAATCTGATTAATTCCTTTGTTGAAAAATGTCTCATGGGAAAAAATAAATGTTTTAGGAAGTTAAGAGCAGAAGTAAAGTCTTTCTTGATTTCTCTCAATGATTCTACCAATGACTTTGTCCATGAATGTGTAAGGCAGAGCACAGTACTCCACTGATCACTGATGACCACATTCCTCATGGTTATAGCACTAGCCAGAACCAAACACACTTGAAATTAGATAACAGATGCACAACAACATCACATATCAGTGAGCAAGTTCCCAAATTGCCCCAGCCTCAGTTCTTCTATCCCAAGAGGTAAAAGGACACTTGCAGGGGCTAGGGATTTACCTCAGTGGCACAGCGCCTGCCTCGTAAGCACAAGGTCCTGAGTTCGATCTCCAGTAAAAAAAAAA
>NW_022900915.1:201225-267930 GCF_012274545.1 Fukomys damarensis
CCCAAAAAAAAAAAAAAAAAAAAAAAAAAAAAAAGATAGAGACATTTGCAAAGGACCCAAGATGATGCCTGGAGAGGTGCCATTTGCTGCCTGTGGTGAAAGCAGGGTCAGAGAACCTGCTGGCAGGAGCAAAACCAATCCTTGTGTGCCTCAGTTTCCTGGTTTGTAAAATGTGAGTATTCAGTTCTGCCTAGAAGATTCTTATAAGACATATAAAGTATATAATACATGGCCTTCTACTTCAATCCTATTTGATCAGACATTTTTCAATATTGCTGTATACACAAATATTTATAAAAGAGGTTTTACCATTTCCCCCTTCTAAGGCAAGGGAGAACTTTCCTCATTTCTCCCATTCTTACTTTCCACATTCCGTAATAGGCCCTGTTCACTTACCACAGATGTGTCAATTATTTAGACTAACGGAAGGGAGAGGGAGAGGGAGTATGGAAATCTAAAACAGCTATATGTTTAATTTTGTCATGCCGAAAGATAAATGCTTCTTCAAACAGATGTAAAATTCACATAATTCCCTCAGACTGTGGCAAGTTGCACCCTGTTTTTGACAGCCAGGGACCCAGCTGAGTGGAGAAAGCAAAAATCCCCCAGAAAGTAAATGGCATGAGGATTACCCAGTGTCACTGTGAAGTATGGTCTTGGAAATCAGTCTCATTCCTTAGTGTGGTAGCTCCTATGCCCTAAGATATGTTTCACATCCCTTAAGTTCTGTTGTAAAGACGATCATGTTTAAAGTCAGCTAGAGCAGGCCATCTTCACTGTTGTATCTCTGCTCTACAAAGACTCCCTCCTATCTGGACAGTTCTGTGTTTTTAATTTCACAGTAAGAGATTTAATCCTTTGAATTAAATCACTGACTCCACAGGGGACCATAGGTAAACATGCAAAGATTTCCTTGAGAGATAGTAAACCTTTTAGCCGCTGACCCATTAAAACAAACTGTTTCTTACAAATGAGATCAAAGGCTCCTATAGTTTATCCGGGAGACTGAGGGTTTGGGAAAATAGTCTGCTCCAATTTACAAATATTTTCAGGGGAGAGCGGGCTGCAGGGAGAGCAATAAGGCGCAGTGAAGCCTGTGCTGTTTTGGTCCCATGACGTCACTGCACTGGCAGGATCAAACAAGCCTGCCAGCTGAAACGGCTGCTGGTCCATCAGGTTGTCATCTGAGATCCAGAGCGTGAAGCCAAGGGGCAGCAATGCTTCAGAGTAGCCAGGATGAGAGGCGGTGAAGAGGATAGTTTGGGCTCTAAGATATCAGCTGTAGACACCAAAGGGATGCAGTGGTGTGATAGGTGTGAGCAGGGCCGAGGTCACATGCACTTCATACTGAGTGTGGGTAACGTCCTGCTACCAGTGCCACCTGGATTACCTTTGGGGTCTCCAGAACATGAGGCCATTCCTGCGGTCAGGGACCTGGGAACCAAGTCTTCTAAGAATTTTAAAGGTCCACAGAAAGTTCAGTATCCTGGGAGTCCTCCTAGTTCTCAAAGTATCCCATCGGAGTTCAAGCATGTCAGTGCACAAAGCGGTCAGGAAACCCCTTCCTCCTCTCAGGAGGGCCCCTCCCATCCTCCCCTTGCCCCACTTTTTGACTAATTTCATGGGGATCGGGCTCTCTGTGTTCCAAACAGGGATCTGTCAACCTCATATTTCTCCAGAGATGAAATGTAAAATAGACTTCCCAAATACAAGGGATGAGTTGAATGTGGTCATTCCTAGTTTTAGAGTTAGTTCTGGGTTCTATACCTATCACAGTGCCAGGCATATAACCTAGAGTCAGAACATGCTTTCTGAGCAACAGCACCCGGGCTGTAATTGCATCACCTGCTGAGAGACAGCCCCTCAGATGCATGTCCATCTAGCGGAGTTCCCACCTGAATCAGTGCCAGCCGTGTTTGCAGCAGATGTCTGTGCTTTATTTCTGCTCACAATGCACTTGCACTACCAATACTTAGAATTGCATTTTTTTTTTTGCTTTTGTGAAATTGAACGATACCTAATTAAGCCCAAATATTCCTAGACTAGCTGTGGTGGTAACCAACCAGTTCTGCTCCTTTTCATGTAGGGCCAATTTTAAAACCAAGAGTAAGTAAGATAGGGTATGGATTTTCATGCCTATCTCTGCCATGGTCACCTAATTTTTAAAAATTTGTTAATTGTACAAGTTGTGACTTGTATTATTATAGATTAATGATCACAATTACACATTTGGAAAATGTTTGAAAGTAGCTGTGCCTTTTTCTAATTTGCTGAAAGTTGTGATTGAGGCTGGCAGGGGCTGTTTCCCTAGAAGAATGTTCATCTGCCTCTGAGTTCTCTGGGTTCCCTTTGACTCTTAGGTTAATAAACAGCCTCAACTGAATACGACTCAACAAAGAATATTGACTGTTTTGGTTCAAGTACATTGTGATGCAACATCTAAAAGAAAAGAAAGGAAGACCACTAAATTTTCTCTTAAAATTGTTTTTGTATTTGTTTTTATCTAACAGTTGGCTTTTTAATCAGAATTTAAAAATGTATACTCAATTATACATGTAATTTTATTTTGGAAAATTAAAAAGAATACAGCAATTTTAATGGTATCAAATGTTTAAGAGAAATTGATTTTCTATGTTATTAAATTATAAATGTAAAATGACTAGGAAATATTTTTGTCATTAATGATAACAACGATAGTATTAAAAGTGAAATTTTAACATATTTAATTTACAAACATAGTCTTAAGAATTTAAGGAAAGACAACTAACTAGCTTTTAAATTAAACCAAATATTTAAAGTTTACTTTGTTCAACTTGAACTAAAATAGCAGTTTAATACTTTAAAACATCAATTGAAAAAAAAAAAAAACGTTTTTTTTCACAGTGGCTTTGTAGTACAGCTTCCGGTTGGGGATTGTGATATCCCCATCTGTTGTTACCTAGACTCGCTTTTGCTCTTCTAGATCTCTTCTGGCTGAAACGAATTTTTGTATTTTTTTCTCCAGTTCTGTATAACATACTGTTGGAATTTCAATTGGGACTGAACTGAATCTGTATATTTCTAAGTCACAAACAAACCATGCTACTGAGGGGAAGGACCCAGATATTTCATTTGCGTGTGTGTTTACATCTATCACATTTCATACGGCTGCTTTGGCCCAGCCTCACTAAAAGGGTCTCTGCAGAAAGAACAGGCCAGTGCATTCAGTGACATCAAATAAATGCAGCCGACTACAGTACTTTTGTCCAACGTGTGATACCCCAGTATCAAAAGGATAATTGTTCTTCTCAATTTTTAACATTAATTTTATTGGCACAGTTAAGGTGTACAATTGAATGACATACATGGTCGGAAACTGCACCTTTACATAACCGATCTTGGTTCTTTTTCCCCCCATCCCCTACCCTCGCTTGAGTCCCTCCCTCCCTCCCTATCTGCACAGACTTTGTTTCCGTTTTTTTTATTTTTGCATATTAATTCCATTCCCTGCTTTCCTTTCCCCTGCCCCACCCATTTCCCCTTCCCCTTCATCCTTTTCTTCCTATTTCACGTTATCTATTATAGCTTCTAGTCCTTATTTACTTTCAGTTTCTCATACTAGAGAAACTATTCAATATTTAAACACGTGTGTCCTGTTTATTTCACTTAAGAGTATGGACTCAGTGTACATCCATTTAGCTATAAATCTCTCCTATTTCTCAATTTTTATGTCTGAATAGTACTCTATTTTATTAAAATCCCACAATTTCTTTATCCAGTCTCCTGTTGATGGGCAATTTGGGCTGCTCCCAAGTTTTAGCTAATATAAGCTGTGCTGCTATGAACATGGATGCACTGTGGTCTGATTCTTTCGGAAGATACCCAGCAGGGGAAGAGCTGGGTTGAATGGGACCTCCAATCCTAGTTCTTTGAGGTGTCTCCATACTGATTTCCACAGTGGTTGCACCAGTCTACACTCCCACCAGCAGTGGAGCAGGGCTCCTCTTTCCCAACATCCCCACCAGCATCTGTTATTGGTTGATTTCATGATTGCAGCCATTCTTTCTGGGGTGAGGTGGAATCTCAGCATTGTTTTCATTTGCACCTCTCGAATGACCAGTGAGGTTGAAATTTTTTTCACATATTAATTTGCTATTTCTACTTCTTTGTCTGAAAAATGTCTGTTCATTTCAGATGCTCATTTTTGGAGTGGGCCTTTAAATTTGGGAGTTCTGATTTTTTAAGTTCTTTGTATATTCTAGATAGTAGACCTTTGTCTGAGGAACAGCTATCAAAAAGTTTTTCCCATGTTGTAGGTTTTCTCTTCACACTATTGGTGGCTTCTTTTGCTGTACAAGAAGCTTTTTAATAAGGAGAGATCCCACTTGTTGATTGTGCTAGTTCATGGGCAACTGAGGTTTTGTTCATAAATCTTTTCCTATGCCAATGTCTTCAAGAGTTCTACCTAGCCTCTCTCCCAGCTAGCTTAGTGTTTCTGTTTTAATATTTAGATCCTGAATCCATTTTGATTTTAGTTTACCACACGGTAATAAATATAGGTCTAGTTTTAATCTTTGGCAAGTTGAAACCCAGTTTTTCCAGCGCCATTTATTAAAGAGGCTATCTTTCCTCCACCAAGGGTGTTTAGCTCCAGTGTCAAAGATGAGGTACCTGAGTGTGTTTGGAGTTGTTTCTGCTTCTTCTAATCTGTTCCACTGGTCCTCAGGTCTACTTCTTTGCCAGTACCATGCTGTCTTTATCACGGTACCTTTGTAGCATAGTTTCAAGCTAGGGATTATGATATCCCCTACCTTGTCTTTATTGCCTAGAATTGCTTTTGCTATTCTAGGACTCTTCTTGTCCCAAATGAAGTTTTGGATAATTTTCTCAAGGTCTGTGAAGTATGATGCTGGGATTTCAATTGGGATTACATTGAATCAATCTGTACAGCAGTTTTGGAAGTATGGCCATTTTCACTATGTTGATTCTTCCTACCCAGGAGCATGGTATGTCTTTCCATTTTCTGATATCTTCTTCAATCTCTTTTTACAGAGTGCTGTAGTTTTCCAAATAGTGGTCCTTGATTTCTTTTGCTAGGTTGATTCTTAGATATTTTAATTTTTTAAATATTATTGTGAAAGGAATTGATTGCCCCATATCTCTCTCAGTGAGTCTGTTTTCTGGGTACAAAAAAGCTATTGATTTTTGTGTGTTGACCTTGTATCCAACTACTTTACTGAATTTAGTTATTAAGTTTAGAAGACTTTTGGTGGAGTTCTTGGGATCTTCTAAATAGAGTATCATGTCATCTGCAAATAACAATTTGACTCCATTATTTCCTGCCTTTATTTCTTTCTCTTGTCTAATTGCTGTGGCTATTGTTTCCAAAACTATACTTGAACAGGAGTGGTGATAGTGGACATCTTTGTCTTGTTCCTGATTTTAGTGATGATTTGTTGTATTGCCTATTGGTTTTTCATACATGGCTTTTATCAGATTGATGGAGAGACCATCTATTCCAATTTTTTCTGTAGGGCTTTTATCATGAATGTGGTCGGATTTTGTCGAATGCTTTTTCTGCATCTTTTGAGATGATCCTATGGTTTTGTCTTTGGCTCTATTAATATAGTGTATTACATTTATTGATTTGCATATTTAACCATCCCTGTATCCCTAGGATGAATCCCACTTGGTCAGGGAGTATGAACTTCTTAATGATCTTCTTAATGATCTTCTGCATTCTGTTTGCAAGTTTCTTATTTAGGATTTTTGCATCTATGTTCATTAATGAGATTGGCCTATAGTTCTCCTTTTAGGTTGGGTCTTTTTCTGCCTTTGGGATGGAGGTGATGCTTGCTTCTAGGAGTGAATTTGGGAGTATTGCTTCCCATTCAATTTCCTTGATGAGTTTAAACAGTAGCGGCAGTAGTTCCTCTCTAAATGTCTTGTAGAATTCAGCAGTGAAGCCATCAGGGCCTGGGATTCTCTTAGTTGGTAAGTTTTTAATTATATTTTAAATTTCATTTATCGATATTGGGTTATTTAGAATTTTTAGATCATCTTTTTTCAACTTTCATAATTCATACAAATCTAGGAATCTGTCCATGTCTTCTGTATTTTCCATCTTATTGGTGTATAGGTTCTTGAAGTAGGTATTGGATTTCTGCAGAGTCTGCTGCAATTTCACTCTTCATTCCTAATTGCATGGATTGGGGCCTTTTCCTTCCTTTTTTTTTTATAATGTTAGCTGTTTGTCAATTTTGTTTATTCTTTCAAAGATCCAACTTTTGGCTTCATTGAGTTTTTGTATTATTCTTTCATTATTCTCTTATCATTCTCTATTCCATTGATTTCTGCTCTGATCTTTAAAATTTCCCCCTCTGTGTGGACTTTGGGTTTGTCCTTCTGTTCTTTTTCTAGAAGTTTGAGTTTCCATATCAGTTTGTTTATTTTAGCTCGCTCTGTTTTGCTAATATGAATATTCACTGCTATGAATTTCCCTCATAAGACTGCTTTCATTGTGTCCCATAGATTCTGATATGTGGTAGTGTCATTATCATTTAATTGTAGGCGCTGATTTCTTCTTACTTTTGTCTGTGCCCATTGGTTATTCAGAAGTGTGTTGTTCAACTTCCATATGTTTATGAAATTCTTGTAGTTTGTTTTGCTATTGATCTCCAATTTCATCACACTATGCTCTGATAGTATACAGGAGATCACTTCAATAACTTTGCACTAATTTAAAGATGTTCTTTGAGAATTAAGGTCCAACACTACTGTTGTATTAGTGCTTATTTGATTTTTCCTGTCCACTAGTATTTGTTTTATTTAGTTGGGTGCACTAGTGTTTGGTGCATATATATTAATGATTGTCATCTTTTCTTCTTGGATTATTCCCTTTACAAGGATGTAGTGTCCTTCTTTGTCTCTCTTAACCAGTGTTGGTTTGAAATCCACTTGATTTGTAAAGAGGACATCTACTCCTACCTTTTGGGGGGCTCCTGTTGCATGGAATACTGTTTTCCGACCTTTAACTTTCAGTCTATGAGTTTCTTTTTGAATCAAGTTTCTTGTATGCAGCATATTGTTCAATCTTTCTTCTTGACCCATTCTGCCAGTCTGTTTCTTTTGATTGATGAATTGAGACCGTTAGCATTGATAGTTGTAACTGATATGCACTGACTTATCCTTGTCATGACTTTTCCTTTTTGTTGGATTCTTCCCCTTGGCATTTAATTTCTTGTCATGCTTTATGGATTCATTCTGATGGGCTTCCTGGGGTTGTGATCCTTATTGTCTTTTCCTAGGATATTAAAAAAAACTTTTGGAGGGCTGGTTTAGTATTCATGAAGTTCCTCAGGTGCTCTTTGTCATGAAAGTATCTTATTTCTCCATCCATTTTGAAATAGAGTTTTTCAGGGTGCATTAATCTGGGCTGGAGGCTGTTTTCCTTTAGGGCTTGAAATACATCACTCCACTCTCTTCTTGCCATAAGGGTTTGTGTTGAGAAGTCTGCTGTGATTCAGATAGGCTTTCCTTTGTATGTGATTTGTTTTTGTTCTCTAACTGCTTGTAGAATTTTGTTCTTCTGTTGGGTTTCTGGAATCTTAACTATTATATGCCTATTTGTACATTTTTTAATCATCACTAGTTGAAGTCCTATGTTCCTCACTTATCTGTATATCAAATTGTTTTCCCCTACTTGGGAAGTTTTCTGCCATTACCTTTGTGAACAGTTTATTTTTTTATGTCATCTGCACACTCTCTTGTTTCTTCTTTGAGTCTAATCAGTCTTACATTCTTTGCATCATCTATGTATTGGATTCTCATGGCCCCTTACTATTTTTAAAAAATTTTTCTTTTCCTGTTCACTAATTGCAATTCTATCTTTTATATCTGAAATTCTATCTTTCTGTTGACTTATTCTGCTGCATAAACTTTTACTGGAGTTTTTAATCTCCTGGAAATCTGTTTGCATCTGCTTTATGGATCATTTATTTCCTATGTTGGGATTCTATCATGTACCTCAGCTCCTCTATTTTTTTTTAAATCTGTGCCTACTCTACATTTATTAATCATATCTTGCAGTATGGGTACAATCTCTATTGTTATCTGAGAAATTATTTCTGATTTCATTTTTTCCAGATCCCCTTTTGTTACTAGTTAGGGGAGTCCAGGTGGTTGAGTATCAGATTGTTCCATCTCCTTTCCTTTTGGTGTTACTTTAGCTGATTTGGATGTATGATTTTGGGACTTATTTCCATGTCTTCTCACCTCAACAGATGCAGTCTGCTCTGCCTTTGTTGATCACCCAGTGGTCTTCAATTCTCAGCAGGCCATGGAGTGGCCTATTCTCTGCTGCTCACCAGTACACCAATTCCTGGGTTCTGAGTGGTGACCTTCTGAATCTCTGAGCTCACCTGTTGACTGGGTGGGCTTCTGGCTGGGGCCTGAGCACACTTGGGATGGTATCTAGGTGTGCCTGTCTCTGGGGCCTCTATGTACCTGTTGTCTCGGAGGGCCTTTGGCTGGGGGCTGTGCTCCCCAGTTCCTGTTGTCTGGGTAGGCTTTTCACTAGGGTTTCCACACACTTATCAATGGTATAGGGGCTAGAATTTGGCTATTGCTTGTGTGCCTGTGTGGCTCTTTGTAGCTCTTTTTCTGTGTAGTTTGGGCTGGTTGCCAAAGCCTCTGGAGTTGGGGTCGAGCCCTGACTGGGATCTGCCTGTAGCTGCACTGCTCTGGACCACACTGCTGCTCCCTGAGATCTGTGCACACTCACTGATGCTATGGGAGGGCCTCTGACTTTATTTTTAAATTTTTAATTACTTAATTGTTCACTAAATCCTGTTGGCTAAGTAGTTCATTGAGGTTTCAGTCCATAATCAGGTGGCTCCAAGGCTAGAATAGCAAACAAGGATCCAGAGGAGAAACAACATGGCAAGCACAAGGCAGCAAAGGTAGTGAGAGAGCCATTCTTAGTTTCTAGAGCCAAAGTTCTCAGCTTTCTCTCTCTTCCTGAGCTGACTGACCCTAAAAAAGGTGATCATAGGACAGAATGAAGACAAGGGCAAAATCAAGAAAAAATGTAAATGAATAAATAGTTTAAGGAAGGGAAGATCCTCTTAATGACCCTAAAATTAACCAAAGATAGTGACTGATTATATATTTTACACACACACACACACACACACACACACACACACACACACACTCACAAGTTCCTCACACTGGAAGATGAAAAATCAGTGAGTTTCCAACAAGGAAATTTCCTGTGTGTGAACACTGAGGAAGAATCCTATTTTTATGTCCCTTTTCTCTGCCTACAGGGCTGAGGTCCTGACACTCCAGATTGGACTTTTCTTAGTGAAAGTTTCTGTGATGAAGCTTGTGCTCTTTCTCTGGAAAAAAAAGGACTCTGTCTCTCTGTATATATATATAGATAGATAGATAGATAGATAGATAGATAGATAGATAGATAGCCTGGAAAAAATCAATAAAGTTTTTTCTAATTATCTCTATATCTTTTCTTTTTTAGGGTGTGTGTGTGTGTGTGTGTGTGTGTGTGTGTGTGATTTTTTTTAAACTGAAAATTTCTTGGGAGACCAATTACAGATTTTAGAATCCATAAGATTAAAAATATTTCCCAAATCCTAGAAAAAGTGATGTTGAAACACATTATTTGATTTTGGGATTTTTCTTGACAATGTGTGATGCTGCCTTTGAGCTGAATGCTGTTCATGAGCACAGCAATGAAAAACTAATCCACTAAACTCTGCATCAGTACTTTTTAAACCAGCTTTTGAGAAATACTTTACAACAATAAATTGTGTTCTGATTCAGTGAACTCTGGAGGCTTTATATATCTCTGAATTATCCCCAAGATATAATCAAGATACAGAATATTTTCCTCATCCTTCAGAACACCTTATAGAGCTTTGTCCCACCTTTCAACTTAAGCCTCCAGAAAATTAATTTGAGCTTTAACTGCAGCAGATTAATTTTATATAAATGGAATCCGACAACATGAAAATGTTTTGTGTTTGTATCTTTTTGTTATGATGATCCTGAGTTTCACCTATGTTGGTAAAACTAGCAATATTTTTTTAATCTTTATTGGTGCTGGATAATACTGTGTTGAATGATTGTATGACACTTTATTGATCCTTTCCTGGACATTTCCAATGGCTTTAGTATTTTTATTTTAGCTTGAGATTTCTGCGTATTTTAAATCAGGCAGGATTAGCTTGCATTTTTCCAACGTGAGATAGACAAGATGTTTTGGTATATAAAAATTATAAAGTTTTCCCGTCTAGCTCATTCTTTAAACTAATTCTGCATCTAAGTCTGCATTCTTGCATGTAGGTTTTAATACACTTCTCTGTACCCCTCATGACAAAACAGTGCCTTAATTTAGCTAATGCAACTCCCTTGGAATAGAAAGCTTTTCCTTCTCGTTTCATCATCAGATATCTATTCAACTATTGCTGGATGCCTGGCCAAGGTACAGATGAACAGCCAGATGCAGAACAACATAGGGAAAGTTATGTAGGGCAGCATGGGGCTTCCATGCTTTTCTGGGTGCTCCACACTTTCAACACCTCAAAGTAATCATCAATTCAGAAATACATCAAATGTGTTATGGAGATTCCATTATATAGGGTGTATTGATTTAATTACTCACCATTGGTGATTAACTGAATCCCTAGCCCCCTCCCCTCCTCAGAGTTCAGGGGATGGGTTAAAAGTTTCAACCTTCTGATCATATCTTTCTTTCTTACAACAAGCTAACATCTTGACCTGGTCTAAGGAACCTAGCCCTGAGTCATCATATTAGCATACATCAAATCCACCACTAGGACATTTGAGGGTCTTACAAGGTCTGATGCGAGGAACACAGGACTAAGACCAAAAACAAACAAACAAAAAATGTCTTAGGACCTCTATTGGAAGGTGTTTGTCAGGAATTGAGGATAGAGGCCAAATATATATTTCCTATTACATCCCAGCAATATAATTTTAGATCAGTCTATGAGAAGCTATACTTGTTCTTAATATTAATTCTAATTATAAATTGTTATAACATTTAATGGTTGTGCCTTTTGATTATTTCTTATGAGTTTCTTAATTTTCTGAAAGCAATTTAAGTTTATAAGTGATTTCAAGTCCCTAATCTCTGACTATTTGACTCTGTAGTTTATAGTTTTTATTTCATCATTCTTATGAAGTGGCACAAGAACAAAATGAAAATTGAAAGTTTCATATTTTAATTTTACACTGCTTTACTTGACTGATTTTAAAGGTGAGGAGGTCAATATTAACTTCTTTGTATCTCTCCTTCCTCTTCCCATCTTGATAACTGTTTTTATTTGTCAAGTTATATGCCTTATGTATTCACTTTCTGACTTCAGTTTCTATAGTTATGCTGCCTTATATGTTTAAATGAATTAATTGCCAGTCTTTTAGTCACATCTTCTGTTCTTTTGAGCTTGTTTATTAATTGATATTTTTGAAATCTAAGGTGAGTATATAATTTATTGACTGAACAGACACTTTAGAAAGTAAAAGGAGTTATTCATACTCAGGCAAGACAGCATACATTTTAAAGACTGTTTTACACAAATCAGGACTTAGGGCCACCCTAAAACTAGAGCAGTGTGTTTCCTAAGTTCTTGCACTCTTCAACTCAGTACTTTTGGAGATATTGCAATACTGCTAAATGGCTCTATAAGCAGAGAATCATGTGTTTGAAGAAATAAGTTGGCTCTGGCTAAAGGCTCACTTTCCAGAGCTGATGGATGGGATTTAGAGAGTACACCAATCAGTTCCAGTCATATGCACAATAGACACATTTATTCTTCTGGTGAAATTACCATTAAATAGGATTTTCAACAGGGCCTATCACCCCATTCAAAGGGGCCTATCCATCCCAATGTTACTTAATTTCTATTTCATAAAAAGTACAAAAAGCTATATATTTGTTTTCTTAAATCCTCTGGAAATAGCATTGTCACATATTTACTTGACGTTTCTACTTCTTCATAAGTATATGAAAAAATGTTCAGTATCATTGGTCATTCAAGAGATGCAAATTAAAATAAGGCTGAGATTTCCTCTCACTCCAGAAAGAATGGCTGCTATCAGGAAAGCAGCCAACAACAAATGCTGGTGGAGCCAGGGGTAGAAGGACCCTGCTCCAGTGTTGGTGGGGCTGCACACAGGGCAACCAGTGCAGAGATTCCTCAGAACACTACAACTAAAGCTTCCTTTGACCCTGCTATTTCCCTTCTTGGTATTTTCCTGAAAGAATTAAAAGCATCACATTACAATATATGCATACCCATTTTATAACAGCTTAGTTTATAATAGCTAACTCTTGGAAACAACCCAAATACCCATCTGATGATTGGAGAAAGAGATGTCATCTCTTGATAAGCGTGAGACATTTCTAGCTGAGTGGATACGCCCTGAGCCCATACTCTGAAGTGAGACAGATTGGACACACACTTTTAAATACCACATTGTTTCTCCAGTGTGAGACACTGGAATTTATAATAGATACTGGGAAATGGGAAGAAAATGTTCAAATGAGAAGGGGAACAAGGGAGGGGAGGAGTGGCAAAGGGAAGAAGGGATAAGAAAAAAATAATAGAAGGAAAAATGGAAACAAAACTTCTGTAAGTAAAGAGGGGGGAAAGAGGTCAAGGGGGAGATTGGGAAAAAAAGAAGCAGTAAAATATATTATGTATCGTATGAGTTCCCTATGATGAATGTTATCGTTATGTATACCTAAACACACCAATAAAGATTTTATTTGCAAAAAGTAACATTGTCACAGCTACACTTTAACTCTAAGTCAACTTAGTATTTAGTGTAGTGTTAATATATGAACAAATGTGAAGCGTCTGTGATCTTTTGTAATACTGCTAGTAATGGCTTCTGTTTTAGTTTTCAATATCTCTGTCATTAAAGTTTCATGAAATAACAGTAGTATTAGTCAGTTAGTAGCTTTCCCTTCTGGTCAATTGTCATTCTTCTGTAAGTTCTGTTAGCTATTGAGCTGTGCCCTTTACCACGGTTCCCTTTTAGGCTGAGCTGCTGGGGATGGGGGGGCAATCATAAAGGAATGTTGGAAGCCATTTAAAATAGGTGTCCTAGGTTTTCCAAAGCAACAATATCCATTCCTTTTTTTTTTTTTTTGAACAGGGATTGAACTGAAGACTTTGCGCTTGAGAGGCAGGTGGGGTGTCACTATAAAAATGAACTGGTAAGGGCTGGGGTTTAGCTCTGTGGTGCTTATACTGATTAGAAGAAAAGTTGTCAAATGCATACTTCACTGTATTACTCAGTCTCAGACTAAAACACGGAGCAGGATAAAGGTGTAGGGGAAGTGGGAAAGGTAGGGGAAAGGAAATAAGGGAAAGGAAAAAATAAGAGAAAAGGAAAAAATGGAAACAAAGTCTTTGTAAATAGGGAAGGGAGGAAGGGGTGAAGGGAGGGCAGGGGTAAGGGGAAAAAATGAGAGCAAGACCTGTCATGTAGAGGTACAAGATCCCAATGATGAATGTAACTGTACTATGTACCTAAAATGCACCAATAAACTCAATGAGAAAAAATAATAATAAAGAAATTTTAAAAATAAAACATGGAGCAGGAAGTGTTTCTGACAAAGAAAAGATATTAATAGAAATGAAAAGATGCAGCATAAAAATACTATAATTTCAATAGTGGCCAGCAACATTATTAAAAACATATGAAAAGGTAGTGGAGTCAAGTTAAGTGAACTACACAGTTGTGAAAGCTTTCCCTAAAATGTTCAAATGCCCCTGTCAATTTTCAGCCTGAAGTGACTTTCCCAGAACCTGAAAGGACATAAGCAAATGTGGGAAAAGCCCCAACAGACTTGTGTGTGTAAGGACATTTCCTTCCCCTCTCCCATAAAACTGCTCACACTTGAAATGGTGTTAATGTAAATTAGTAATTCACTTTAAAAAATCTTTTACTCTGCATATTATATGAAATGGTGAAAGGAAAACAGTTGACCTCATGCTTTGCTCTGCAGAAACTTCAGACTTGTCGATTTCCTCTTCGTCTGCCTTGGCTTACACTTCTCCAGTTGGTGGTGTGGACCGCATCCCTGTCCTCACATAAGCCCTGAGGGCAGCTCTCCAGCCCTTGCCTGGGTCCTGCCGTCCCTGAAAGCTCACTGCTTGTATACATTGCCCAGGAGGGAGCGCTCTGCTGACCCTGCCAGGATAGGATTCTTTCTTCCTGTGCAGCACATCTGCTAGATATTCACTTCTGTCTGGAAACACTGTAGAAAGAACCTACACAGTAAAACCTTGGCAGTTGGAGTAGTGGCAGTAACAACAAGCTGGGGATGACTCGGCTCTCCCAAGAAGTTTTGCACTAACAATTGTACAGTTAATGAAAAGTCAAGTAGGTTATCTGTTCAGAACCACAGGGATACATTTTTCTCTTCATCTAACCTGAGTTGCTCACCCTTCCCCAGAGCACGGCTTAGAAGTCAGACGTTGAAAACCTAAGAATATGGAATATGTTGCAGGTTCAACTGAAGTTCAGCCACAAATATAGAGCATAGGAAAGCTTTGGAAAATATAATGTAGAACATCTTAGCCTTTTTATGTGATTAATTTTTTTTTCTTACATCCTTTTTAGTTCTGTTGCATCTTCTGGCACTCATGTCTGCCTGTTTCCTCATAACTTTCCCTTCCAAGGGAAACCTTCTGACAATTTGACATGAATGTCTCCATTTGTGACCCATAACATTCATTTTGCTTACATGCTTGGTTCTATAATAGATTTGGCTTATACTTTCCATATGGAATTTTAATACATTCACCATTCTTAAAGTAAAAAAGAATAACTTTTCATTCTTCAACTGGAAAGCCTGTATTTAATTAACCTTTCAAGTAAATAAACATGCAGAAAATAGCAAGGAACTTTGGATAACTTGAAAAATATTGTTTGGGCTTTATATTTCCTCTTAGGTCTTGAATTTGCCAAATATTATTGAAGTCACTTTTCAGGCATTATACCTTATTCTGTAGCTTTAAAAAAATGTGTAAACAACTACTTAGCTGTTTTCACAAATCTACATAGTCTATTGGCATAGTTTAATATAAAAACATTCTACCCCAAATAATACGCTTTCAACAATCTTGGATCATTCAAAGAGTGACTATAATTCCAATTTTACTTGGTCTGTAATAATTGTGGCCTTATTCATTGTGCTTTTATTTATGGTAGGCAGAAATTATAAATGTGAGTCCTTCTGATTTTGATCTTGTTCTGTGCTTTTCTATTTTAGGAGTAATTCCCAACAGTCATAGTTAAAAGCAGATGGATCTAAAGCTTACACATTTTACCATGTTTTATTCCTCCAAAGGAGGCCATACCATCAACTTAATTTGTTTGCTTTCATGCCTCCTGGTGCTATTAAAGAACATATTGGGGAAAGGTCATTTAACTCTAATGAAATGTCTTTCAGCTCTACCTAAGTAGGTCTTTTCATTAATTGGTGAGTATTTTTCCTTAACTGAAACACTATCACATTCCCACCATGCCTCAAGCCATCATTTGTCACGTTTGTTTCCCAGAATGTAAATCTTTTCATTCTCTGAAGGTCACTTTGTCTCGTTTCTAGAAACCTGAGTTCCTCACTTCTCTACAACCACTTTCCTGTACCCTTCTTCTATTTCCTCTTGCTTCCCTTTCCTCTGAGTTTAATTGCTTCCGTTACACTCTGGATAGCATCTTCCCAGCTCCTCTGAGACCTTTCTCTAGAGATTACATCGTTTTATCTTGGGCCTATGTTCTCTCACCCTCTGCCAAAGATATTCTGTCCTATGCCAAATACAGCAGACCTTTATTCAGCTCTAACATCTCATGTCATTTCCGAAAGATGTTTGAAAGCGTTCCTTTTCGCCTTGACCCGATTTTCAACTCCTAATGATGTAGTTCTTACCCTTTGCACTGCTCTATTTGACCTAAACTTTCAAAAGTAACTGACATGTAATCTAATGTCCCCTTTTTAAATCACCAATTAGTTTTTGTAGCATTTGACAGAGTGGATGCAAACATCCTTCTGGAAATGAGAAATAAATGTTTCCAGAATTCTGAATGGAATCTTTTCTCTCCGTGCCATTTCTTTAACTGCAAATTTGACCTATTCTCTGTTTTCTGCCTACAATTTCCCTTGTCCAGGATCCTTGTTACAAATATTCAACCAGGAATTTTTCCATGTGTTCTTTACATATTCTCTTTCTCTGGAATTTTCCTGTTTTAAACATCATTTTCTGTGTGAATAGTTTGGAGGTGAATTAATCCTAAACTACAGGCTTGTATTTCCTTTTTGGCTGGATGTATTCACATTAAGTTCTACTAGTATGAAAACTCCACAGGTTCAAAACAAAATTTTCTCCCCCCTAATTCACCTTTGCTGATTTCCCTTTCTGTAAATCACATCAACTCTTCCCTGTCACCAGAACAAAACATTGGCATCTTCTTGGACCTGTGGTCCCTTATCCCCCATCACCAGGGATGTTTGGTCTTTCTAGTGCATGCTCTCTGTTAGCCCCGTACCACCAGGTGGACCTTCCTAGCACACACTTATAGTTAGTGCTCTTCCTGATAGTATCCTTCCATTTGCAAAATAAAACCTAGACCTTATCACCTATGCAGCATGACTTTGACTTACCTGTGTGACTTTAGTTCCTGGTGCTACGTTGAGCACCAGGCTGGGAGAACTATTTCCTGTTCTCTGTACTCACTGTATGGTACTGGTCCCGAGGTTATGTTCACTTTGTTTCCCTAGGCTTTGGTGTGTTTTCCCACCCCTCTCGTTCCTTTTGACCTAGATTCTACCCATTCTTCAAATGCTATATTTTCAGAGTTTTCTCTGATCTTCACAAATGGAGCAAACCTTTCTAACATCTATAATTTCAAGTATGTTTTATGAATACAGTCACACCCACTTTCTTTTGTGTAGGATTTACATGGAATATTTTCTCATTACTTTACTTGAAGCAGTCTTCATATTTACAAAACCTGTGTCTTGTAAACCATTCATCAATGGGGCTTGCTTTTTGATCTAGTCTGGGAATCTGTGTCTTTTAATTGAGCTCTTTAGCCCATTTATATTTATTCCAATTATTGATATGTTTGAACTTAAGTCTATCACTTTGGTGTCTGATTCTATTCCCACTACCACCACCCGTCCCTTCTTTTATTCTTTGTACTTCCTTTTCTACCCTTCCTTGGAGACTGCTCAATTCATACATGTATTTTATTGTTCATTTGTACATATTATTTTTGCTCTCATCTGGTATTCAGTACAAGGTCTGATTCTTCAGCTCTCCTCTCAACATTAGATAGGCCTGTGTTCTTGAATTGGTGGAGATTTCTCTCAATGCCTCGGCCTCTCCTAGTGGTAGATTTTTGTCTCTTGTAACTGTGTGAGGCCCGGCGGCTGGAGGAGCATACACAGACATTCCTACACTTGCAAAGGATTGGCGCTCAGCTTCCCTTTTCTTTTCTCGGTGGTCGATAACTGCCACCTGACACTCACGCAAAGGATGTAGTGTTGAGATTTTCCTTCCTGGCTCTGCAGATCCATCCTCAATGTTAAGCAAGCCTTTTAGTTTACCAGTTTGCCTCACAACTTTGAGTCTCCACTGGCCTTAAAAATTAAGACCGTATAAGGTATCAAACTTTTCATTTCTTACTTAGGGCCAATATTTATACCTTTTTATCTCCAAGAACAGAAAGAAATTGTTTATAGCATTTTATCCTTAATTCTCCCTTAGATTAGGATTCCCAGAAGCAAGAAAACTAAGAAAAGGATTTGGGGTCAAGTAGTGTATTTAGGAAATGATCAGGAAGCCTCAGTAGAAGAACGGAGGAGAGACATGGGAGGAAGGAAGCCAGTGTAGTATGTGGTGAACAACTGCGGTACTGTCTCACTGGGGGTGTCTGGAGACTGCCTGAAGTCAGCCTTGGTGAAAAAGCCGGGCATTGATCCACAGGCTTGTCTATATCTGTGATTGATTAATGGTCTTCCCATGTGCAATGGCTAGTCCAGATCCAAAAGGCAGAAAAACACAGCTGTTTGATATGAGAGGATCTGGACAGGCCTAAAAATCTATTTTAAACCCTTTAATGGGGATTTCATTTCTCAGACATATCATATACTGGGTCCTGTATTATTGAGAGAGTTCTTATGTAGCTTATCTTTGTATTCTCCCAGCATTGTAACTCAGATACAAAATAGAAAATAATTAATATTTACTAAATAAGAAAATATATCTTATACAGTACCAATATGGAGAATTCTGGTTGGTTCTTCATTTCCTTCTAAATGTACAGCTGCTCAAATAAAATAGTTTGATCTCTCAATTGCCAAAAGGGATAAATTCCCTCAGAATGGTTGAAATTTATTAGAATCATATTGATTGCATAACAAATTTGAATGCCTCATGATTTAAAAATATAATTTCCAAATCAAAGCTTTACTTAATGGACATTTTATGTTATTGATAGCCAATGATGATAAGGCGGCCACCAACAGTTGTTTGTTACATCTGTGGTAGTGAATATGGAACAAAGTCCATTGGCATCCATGAGCCACAATGCCTTAAAAAGTGGCATAATGAAAACAACTTGTTGCCTAAAGAACTAAGGAGACCAGAACCTAAAAAGACAGAAGTCAGAACCATTACTGGTAAGTTTCCAAAGAAAAGACTTGAGTACATGAGGGGAGACCTCTCTTTTTAAACTGTGGTATAAACTTTGGTAGAGGTGCTCTTTTACTCATTCAAGCAACTAAAATCAACATTCACTGCCTTGGCTACAGCCAAACAGTTCTGGAATGCCTTCCAAAATGTTCAGATAATGAGACATGAAGACACTATGCCCTGGCAACACTTCTCATGGGGCAGATCCACTGGAATTTACTGTATTTCCCCCTAATTACCTTTATATGTTACCAACCAAGCATAACTCTTTAAAAAACAAAGCTTAAAAAGGCTCTAAGAACAAAAAGAATCTTGTTTTCAAGTAAGAAAATGTCTTAATAATTATAGAGCAGGAGAACCAAAGTCAAATGGTCACTGAGTCCTTAAGTCAGGATATAAAATAGAATAAATTGTCCATATATGAAAAAAAAGCAAGCTGGGGATGGAGGTAAACTGGAGAGGACCAGTTCCCTCCGAAGGAAACAGCAGCTGCCCAGTTCCAGCTGGTGTTATCATTGAAAATGTACCCCAGAGTGGCCACATGCTTCAATGATACAAAAGAAACTAGATCTCTAGAAATCTACATCTCTAATTGAAATGTCCAGATTGAACTTTTCTCTTTACGACAGTGCTTTGGATTGAACCCAGGACCTCACACGTGCTAGTCATGTGCTCTACCCCTGAGCCACACCGCAGCCCCAAGACTTAAAGAATGTGTACAGTTAAAAATGTTTAAAGCACTGTGAGAATAAAACGACACTGGAACTACACTGTCCAGTGAGACTTTGTCATGTGGTGGACTCACCATCCTGTTATTAATTATAGATAAAAAAGTAGATCCTATAACTGCAGGAACATTCCTCTGGATTCCATGCTACTTTCTACCTCTGAAGGTGCCCTTTGTCTGTAGGTAAATAGATTCATATTACCATCCCCCTTCCATGGACTCTACATTCAAAGCATTCAAATAACCATTGCTCCAGATCCCACATCAAAGCCCTATGCAAAAACATTTAGAAATGTGATGAATCACCTTTGAGTCAGTGACTGCTCTAGAATTTTCTAGTTTGCATTAAAACTTATATGAGTAATGAATTATTGCTATTCTTTTCTCAAAAGGATTTTCAAAGCTTTCAAAAGACACATTATTAACCTTCATAGAAAGTGAAATTTCCTTTACTTTGAGGAGAAATACTAGGTCATTTAGGGGTTTAAATTCTCTTAGGGTAAAAAAGAAAATTAGGAGCAGGTATATCCAGAATCTAATCATTGTATAGAATGTATATCTGAAATTTGCCTAGGTTTTAATGATGAGTAAGAAGACGTAGTGATAAGAACTAAGTGATACATTTCTGAGTGCCTGGCCACACCTTGCAGGCCTATTTTGGGCAAGTCTATGACATAGCCAGATTAATGTACTAAAGGTACTGTGTTTAAATGTGGCTTTTTAAAGCTAAATCCCACATTGTTTCTCTAAAACAGAGCCATATACCTTTTTCCCTTGTGCTCTGCCAATGAAGATTATACAGTTCTCACTTTTCTTTTTTTTTAGGGAGACTTCTTTTCATCATGTTAACTATTCTGTTTTCATTCTTCACTATGATTACTTAAAGAATCTCCAAGTTTATGATCATGGAGAGATGATGAAGAGATGGTACATTTTTAGGATATATTTCATCTTAAATTGACTTTTTTTCTTTTTGGTACCAGGGATCGAACTCAGGTCCTTGCTCTTGCGAGGTAGGTGGCTGAACCACTGAGCTAAATCCCAGCCCTTAAATTCACTCTTAACTGTCAATTTTGACCTCTGAAAACATTCCACTGAAAGATTACAGAAGAAGAAAATACAAATGCTTGTTCTTTTCCCATTGCGAGCTTATATTTAGAATCAACTGAAAAAAAAAGCTAAAAGTTCTATTTGCAAGATAATAATGTATAAAGAAAAATGTTAATAATTAGTGAAGAATGCATATCAAACACATAATACAATGTCTTCCCCTTTTTAAGATCCAAGGAGTTGGGCCGGGGATTTAGCTCAGCGGTTCTGCTGTCTGCCTTGCAAGCTCAGGGACCTGAGTTCCATCCCCAGTACCAAAAAAAAAAGGTCCAATGAGTAAAAAGCCTCCAGTTCATAGCTAACTTGACTCATCTCTTGAGTGAGCAGCATCATTTATTTAATTTATTTTGTAAAATTCATGTGATTTATTCAAAAGCATCTCTCAAGAGACATTTCCTGGAAATATTTTCATAAACAGCAGAATATGGCTCTTTAAAAAAGCTAATCCAGTTTTCCTTTTCTTCTTCGTTTTTTTTTTCATCTTTCTTTTTTTCTCTAACTTTCCAGCCAAAGGATTCTATGATCTTGATGCCTTAAATGAAGCTGCTTGGACAACTGCCCAGCGCCAGTTGGTTCCCTGCAATGCTTGTGGGCGAACCTTCCTGCCAGACAGGCTGATTGTTCACCAGCGATCTTGTAAACCAAAAGCTGCCAAATAAAGCTCTTTTCTCCTCACTGAAGTGTTACATGAATTAATCCACTGAAAGGGGTTAGGATAATGTGAGAAGGAGAAAAAGGAGATGAGAACAAAGAAGTAAAAGTAGAAATGACTGAGCACTGGTTTGGCTCAGTGTTTTGGTGGTGAGAATGTTTGCCCACCACTGTGGGATGGGGTAACGAGCATGTTCTTGTGCTTAGGCGTGTGGGAGACCATATCACACTTTCATCGGTAGAATTACAAGCAAATGGTTCCTAATCAGAGCCAGACTTTTTACCTAAAAAAAATTTCTGAGCCAATAGTTGTCATTTTTTCCCACTCTATTTTCCTGAACAAGATTTTGAATCTCAGTTTATTGAACAACAGAGGGTTTGGGGACAACTTGAAAAAATTCCTTAGTCCCAGGAAGAAGTGGATTTCTTTTTATTCCAGTGGTTTTTTTGTTTTTTTGTTTTTTTGTTTTTTTTGGTTCCGGTACATGTTTATATCGAGCTATTGATTGAGACATTTATTTTCTCCATAAAATAATTCCATAGAAATGACATTTTATAAATGGGCTGAGGATTTAAATACTGGAATCATACCTGATTCATAGCCACTTTATAACAGCAAGAAGTGCTACCTAGAGTTTTTTGGGATTTTTTTAGCCAGGGCTAGATTCATATGTCAGGAAACAGCTGCAACAAAATTCATCAAAATAAGTGTAGGTCAGCTCCTCCCTATGGGAGAAAGTCTAGCAACTGTTCTTTATGCCTTCATAGGGTTTTATAGGTGTTTCATTGTTCAGGTCTAAAAGCCTGCCAGGAAAGTTTGTGTCTCCCCACTCAAGGGCTATTCATAGTAAGTGGGTTGTGAAAGTGCTCTGTATTTCAGAGTCTTTCACTATGTATTCATCATGGTGGGTCCTTTCTGGGAAGAAGTCAGACCCAGGGAAGTGCTCTGCCCAGGAAATAGCGCGCCCCCTGCCACCGCAGTGTATCTTTACCTGGACTCCAAGCAGTCGTTTTCATTTTTTAAAAAACCAGGGAATGAACTCAGGTCCTTCCGCTTGCATGCAGCACAACCACTGAGTTAAATCCCAGGCCCTCCAAGAAGTCTTGCCTGAGGTCTGTGTTCATTTTATGACTGAATCCCAGGACCATCTTGGTCCCTAGGTGCCCATAAGCCTCACATCATGATCTTACATGACATGGTGAGCTCCAAATTACACAGGCAAATTCATTCAATATTTTGGTCATACATCTACTTATTTTACAGGGTTGGATTAGTATAATTGCACTAATCATTCTGGTTTTTTTTTCCCCCTGTCTGCTCCAAAGGAAGCAAGAGATGAACTTTGAAAAAAACTCAATACATAACCTCTGTGTTAGTCAGCCTTCAGTCACTGTGACAAAATACTTGGCATAATTCAACTTAATGGATAAAAGGTTTATTTTGGCTCATGGTTCCAAGATTTCAATCCATGGTCAGCCAGTTCATGGTATTAGGACTATGGTGAGGCAGAAACATCATAGCAGAAAGGGTTGGCAGGGGAAGTCTGCTTACCTCATGATGGCCAGAAAGCAGAGCAAGGAGGAAAGCACCAGAGAGTAAAGGGGCTGGGGCCAAAATATCGTTCCGATTGTTGTGTCCACGATTCATTCCCTTCAATCAGGTCTACCTTCTGTTTCCATCACTTCCACCTCCAAATAATGCTATCAAATTATGAACCTCATCCATTGATTGACTTAATGAGCCCTTACAATCCTATCACTTGCTTTTGGTGGACATTTTCAATTCAAACATAGCACCCTTAAGTAAGAATTTTGTGAAGCGCATGGTATTGAATGATTCACAGTTGATGGCTTAACCTTTGTTTTTTATCCTGTTAATCAAAATGGTGAAAGCCCCTTACTACACTGAGTGTACTATAGGTCAAGGACTGTACCAAGTGCTTTGTGGATGTCAGACTCTATATGTTTTACATCAGGCCCACAAGTAGATAGCATTACCCTCACTTTACAGGTCAGGAAACTGACATTTAGACTGGATAACTCAAGATAACATTGAGCTTGTGGTAAGGGGTGGATACGGAGGCAAACTCAGGACTGCTGGGCTTCAAACCCAAAATTACAACTGTTGTTATTTATGCCAGATATCACTATCCATAAAATTAGCCATATTAATATTAATTATTTGACAAAAGTGAAAGATCCTGCACAAGAATTAGTCTAGTTACTAAGGTAAATGGGAAGTTTAGCATGTGTATAGCTCTGGTAGTAGTCTGGGTTGTCTCAGACTAAGATAAAAACATAAATTTGAACTGCACCGTTAGGGGATTCAAAAAGACACTTAATTGCTGTGCTGATGCTCCAGAAGATAAAAATACGGGAGATAAAAATTCTGGCCTCAATTATGAAATGAGTTGCCACTCAGAACCACAAAATGGTGGTAGGCAAACCATGGATAGATATCAAACCATGGGCGTGACGTAATACCAAAAAGCAGCGATGTATTTATCTGTATGAATTAAGCTGGTGAGTTTGTGGCATGATTTTGAATTTTTTGTTTTGTTTTTGATACCTGGGGGTTGAACTTGGAACAGGCAGGCAGCAGAACCACTGAGCTAAATCCCTAGCCCTGAGTTTGTAGTATAATTAAAAAAGGCAAAATTTTCCAGGAATCATAGCTTCCAGAAAGAGCTGTGAGCCAGCTTGAGATATATCAAGGTGCTGACTATGGGATCCCACATATGTCTCCACCTCAACTAGTCTACAAATGTTGTAAGTAAATCTGGAGCAAACTCATGGGAATGACAACAATCCAAGATTAATGGCCCATTATCAAGGCAAATCAAAATCTTACATTAATCAGAAAGAGCTCAACTCTTCTCGGCCAATCGCCCTCCACTCAATTAGTGGAGTGATCAATGTAGAGATCATTGTAATTCTCAAAAGGAAATAGTCTTTTAAACAATGGTTGGCTCTTCCATGTCCTATGAATTTGAGCCTTGAAATAATTCCTGTAAATACTCTCTTAGAAGATAAAGAGCAGATACTACATGAAATACTTGGCACTCAGCACTCACTCAGAAAGCCATTAATGTGGTTCATAATATTATTACAGGCATCAATAACAATGCAATTTCCCCTCCACCCTGGTACCTAGTGCTACACACACTTTAATGGAATTCTCCTCTAATTAAAGTTCTGGGAACAATTCCAGGATATCTTGATGTTCACTAACACAGTGAATTCACATCAGAGTTCTGGGCCATCAGAGTAAAGGGTAGTAAATAAGCATGTTTTAGTAAGGGATATGGGGAGAACCTCCTACTACATGTCTGTATAGAAATCCTTCAGATCTTTGATGGCAGGCAGCTTCATTATAATATTTCTATAACAAGAACTTCCAATGAAGTTCCAAGGATGACTCCCATCAACTGCTTTGGTTTAGGGAAACTGGTGAAAGTCCCTTGAATGAGAAAGAAGATGCCACTGACAATTGAAGACACCACAAGGAAGAAAGAAATAGCACATATCCAATATGCAAAGTCTTCTGCCCCTTTGTCTCTCTGCAGTTGTCTGCTTCTGAAACTAGCACCATTTCTTCTTCACACTCCTATCTAAAGCAAACTTGTATGGCTTGAGTCTCATAGCACATCAGGTCAGGAAGCTCAGCCCTTTCCTTTCCCAATGCTGTGAGGTCCTTTTCCTACTCTGGCAACAGTCCACCTCCCTTATCGCTGTGACTTACATACTGAGTCACTGTCTGGCCCACACAAATGGCTTTGCCTGTTTCTGCTGGCCATGCCTGCTCTCTGGGGCAAGAGATGAAAAATGAGCTTTTCCTGCACTTAGAAGAAACAGCACAAATGAAAAGGAGTCAAGTTTCCAGCAGAGGCTAAATTGGGTTGTGTAGAGGGAATGTACACCAGGAAAAACACTGCTAAGTTGTCATGGTTGCCACAATACACCTTTATTTTAAGTTTTTAAAAAAACTGGGTCTAAAAATATTTGAAAAGATACATTCAAAGAGAAAAGTATAATGAAGTCTCATGTTCTCTACACCCAAATAAATTTAGTTCTTAAAATCCCACTAAGATGGTTTAAATTCTAGCTGTTAGTTTTTGGCATTAAAAGGAAGATGGAGATGTCAAGGAGAGGTGCTGGGAGTCAAGAGCCTGTGGTACCTGTGATAATGCCTCTAAATTGTACTTATGGAAACATGAAATTAAGCTATCATGGATATAATAATGCAAGTGTCAAAAAACAAGAAATGTTCTAAGCATCGTGGAGCTAGGTCCTATCATTGACTGACACTGATACAGATCAAGATGTTTCAGATGTCTCCTGGTTAGATGAGACTGTATTACACAAAATAACAATCTCCAAGAACTTTGAGGCCCCAATCTGCAAAAACTATGAAAACCTGCCTCTAATAGTACAAGAGGGACTGTACAGGTGTGATTGAGGTTATGGACATTGAGATGGAAAGATTATCCAAGGTTACCACGTGAGAGCAATCTAATCATATCAGTCCTTAAGTAGAAGAGGAAGGAGGCAGAAGAGTGGGTGAGAGAGAAAGCAGCACAAGAAAAATTTCACACCATATCGCTGGTCTTGAGATGTAGGGAGCCATGTGCAAGGGCTAAGGGAGGGCAGTAGGACCTAAGGTTGGCTCTTAGCTGATGGTTAGCAAAGAAACTGACACATCAGTCTCACAAACACACTCTACTAAATTCTGAAAACATTAATGAGTAAGGAGGTGGATTCTCCTCAGAGCCTCCAAAAAGAAATGCAGCCCCGATGATAGCTTGTTCTTAACAGGTGACTACAGGGTTCAATTTCTAACCCTACAGAAGTGAAAGAAAATCCTTGTTTTTTAAGTCACTCTTTTATAATGATTTGTGGTGGCAACAACAAACAAGAAAAAGTGCATCTATGCAAGATGAGAAAAGACCAATACATTTCCATTGATCAGAGAGGCAGAGCTCTCCAGTTCATCGGGTCACTGGTCACCTCCACTTCATACTTTAGTGGAAGGGCAACAAGACAATGCCTATGGGGCCAAATATTCTAAGAAAAACTGGATTCAAGATTTTTCCATCCATGAATATACAACCATTTTTGCAATATACTGCAAAGAAATTCTAGAAGCAGATTTCTTTTAGTGTTTTGTTAAGGTATATATTGTCTTTGATATTCTCACCATAAAACGCATTCTGTTATGTGCATACAATACTTATTTTTAAAGTGAGTAGACGAATGCAGTTTACTTATTTGGTAATTGGTTTTTAGCATCAGTAGTGCCATGGTCTTGCCCTGCCTGCCTATCTGTCTACACTAGAAATTGTATTCCTCTATAGGAGTAGCAGATAGAAATAGCTACATATTCTGAAATGATAGAAGGTTGTTGTGCATTACAGTCACATTTGTTTGGGAAAAAAATATATATATATACACACACACACACATACATACATACATATGGTATATATTCTACATCATTTTTATTAATTTTATTGGTACATATAAGGTGTATAATATATTGACATTCATCACTGGAAATTGATCATTTTTTTATCCTTTTATCCCCCTTACTCTCTCCTACCACTCCCCTGATCTCTTCCTCTTCTCAAAAAAAGTCTGCCTCCTTGTTTCCCATCATCTCTCTCTTATTTTACTCTTTACTTAATATTTTGTGCTTCTCATATAAAACAAACTATGTGCTATTTAAATTTCTGTGTCTGATTCATTTCACTTAACATCATGCTCTCAAGATTCACCCATTTTCCTGCAAATGCCATGATGCTGTACTGCTAAGTAAGCTACTGATTGAAATACAACAACACATACAAACTCTGAAAGTGTAGATTATTGTTATAATTGTATCTAGACATCCCCTCAAAGCCTCATACAGTCATAGATGGGGCTTTTTCAAAGGTGATTGGATCTAGAGTGTGTGATTGATTCATGGTACAATGCCAGGATTAAGGCTGATAGGATTAAAGATGGATAATTACTAAAACAGTCCACTGATTGCTTTGGCACTGCCCTAATCTCATCAGCCTGGATACAGTATAAGGGATAAAAAGATCCTTCTCCTGACCCTTTCTTTCTTGCTTTGCTGCCTTCTGCCACCCATGAACTCTTTCTCCTCTGCAATACCTGTCTGCCATGCCATCCTCCCTTAGAGCCAGCCATGTATGGACTGAAACCTCTACAAACTGTGAGCTACATAAACCTTTTCTCCCTGAACTTGTGGGTGTTGGGTATTTTGTTTCAGCAGCAAAAGAAAAGTAGCTCAGATAATTATTTTTTTTTAATTACAAAATTCTTCCATGACTTTTACCAGGACTTTTCTGAAAATCAGTGTGGAGACCTAAAAAGTAGTGTGGTCCATCAAAATCACTTGCTTAAAGTAATAGGTAAGGAATGGACAAAAGTTCCCTCATTTGTTGCTTAATAATTTATCAATCAGTATATTTACCTTTGGTACCTCAATCTCCCTATTTTCAAATTTCTGCTTTCTGTACTTCCCTTCAAAGTTTCCCCTATCCAAAAAGACCCAACTAAAAAAAGAGAACTACAGGCCAATCTCCTTAACAAATATAGATGCCAAAATTCTTAATAAAATACTAGCAAACAGAATACAGAGGTTCATCAAGAAGATCATACATTTTGATGAAGTCGGATTTACTCCAGGGATGCATGGATGGTTCAATCTACATAAGTCAATAAATGTAATACACTACAGTAACAGAGTCAAGGACAAAAACCATATGATCCTTTTGATAGATGCAGAAAAAGTATTTGACAAAATTCAACACTCATTCATGATAAAAAAACCTGTAAAAAATTGTAATAGATGGTCTATATCTCAACTTAATAAAGGCTATCTGTGAAAAACCAACAGCCAACATGATATTAAATGGCCAAAAGCTGAAAACCTTTGCATTAAAAACAGGAAAAAGACAAGGATGCCCACTATTTACCACTCCTCTTCTATATAGTTCTGGAAACATTAGCTACAGCAATTAGACAAGAGAAAGAAATTAAAGTAATAAAGATAGGAAAGGAAGAAGTTAAACTGTCATTATTTGCTGGTGATATGATACTCTACATTGAAGACCCCAAAAACTCCACCAAAAGACTTCTAGACTTAACACTTTTAGCAGAGTAGCTGAATAGAAGGTCAACACTCAAAAATCAATAGCCTTTTTGTACACAAATAACAGACTCACTGAAAGAGAAATTAGGGAAACAATTCCTTTCACAATAGAATCCAAAAAAATGAAGTATCTAGGAATCAATCTAACAAAAGCAGCAAAAGACTTCTACACTGAAAACTACAGCACTCTGAAAAATAGATAAAAGAGGATATAAGAAAATGGAAAGATGTCCCCTGCTCCTGTTTAGGAAGAAACAACATAGTGAAAATGGCCATACTACTAAAACTGTTATACAGATTCAATGCAATGCCAATTAAAATTCCAACACTATATTTCACAGAACTAGAGAAAATAATCCAAAAATTCATTTGGAATCAGAAGAGACCTAGAATAGCAAAAGCTATCCTAGGCAACAGAGACATGGCAGCAGGTATAACAATTCCCAATTTGAAACTATATTACAAAGCCACTGTGATAAAAACAGCATGGTACTGGCAAAGAAACAGGCCTAAGGATCAGTGGAACAGATTGGAAGATGCAAAAACATCTCCAGATGTACTCAGCTCCCTCATCTTTGACAAAGGAGCTGACCATCCCCTCTGGAGGGAAGATAGCCTCTTTAATAAATGGTGTTGGAAAAACTGGATTTCAACATGTCAAAGACTAAAACTAGACCCTTATCTTTCACCATGCACTAAATTAAAATCCAAGTGGACTAAAGATCTAAATATTAAAAAGAGTCACTAAATTTGATAGACTATAAGTTAGGCAGAACTCTTGAAGACATTGGCATATGAAAAGACTTTATGAACAAATCCTCAGTAGCATGGGAACTAGCAAAAGAATCAACAACTGGGATCTCATCTTATTAAAGAGCTTCTGCACTGCAAAAGAAACCATCAACAGAACTAAAAGACAGCCTACAATGTGGGAAAAAATTTTTACCAGCTGCTCCTCCGACAAAGGACTATTATCTAGAATATATAAAGAACTCTAAATAATCAAACCCGCCAAATATAAAGACCCTATTCAAAAATGGGCATCTGAAATGAACAGACATTTCTCAAAGAAGCAAAAGCAGCAAGTAAATCTATGAAAAAATGTTCCACATCACTTATCATTTGAGAGATGTAGATGAAAACTACACTGAGATTCCACCTCACCCCACAAAGAATGTCTGCTATCAAGAAATAAAACAATAACAAATGTTGGTAGGGTTGTGCATTGTTGGCGGGAGTGCATTCTGGTGCAACTACTATGGAAATCAATATGGAGATACCTCAAAGAGCTGGGAATAGAGGTTCCATTTGACCCAGCCATACCTCTGCTGGGAATCTTTCCAAAAGAATTAAAAGAATCATACTACAGTGATATATGCACACCCATATTTATAGTGGCACAGTTTGTAATAGCTAAAACTTGGAAACAGCTCAATTGCTCATAAGTTGAAGACTAGATACAGAAGATGTGGTTTTTCTATAAAGTGGAATACTACTCAGCCATAAAGAATGAGAAATTAGATCCATTCATAGGAAAATGGATGCATATTGAGGATATACTCCTAAGTGAAATAAATAAGTCACACATGTATAAATACCGAATATTTTCTCTGGTGTGAAAAACTATAATGGTACATAAGATCCTAATGATATAATTGACAATGTGAAATAGGAAGAAAAGGGCTAAAGGTGTAGGGAAAGTGGGAAGGGTAAGGGAAAGGAAATAAGGGAAAAGAAAAAAAATATGAGAAAATGGAAATAAAGTGTTTGTAAATAGGGAGGGAGGATGGGGTGAAGGGAGGGAGGGGACAAGGGTGAAAAATGAGAACCAAGACCTGTCATGTAAAGGCACAAGATCCCAATGATGAATGTAACTGTACTGTGTACCTAAAATGTACCAACAGACTCAATGAGAGAAAAAAAAGTTTCCCTTGTTCCACTTCCACCAACCACTTCCAACTTTGCAGATTTCTCTTTCTGTGCAAGCAAAAGTACCTGTGCTCTAGGTATTTTCCCATCTTCCCCAATCTTCCATTTCACATTTGCTGTGCCCCTTTCTAGAATTTTGATGAGATATTCATTCCATTGGAATCTGACCAACTCTTCTTTGCTGAGAGGTTCGCTGAAGATCATGATTTCACAACCTCTTCCAGGTGATATAGTTATTTTAAAAGAAGAGCACTAAAAATAGTATGTCTTTATCCATACAATGAAAGCTGTCTGGCAGAATTTTAGGTAAATATTGAAATGGAGGTCGAAGGCATGGGAAGTGAGCCTCACTTGAACCATTACTTTGCCTTTCCTTCTATTTGGGCATCATATCTGAGTAGGAACATCTTTGACTGAACAGTTAATATAAAAACCAGACCCAAATCAGAATAATGGCTTATATAGAACAAATTTGTTTCTTGTTCTAAAAAGAGCACTGGGTGAGTAAGCAGTTTAGTGAGGTGGATCCTTTATAGAATCATCCGTGAAGCTCTGTCCAGTACCTGTGCCATTGTCAACATTTGGCGTCTGGAAGTCAGAAGTTGCCCTGGGGAAGAGGGGAGCTCTGCTTTCAGGCTAGTTTAAAAGAAAAAGGAATAAGGAGTTAGCCAATGAGCAGGATGCACAGAACAGATCTGAAAGAAATTCCCAACATTCTACTCACTTTCATTGGCAAAGTCACACCCACATGGTTGTACCATATGGTGCAAGATGGGCTTGGAGTTGTGTTTTCACTGTAGCATCAGGAAGAAAAGGTAAAACAATTTGGGGAATAATTAGTAGCCTGTGCCATAAGACTCAAATGTAAATTTATTTCTGGAATTTTATTATTGGACCACATTCCCTCTTGTGGAAAATTAACAATATTTGGGCCTAAACTCAGGAGGATAAGATATTATTTTTGCCATAAAGGCAGACAGATTTGCTAAATTAAAATGAGAAAAGGGTGAAAGTTTAAAAATTTGTAGCCATATTTACATATTAGGAATGATAGTGTATTCACTTGTAGAATCTTTTGAAACATTTAAAGAAATGCCTTTAGGATGTTTTTTTGCAGTTCAGTTCTGAGTTTAGTCTCATAAGGACAGTGGAGTAAAAAATTAAGACCATTTTGCAAAAGAATGGATGGTCCCCTTTATAGTGGGCAGAGCCCCAACTTTAGGCACTTATGAAGCAAACCAATTTGTTATCCTCTTGCTAGAGCTTGCTCTCCACCAAAAACTGGAATTTGGACTCAGGAATAGGTCAAGGTGAGCTCCACCTACATGAGAGAGGTAGAAGCATTGCAACAGGTCAGCAAGACTGACTGCAGTGGGTGGCCGTAGGTGAGCACTATTTATTACACGGGATGAGACTGGTGATCGAAAGAGCAGGGGCCACTGTAACCAAGTCTTAGATGTTTCTTTTTCTGTGTTCTGCTTCTAATTCTATATTTTATCTTCAAGCTCTCAGTGAAACTTTATCATTCCCTCTTGCCTATGAGTTGTGCTGCTGTATGAAAATGACTCCGGAAATAGGAGGAGAGCTAAGGTCTACACAGTGACACACAAAAAGTGCAGTTGAAACTTCATGGAACAAATAACAGAAGGAAAAGATGGCAAGCAATACCAGTGCAGGCGTATCCTCTGTGGCAATCTTCAGAATCATCTGAGGAGGAGCCTGGGATTCCCGACCTCATCTAATGAGGGGTGGGACCTTGACTATCTTGGCAGACACAGGGGCACAGAACTCTGAAGGCCAGAGAACATGAAAGTATGGCTAAATATGCTCAAATAAAAGTCAGCGAACCATACAAGACTCATTATAGTAGTGCCAAATGGTATTATATAGGCTGTAAACACTGCCACCAATGTGGATGGGAACTCCAAAGTCTTTAGGAAACCTTTTGGACAAAAAAGTTTGGAGCGGGCTTTGCAGCAGTGAAAAGTTAGAGGCATTAAGGCTCACGCCTATAAGAACTGTGGGTTAATCCCAGGATTGCAGAGTTGTGTATGTTTTGTTGCCACTCTAATTGCCCTGTTTTCTTCCGTACTCCCTGGAGTTTACTCACAGAATTTCCTGATAATTTGATAAGGTGTGTTACTTTTCCTTACTCTGTTCTATTTTATAGACACAGTTTCCTTTGAATGTGCCCAATATTGGCTTTCTAATTCACTAATTCCTCCAGTCCCCAGGCTGTGTTCCAGAGCTTGGGGTGGTTGCCTCTGGCTATAAGCAGCCTCACTGGTTAACATGAGTGTGCGGAGCCAATAGCAGCACTTTCTAGATGTGCTGTAAAAAGAAACATGTTGGGAAGCTCTATAGCCTGTGTGCTAGTTAGTAGCAGTGATCATAGGGAAGACATGTGAGAGCCTTTAGCATGCTAGACTTGGAAATCAACTTCAAACTAGCCATCAAAGTCATTATTTTAGTTTTTTTCTCTGATTCAAGTTACTATTTCTCCTCTACTCTTTATTTACATCATTTCTTCTCAAATTCTATCATTAATGGGCTCTTTTTCAAAGAGTTGAATAACCCAGATCCAGGAGGTGGTAAAGCAATTCCATATACCTTTGGGTAACAACAGTAGAAAACCCTTTATAACTATGGTAATCAGGGAAAGACCTGGAGTATCTCGAAGTGATTTATGTGTGACCCTTATTAGAGAAAAAGAGCAAGGGACGGCGAATCAGAGGAACAGCTGCAGCAAGACGGAGGCAGAACTTGTGTGGGAGGAAGGGGAAAGGTGTTGACAGTGGAAATGCCGCCTCACTTTTCCCAAGCCCCCAGATATCAGGGGGTCCTAATACCACTTGTACAGGTATAACTTAGTTGTTTTCTTCAAGAGGGCATCAAACAAGACGACCTCTATAGGAATAACAGGGCCAAGAATGCAAAATATCTGGGAAAGATACCTCTCCAGGTTGGTTCCCGTGTTTATTCTTCCTGTTCAGTTTTCCGCAATGTCATTTACTCTTCCTCCATCTATTTCTCTTTTCATATGAAAGATTGCACGTTAATAAACATTCTAGCACTCTCCAGCCAGAAGAGGGCAGTATTTAGAAGCAATGAACGAAGTTCAGGCCCAAGAATTTCTGGGCCAAGATTTTCTAGCAAGCTGTGTGTATTTACTCCCGAAGTCATATCAAGAGACTCTTTCATCATTCTCCTCCTTGCCAACGTTTTAGAGGCATGATCATAAGTATTTAGAATATATATTTCAACTTGGCTTCATAACAGGCTATGTTTTAGACTGTTTTCTAACAAAACATATACAAAGTATAGAATACAAATATCTAGATTTGTGAACAGAAAGTATATTGTTATTCAAGCAAACCACTCTACTTAAAGTGTGTCTGCTTTTGTGAAATTGGACAAATAGAGTTAATATCCCACCCAGTTGTTTAAAAAAATAATGATATAAATTGCTTAGTAACCTTCCTAACATATATATGTTGAGATCTCACAGCTATGTCTGTACTGGTTACATAATGCCAAGGTATGTCAATGGCAGGAACAAAGAGGGATTCTGGGTAGTAAAGATGGATGATGTGGGCTTGAAAGAAACTATAGTTTTAATGAAGCAAGAGAATGTTCTAAAAAGAAAGAACAATAGGGAAAACGAGGTCAGTGACTCCATCCTCAGGCACTGTGTTATATGGAATATGGCAAACTGATAGTGTCTTCATGGACCACTGTGTGTTCGATTAAGAAGCATTTTCTTAAACATGTAGAGAAGAAATTGGGAATCAGGAGATTTGGCAGATTACAGAGCATGAGACATTAAAGAAAAGATTTGGGGCAGAGAACTGACTTCATAAATGCATTAAATGTGTAGCCTCTTAGAAGAGATCCTTGCAAGGTTTGATGTTTTGCTGATATCATCGTGAAGTTCTTAATCATTTTCTAATAGGAGCTCTGCATTTTCCTTTTGAACCAGACTTTGCATTACATGGTTGGAGGTCAGAAATATGTAGAAGTTTGGGTTGTGCAAAACTAGAGAATTTACAGATCTGTCTGCTGATAAGACTAACCGTAAAGTGCTGAGAAACCTGAATTTTAGCCTATGTTTACAGTATACAGGGATATAGTTCCAGTGAGACTAATACAAGTGGTCTTTTAGGGAATAATGATTCATCAATACAAATTAAGGCTTTCTACAAGAATAAGGTGGAGATGTCAGTGCCAGAGAGAAGCAGAATTTAGGGACCATTTATTGCTCTTTGGATCAGGAACAGGAGGCCAATTCTGGAGCTTCACTTGGATTCCAGGGCACTTGGAGCTCAGTCATTTCCTTCCTACACCACAGTGTAAGATGTGGTAGAGTTAAAATGAGATTTCTGAGCCTTCCTTAAATCGTGCTGTAGGCACATTGCATATGGAAGAGAAGTAGCTTGTCAAAAGCCACAAAGCCTGTTAAGCATTCCCATGGAGTAAAATTTGATAAACTTTTGCTTATTGCTTCCTAAGTTTGATGTCTGACTTAGTGAGCTTTTCTAACTTTTCTCCCAAAACTATACAGTCTCTTAAGTCTATTCTAACAGTTTTTAGTTTTTGTATTTAGCCCTTAATCCACCTAAAATCTTATTTATGGTACATAGTAAGATCTAACTTTTCCACAGTGAAGTTTTCTTGTGTCACGGATTTCTTACTTTATTCTATACTTACATGGGTTTACAAATTTTACAATGTGTTATGTTGGCCTATTTATGCCTGCAACATTACCATTTGCTTACATTATTTTATATTTAGAGTACATTCTGATGTTGTATTGCAAAAGCTGAGTGAGTTCTGTATAATATTTTTTCTTGGCTCTTCTTACTCGTTGCTTCTTAGAGATAAATTTTAGAATTAAGCTTGTGAAATAAACAAAATAATTATGCTAGGATACTGACTTGTATTGAGTCAAGCTGATACATTATTTTGCTTCAGAATTCTGTTCACCCACTGTGTTAATCTGATAGCTTTACCAGTAACTCAGTCTTTTTGCATCTTTTCCTACTTCTTGTGGGACTCTGTCATCCCCCTTTCCACAGCCTTGTGTGTTTTTCAGAGAATTCTGAGCAGTAGTAAATACATAAGGAATTGAGAGTTTTGGAATCAGAAAAACTTTATAATCATAACATTTATAAATACTAGAAGCCTATATTCATTTCTTAAGTCTGCGTTGTTAAATTGAGCTATTTTATTCTCTTAAGTGCTTTGGAAAAGATTTAGAAAATTTTGTCTTAGACCTTGAAGTTGTCTATGTTAATGTCTCCTCCATACCAAGATGGTTAAAACATAAAGCCACATGAAATCAAATTCCAGACATCATTCCAAATCAATATATAGTTGGAAAAGTACTCCTCATAGCTCCTCCTTTTTTTTTCCCCTAAGGAAACTAAAACCTTACTCGTCTTATGAAATAAGGAAATTCAGAAAGATGAAAATAATTTTTGTTCAGCCAACTCACTCATCCCACCGTCCAAGACTAATCAAGATGTATGATTAATAATACAGTATCCCTCAAGAGTTCATCCTGGGAAGTGTTTTCACTTATGTTTAATGAAAACCATTTGGAAGCAACTGAATGCTGTGGAAAACTGGTTACTTATTATCCTTGTTTATGAATTAGCATGAGTTTAACAAGTAGTTCAGGCTGAAGGATAAACTTTTTATTTCTTTTTCACCCTCAATTTTCCATCCAAACTTTAACCAAAAGATGGACATACGTCAGAGGACTAAAGTTAGCCAGCCAAAGGAGCTAGAGGCAGAGCTCTGGAACCAGGGAGGGAGGACTGGAGTCTCCTGAAAGCATGGGTTCCATCCAGCAGGTGGCAGTAGAAGCTCTCGGCTGCCCTCCGCGTCAGGTCCAGGATTCCGTGTAACTCAGCTTCTTAACTCAGCCCTAAGACAAGCGATTTGAATTCTCTGTGGTTCCTTGTTCTATGGAAATAAAGGAAGGAAGAGTCAGGGTGGCGCAGGAAGAATAAAAGCTTGTAAGTAAAACTGAAACCTGTAAGAAGGACTTTGCTTTCATCGCGAAGGACTCCTAGCCACAGGAATATGTATATTTCAGGAACTCTGTGCATGCTATTTATTATTAATTTTTTTTAGTTTTGCAAGACAATGGCATTTTAATCATCAGTAGCTTTCAGTTTATTGGCAAAACTCTTCTGCAGACTGTCTGCCATGACTTACTACTCAAAGGGGTTCACTGGAACCCTGAACTAGTAATGACTTCTGTAAAAAAGTGAAAGTTTAAAAATCCTAAGCATTTTCATACGGAGTTGAGATAGAACTGAAACATTCCTCAGAAGCAGGGTTTGGAAGAGGGAAATGTCTCTAATAGATCAGATCAGTGCTTCCAGATCACACCAAAGTAAAAGAACAGATTGATCTATAAGATGTTTATCAGAGATGTGTCCCCAAAGTAGACATGTATATTTTATTTGTTTATTTGGTTTATTATTTGTTTGTTGACTTTTTATTGGCAGTACTACAGGTTGACCCCAGGGCATTCTGGAGATTGAACTGAGGGCCTTCACTCAAGGTACAGCCCTTTTTTATTCTCTATCTTGAGAGAAGGTCTCACTGAAGGTTAAGATCCTCTTGCCTCAGCCGCCTGGAGTTCTGGGATTGTGGGCATGTGCCACCATTGCCCAGCTAATTTTATTTTGTTTTTAAAGTATTGTTGATAGAAACATAGTAAACTTTTGAGTTAAAGCTTCAGTTAAAAATCCCACCTCATCCAATTATTATGGTATCTTGAATAAATGATTTGTTTCTCTGTGTTGGTTCTTAATCAGATGGGATTGGTGTTAATATTTACCTCATGCCATTGTGAGTAAAAAAAAACAAAGCACTTGGGATAGTAGTCACAAAGAAGCACCCAGCTAATACTGGTTATTATGACATAGACAACTAGTGCTCACTACTTATTTCTTTTACTTTTCCCAGGTTTTCACTCCCTTAGTTTCAGGCCGTGTGGCTAATTATATAGACAATGAACTAGACTGACTGGGTTAAGAGCCAGTGTGCCCTCAAGCTCCCTTCCTGATGAAGAAGATCATTTGCAGGCTATATCTCCCAAATGATTTAGCTCCAAAATGCAGGAACTCAACCCACACTGGGGGACACAGAAAGACAAACTTTTGTTGTGTTAAGTCACTGAGATTTCAGGACTACTTTATTGTCACAATGTAGCTTTACTGTTAAGGGGAAATATAAGATTTTTGAATTTCTTTGTGTTTGTGTTTTTAGATAACGACTAATGAAATGCCAAGATAGTATAAGCAGCAGAACTTCTAGTTTTTAATAACCAAAATTCAATCTCCTTTGGGAGTAGAGCTTTAGGTATATCATATTTACCATGGAAAAATCAATACCTAGAAGAGTTCTTGGCCCAAAATGAGTGTTTAAATACATATTTTTGTGAAAGTATACATATTTTCAATATACATGACACTCTGCATACATTGTAGAGTGTGCAAGGTATTAAAGCTATGGTCATCAATGGAATAGAAAAGAGAATAAGAAACAAATCCACACAAATACAGCCATCTGATTATTGACAAAAGGAACAAAAACATAAGTTGGAGAAAAGACAGAAAACTGGATATTCATATATAGAAGATGAAAACTAGATCCATATCACTACCTTATAATCAAATAGAATCAAAATAGGTTAAATAACTAGATATAAGACCAGAAACTTTGAAACTGCTAGAAGAAAATATAGGACAAACACTTGAAGCCATGGGCACAGGCAAAGTCTTCCTGGATACAGCATCACTACCACAGGGAATAATAACAAGAATCAACCAAAAGGATTACAACAAAGGAAACAATTTACCAAGTGAAACGAAGGGAGAACATTTCTGTTAGCTACTCTTCTAAGAAAGGACTAATATTGAGAATATAGAAGGAACTAAAAACACAACATTAAAAAACAAATAGTCCAATAAACAAATGGGCAAATGACCAAATAGATACTTCTCAAAAAAAGTGCAAATGCCTGATAAGTTTATGAAAAGAAATCCTCCACATCTTTAATCATTAAAAAATGCAAATAAAATCTGCACTGAGATTCTATCTCACCCATTCAGAATTACTATCATCAAGAACACACACACACAAAACTAAATGCTGATAGGAAAGAATTTTTCCACCATTATAGAAATAAGTTGGAAGTTTATAAAAAAACTAAAAATAAAGCTGCCATTTGATCCACCTGAGAGAGGAGAACACCCCTCCATATGGAATTGACCAAGTATGAGTTAAATGTGTTATTAGGCAACTGTGGGTTCACTAGGCAACTATGCTTATTGTAGAATGTACCCGAGCAGCCATGACAACTTCTGTAATCTGTCATCAAAGGAGCATAATGTCTCAGAAAGTCCTGCCAGAACTCTCTGCTCTCCCCGCTCCACTGCTCTACTTTATGTAAATCCTGCTTGCTCTATTCCCAGGGAAACTCCGATGGAATTAAGCTTCATAGATGTAAAAAAGAAATATGTAAAGAAGAACAAATTTCTATTCATTGCTCTTGAGACTGACAGGAGGCACTCACTGAGCTTCCGGTAGTAAAGGTCGCTTTTTGTTCCTATGTTCATGTTGTGAAGTCCCCAAAGCTTCCTGCTTTAATATCACTCTTCAGCATACTCCAAACCAAAGTCAGCATGCTATAGAGATACCTACATACCCACGTTTATTACAGCTCACTTCAAAATATCTAAGGTGGGTAAACACCCTAAATGCCCTTTAACAGATAGATAAAGAAAGTGTAACACATATATACAGTGAAATGCTATTCAGCCATAAAGAAGGATGGAATTAGCAGAAAAGCAAATGAAACTGGAGACTATCACATTAAGTAAAATAAGACTCAGAAAGTCAAATGTCACATTTTCCTCTCATATAAGGAATCTAGAAAAATTTTTAAATAATTTTTTAAAAAGAATAATGACATGAAAGTAGAAAGGAGGCTATTAAATAAGAGAAAGGGGTTAGGAGAAGGGAGGAAAAGAAAGGAGAATAGGGAAAGATGATCAAAGTGTGTTATATGCATTATGAACACATTGAAATGATTCCCAGTATTCTGAAAAGGAATATGCTCTAAAATGAAAAAATAAACAAAACCACAGTCTTTGCTTTCAAAGAGTACAGTATATAGCTCAAAAGGAAAAGAAAAATACTCCTGTGTCTTCCTTTGCCCATTTCTTCCTGCGTACAATAACATAGTTGCTTCAGCTGAAGATAGTGCATTTAAATGCTAATTCACACCACAGAATGAAAGCACATTCAAATGCCAAAGTGCTCAGAGAAGGCTGCAAACAACTGGGAGATGAAGAAGGAATAATCTCTCAATAGATTAGAGAAAGAGAGAGACCCAGGTTAGTAGGATAGGTGGAAAGGTTAGTGAAATAGCTGTAATGAAGACTCAGGGTTCCAAGCCTGAAACCATGAATGATCATGAGATAGAGCCCAGCTGAAAGAAAAATGTGTTGAAGGGGAAAAAGAAATAGATGTTGCAGTGGATGGCATGGTCTTCTACCTCAAACCCCTTTTCAGAAGTAAAGCATCTATTTCCCCAGCTCCTAGAACTCACTGAATTTACTCCATAAATTACCCTTGTGCTGTAGGCATCCACGTACACTGATCCATTGATGTGGAAGCTGAGACATCTCACATCGATGGAGAGATGATTCTTCAAGGTTCTTCCAGCTCCAGGACTCTGCAGGATCATTAGTCTTCCACTGTGAATGTGTCACAGCCTAATGTCACTCTGCTCACTCTCTCCTTCCCCACAGGTGTGGATTTCCAAAGCAAGCTCAATGCTTCCTGCATGCAAATCTCCACCTCAAAATCTGAAAGTATAGAGGGTCACAAAAGCCAGGAAGAGTTCAGGCTTGTTAGAGTAGGAAACAGAGTCATTAACAACTTCTAAAGAGAGGAATGACAGTCTAAGGTGGACTGGGGCCAGACATGAAATGGAGAGTAAGCAGAGGCAAAGATCAAATATTTGGAAAGGCAGCAATGACTTCCAAGAATTCTGCTAGATGTCTAAGGAGCACTTCAGTGCAGTTATACTGTCTGGACCTAGAATGTGTGCCTGGAATGTGTCAAAGTCTACTTGGAACTTGGAGCTACAAGTATAATTAGTAAAAAGGAGTGAAATTCCTTCCTTGGCTCCACTACAAGTAAGATCATGTAACTAGAGATGATTTTGAGGAATAAAGCATGAACTCTAGGTTTTGTGGGGAAAAAAGCATTTTTTGATGTTTCAAAATAATATAGAATTTTATTGTGAAAAAAATGAGCAGCTGATCTAAAGAACAGAATTCAGCTGTCTCATTCATACTAGTCAGGTTGTAACATTCACTGGTAGCTTTGGCCACAGAACTTAAATCCAGCTGACAATTGTATTGTGAGTGACAGAGAGAGAGAGAGAGAGAGAGAGAGAGAGAATAGGGCACATATATGTGCAAGATATCTAAGAAGACATGGAAAATAATGATGAAAGAATATTGTTGATTGTTCAATGTACTATAGTAACGTTTTCCAGACACAACTTACATCCCAGAACTGCTGGGAGCAGATGCACAATAAACATGGAGGGCCAGAGTTCTGCCATACAATTGGAAAGTGCACACACATCCCTGGGAGCAGCTGTGTGGACCAGAGCAGGTTGGTCCCAGCTAAGGCCCCGCCCCAACCCCAGAGGTGCAGGCACACATCCCAAAGCAACAGACCACCTAGAAAAGAGCTGCACAGGTGTGCAAGCTTTATCCAGAGTCCCACCATACCATCATCCAACTGGCAAAGAACTACACAAATGCACAAACAACAGGCAAAGGCTCGCCCCAATACCTCTGACAAGTGCCTGAAGACCCTAGCCAGAAGCCTACACAGACAACAGGAACTGGGATACACAGCCCCCAGCAAAGGCACCCCCAGAGCACAGCTACATAAAGACCCCAGCAAGAGGCATGCCTAGATACCACTGCAAGTGTGCACAGGCCCCAACCAGAGGCCTTCCCAGAGGCCTTCAGCTCAGGGATATGGAAGGCCACCATTCTAAACCCAGGAATTGGTGTGCTGAGGGGTGGCAGAGTAAAGGCTATTCATGGCCACTGAGAAGTAAAGACAACTGGGTGAGCAAAAATTTCCCTTAATAAAGACACAGCAGGCTGCATGTGTTGAAATGAGAAGACATGGAAATAAGTGTCAGAACCAGTCTTCCAGATCACCTAAGGCAACCCCAAAGGGAAAGGAGATGGAACAATCTGATATTCAACCACCTGGTCTTCCTGAACTGGCAATGAAATAGGACCTGGAAACAGTGAAATCAGAAATAATTCCTCAGATAACAGCAGAGATTGTGCCCATAGTACAGGACATGGTTAATAAATTTAGAGTGGACACAGATTTAAAAAAATAGAGGAGCTGAGAAACATAATGGAATCCCAACATAGGAAACAAATGTAATCCATAAAACAGAATCAAACAGATTTCCAAGAGATTAAAAACTCCATTAAAAGTTTATATAGCAAAATGAGGCAATGAAAGGACAGAATTTCAGATATAGAAGCTAGGATTGCAATTAGTGATGATAAAAAGAAAAATCTCTTAAAAATAGTAAGGGACCACGAGAGATCAATCCAGCAGCTGCTAAACAATTCAAAACAGAATAATATAAGGCTGCTTAGAGTCAATGAAGAAACAGGAGAGAGTGCAGATGACATCAAAACACTGTTCATCAAAGTAATGTCACAAAACTTCCCAAATAGGGGAAAAGAACCTGATACCCAGATAAGTGAAGCTTATAGGACTCTAACTAGCCATGATAAAAAAAAATTTTTAAAGAGCTAACAACAGTATAAGAACATGATGATGATAAGTCAATATATATGAGTTATAACCATCAATGTTAATGGCTTCAATACCCCAATCAAAAGAAATAGACTAGCAGAATGGACTAAGAAGTAAAATCCAACAATAGGCTGTATAAAAGAAATGTACCTAGTTCAAAAAGAAACTCATAGACTAAAAGTAAAAGAATGTAAAACAGTTCTCCATGTGACTGGAGCCCAGAAAAAGCAAGGGTAGCTATCTTATTTGCAGACAAAGTAAATTTCAAACCAAAACTAATAAAGAGAACCAGAGAAGGTCACTACATCCTTGTAAAGGGAACAATCCAAGAGGAAGAGATGACAAATATAAATATATATGCATCAAATACTAATACACTAACTATATAAATATTAAGGGACATGAAAAACCCAATAAGCACTCATACAATTGCACTGGAGGATCTAAATACATCACTGCCACAAATAGCAAGATCATCTAGGTAAAAAAATCAACAACAAAATTCTAGAACTAAGACAAGTTATTGAACAAATAGATTTAACAGATGCCTACGGAGTGTTCCACCCCACAAAATCAGAATATAGTTTCTTTTTGGCTACACATGGTTCATTCTCCAAAATAGACCACATACTACCTCATAGAACAGGTTTAACTAAAGGCAAATGAGTTGAAGTTATCCCATGTATACTATCAGACTATAGTACAATTAAACCGAGATCAATAACAAAAGAAACTGCAAGAACTTCACAAACACAAGGTATGTGAATAACACTCTCCTGAAGAACAAATGGATCACAGAGAAAATTAAAGAAGAAATTAGTCAGTTTTTACAAATAAATGGTAATGCCAATAAAACATTCAAGTATCTATGGGACACAATGAAAGCAGTTCTACAAGGGTAATTTGTAGCAGTGAATGCCCACACAAGGAAAACAGAGCAAGCTCAAATAAACAACCTAATGATGAATCTTAAGCTTCCAGAAAAATAAAAGCAAAATAAACCCAAAGCTCATAAAAGGGAGGAAATTATATAAAGATCAGAGCAGAAATCAATGTAATGGTGACTAAGAGAACAATGCAAAACAATCAGTGAATCAAATAGTTGGTTTTTTGAAAGAGTAAAGAAAATTGATAAATCCTTAGCCAACCTTATCAAAAAAGGAAATAAAAGGCTCAAATCCATGCAATTAGGAATGAAAAAATTGAAGTCACAACAGATCCAGCCAAAATACAGAGGATCATCAATACCTACTTCAAGAACCTGTACTCTAATAAAATGGAAAACACAGAAGGACAGATTTCTAGATACATATGAATTACCAAAGTTGAATGAAGAAGATATAAAAGTTCTAAATACTCCAATTGCAATCAGTGAAATTGAAAATGTAATTAAAAAAATTACCCACTTAGAAAAGCTCAGGTCCTGATGGATGCACTGCTGAATTCTACAAGACATTTAGAGAAGAACTACCTCTGCCAATATTCTTTAAACTCTCAATGAAATTGAAAGGGAATCAATACTCCCAAATTCATTCCTGGAAGAAAGTGTTACCTTGATTCCAAAGCTAGGGAAAGTAACAACTAAAAAAGAGAACTACAGGCCAATCTCCTTAATGAACATAGATGCAAAAATCCTCTATAAGATACTGGCAAACAGAGTGCAGAGGGTCATCAAGAAGATTATACACCTTGACCAAGTCAGATTTATCCCAGGAATGCAAGGATGGTTCAACATTTGCAAATAATAAATGTAATACACTATATTAATAGAGCTAAGGACAAAAACCATATGATCATCTCTATACATGCAGAAAAAGAATTGGAAAAAATTCAACACCAATTTATGATGAAAAACTCGAAGAAAATTGGAATAGTCTTTATCTCAACTTAATAAAGGCTATCTATGAAAACATAACAGCCAACATCATACTAAATGGCCAAAAACTGAAAATCTTCATGCTAAAATCAGGAAAATGACAAGGATGTCCACTATCACCACTCTTGTTCAACATAGTTTTGGAAACATTAGCCACAGCAATTAGACAAGAGAAAGAAATAAAAGCAACAAAGATAGGAAAGGAAGAAGTTAAATTGTCATTATTTGCTGACAATATGATACTCTACATAAAAGACAAAAGAAAAACTCTGCTAAAAGACTTCTAGACTTAATTGACAGATTCATAAGTAGCTAAATATGGGGTAAACACTCAAAAATCAATTGCCTTCTTGTACAAAAATAACAGACTCATTGAGAGAGAAATTAAGGCAACAATTCCTTTCACAATAACATCCAAAAAATGAAATATCTAGGCACTAATCTAATAAAGGAAGCAAAAGACCCTACAATGAGAACTACAACACTCTGAAAAAAAGACATTGAAGATGATATAAGAAAATGAAAAGATATCCCTGGGTAGGAAGAACCCATATAGTGCGAAAATGGCCATACTTCCAAAACTGCCATACAGATTCAATGAAATCCCAATTGAAATCCCAACAGTATATTTCAAAGAACTACAGAAAATAATCCAAAAATTCAGTTGGAACCAGAAGAGACCTAGAATAGCAAAAGTTATTCAAAGCAACAAAGGCATGGCAGGGGGTATCACAATCCCCAATTTGAAACTATACTATAAATCCACTGTGTTAAAAACAGCTTGGTACTGGCAAACAAATATATCTGAGGATCAGTGGAATGGATTAGAATATGCAGAAACAACTCCAGACATACTCAGCTCCCTCATCTTTGACAAAGTATCCAGGCATCCTCACTGGAGGAAAGATATGCTCTTTAATAAATGGTGTTGGAAAACTGGATTTCAACTTATCAAAGAATTAAACAAGACTCCTATCTTTCACCAGGTACTAAACTAAACTCCGAGTGAATTAAAGATCTAAATATTAAAACAGAATCACTAAACTTGTTGGAAGATAAGCTAGGTAGAACTGTTGAAAACACTGGCATAGGAAAAGACTGTCTGAACAAATCCTCAGTAGCACAAAGAATCAACAACTGGGATCTCATCTTTTTAAAAAGCTTTTGCCCTGCAAGAGAAATCACCAACAGAGCTAAGAGACAACATACAATGTGGCAAAAATTGTTAGCAGTTAAGAACTCAAAAAAATCAAGCCCCCCCTAAAATACTCAATACAAAAATGGACATTTGAAATGAACAGACATTTCTCAAACAAAGAAGTAAAAGCAGCACACAAATATATGAAAAAATGTTCAACACCACTGGTCATCCAAGAGATGTAAATGAAAAAACACTGAGATTCCACCTCACCCCAGAAAGAATGGCTGCTATCAAGAAATCAACCAAAAACAAATGCTGTCGGGTATTTGGGGAGAAAGGAACCTTTCTTCATTGTTGGGGGAAGTTCAGACTGGTGCAACCCCTGTGGAAATCAATATGCAGACACCTTCAAAACTAGGATTGGAAGTCCCATTTGGACCAGCTTTTCCACTGTTGTGTATCTTCCCAAAATAATTAAAAGAAACATGCCACAGTGATAAGTGCACACTCATGTTTATAGAAGCACGATTTATAATAGCTAAAACTTGGAAACAGCCCAATTGCCCATCAACTGGAGACTGGATAAAGAAGATGTGGGTTTATTTATAAAATGGAGTACTATTCAGCCATAAAGAATGAGAAACTAGAGACATTTATAGTTAAGTGGATGAACACTGAGGACATGCTCAAGTGAAATTAATAGGATACTCCTGTGTACATATCATATAGTTTCTCTTGTATGATATACTAAAAGTGTAAATAAGGGTCAAAATGTATAATTAATATTTTGTAATAGGAAGAAAAGGTCTAAAGATATTAGGCAAATGGGAGGTGTAGGGGAAAGGTAAAAAGGGAAGAGGAAAAAAAGAGAAAAGAAAAAAATGGAAACAAAGTGTATGTTAATAGAGAAGGGTGAGCTGGGCGTGGTGGTGCACTCCTGTAATCCCAGCACTTGGGAGGCTGAGACAGGAGGATTGCTGTGAGTTCAAGACCAGCCTAGGCTACATAGTGAGCTCCAGGTCAGTCTCAACTACATAGTGAGATCCTGTCTCAAATACCCCCCCCCAAAATAGAGAAGGGTGGAGGGGGGAAGGCAGATTAGGGGAATGGGAAAAAATAACAACCAAGATATATCATGTAAAATTACAAGATCCCAATGATAAATGTAACTGTATGTAACCATACCAATAAAAATATTTTTAAAAAGCTACATGTAGGCATGTAATAGTTGAGATTCCAGAAACCCAACAGAAGAACTACAAGCAGTTAGAGAAAAGAAACAAATCACATACAAAGGAAAGCCCATCAGAATCACAGCAAACTTCTCAATACAGATTCTGAAGGAAAAAAGAGCCTGGGGTAATGTATTTTAATCCCCAAAGGAAAATAAACTCCAATTCAGACTGATGTATCCTTCAAAACTATCTTTCAAAATTAATGGAGAAATAAGATACTTTCATGACAAACAGCATCTGAGGAACTTCATGAATTCCAAAGCAGCACTCCAAAAAATTTTAAACAAAATCCTAGGAAAAAGCAATGAGGATCACAACCCCAGGAAACCCAGCAGAATTACTCCATCAGGCACAACAAGAAATTAAGTGCCAAAGGAAAGAATCCAACAAAAAGGAAAAGTCATAACAAGGATATATCAATACATATCAGCTATAACCATCAATGTTTATTGTCTCCATTCACTAATCAAAAGAAATAGACTGGCAAAATCAGTGAAGAAGCATGATCCAACAATATGCTGCATATAAGAAACACTTAATTCAAAAAGGCTGAAAGTTAAAGGGTGTAAAACAATACTCCATGCAACAAAGAAACAGAAGAAGAAAAAAGAAGAAGGAGGAGGAGGAAGAGGAAGAGGAGGAGGAGAAGGAGGAGGAGAAGGAGGAGGGGAAGAAGAGGAGGAGGAGGAGGAGGAAGAAAGAATGTCAGGAGTAGCTATGCTCTTTGCAGATCAAGTGGATTTCAAACTAACACTGACTAAGAAAGACAAAAAAGGACACTACATTATTGTAAAGGGAACAATCCAAGAGGAAGAGATGACAAACATAAATATATATGCACCAAACACTAGTGCACCCAATTATATAAAACAAATACTAATGAACTTGAAAAATCAAATAGGCACTAATACATTAGTAGTGCTGGACCTTAATACCTCACTGTCACAAATAAATAGATCCACTAGACAGAGAATAATCAATGAAATAGTACACCTCAATCAAACTCCTGAACAAATGAACGTAACAGATGTTTACAGAGTGTTCCACCCCACAAAATCAGAATACATATTCTTTTCAGCTGCATGTGGATCATTCTCCAAAATAGACCACATACTCGCTCATATTTAAGTAAGTCCAAAGGAATTGAACTTAACCCCTGTATATTATCAGAACATAGTGCAATGAAATTGGAGCTCAATAGCAAAGCAAACTGCAAGAATTTCATAAACATGGAAATTGAACAACACACTTCTGAATAACCAATGGGCACAGACAAAAATAAGAAGAAATTAGACAGTTTCTACAATTAAATGACAATAACAATACAACATATCAGAATCTGTGGAATACAATGAAAGCAGTCTTAAGAGGGAGATTCATAGCAGTGAATACTCATATTAGGAAAACAGAATGAGCTCAGTTACACAATCCAATGCTGAACCTCAAACTTCTAGAAAATGAAGAGCTGGTCAAATGTAAAGCATATACAAGGGAGGAAATTATAAAGATCAGACAAGAAATTAATGCAATGGAGACTAAGAGAACAATACAAAAAATCAATCTAGTACCTACTTCAAGAATCTATACAACAATGACATGGAAAATACAGAAGAAATGGACAGATTGCTAGATTTTCATGAATTACCAAACCTGAATGAAGATGATTTAAAAATTCTATACAATCCAATATCAATCAATGAAATTGAACGCATAATTAAAAACTTACAAACTGAGAAAAGTGTGGGTCCAGATGGCTTCACTGTTGTATCCTACAAAACATTTAAAGAGGAACTATGGCCACTCCTGGTTAAAGTCTTTAATGAAATTGAAAGGGAAGCAATACTCCCAAATTCATCCTTGGAAGCAAGCCACCTTGATCACCAAAGAAGAGAAAGATCTGATAGAAAAAGAGAACTACCGGCCATCTCACTAATGAACATAGATGCAAAAATCTTTAATAAGATACTTGCAAATAGAATGCAGGAGATCATTTAGAAAATCACACACCCTGACCAAGTAAGATTCATCCCAGGGATGCAGGGATGGTTCAACACTCACAAATCAAAAAATGTAATACACTATATTTATAGGGCCAAGGACAAAAACCATAAGATCATCTCAGTAGATACAGGGAAAGCATTTGACAAAATCCAACTTGCACTTATGATAAAACCTCTCCAAAAAATGGAATAGATGGTCTCTATCTGAATCTGATAAAAGCCATCTATGAAAAACCAACAGCCAATATCATAACAAATGGTCAAAAACTGACATCCTTCACACTAAAATCAGGAAGAAGACAAGGATGTCCACTATCACCATTCCTGTTCAGTACAATTTTGAAAACATCACCACTCCTGTTCAATACGGTTTTGGAAACATTAGCCACAGCAATTAAACAAGAGAAAGAAATAAAAGGAATAAAGACAGGAAATGAAGAAATGAAATTGTCATTATTTGTAGATGACATGATACTGTACTTGGAAGACCCCCCAAAACTCCACCAAAAGTCTTCCAGACTTAATAACCAAATTCAGTAGTGTAGCTGGATACAAGGTCAATACAAAAAAATCAATACCTTTCTTGTACATGAAAAATAGACTCACTGAGAGAAAAGTGGGACCAACAATTCCCTTTGCTATATAGCATGCAAAAAATTGAAATATCTAGGAATCCACCTAATGAAAAAAATCAAGGACCTCTATTCTAAAAACTATAACAGTATGAAATAATGTTGCATATCACTGGTCATTCAAAAGACCCAGATGAAAACAACACTGAGATTCCACCTCACCCCACAAAGAATAACTGCTATCAAGAAATCAACCAATAACAAATGTTGGTGGGGAAGTGGAGAGAAATGAACCCTTCTCCACTGTTGGTGGTAGTGCAGATTAGTGCAATGTGGAGATACCTCAAAGAGCTAGGACTAGAGGTTCCATTTGACCAGCCATCCCTCTGTGGGCATCTTTCCAAAAGAATTAAAAGAATCATATCACAGTGATATATGCATACCCATGTTTATAGTGGCACAGTTTGTAATAGCTAAAATTTGGAAACAGCTCAATTGTCCATCAGTTGAAGACTGGATACAGAAGATGTGGTTTTTCTATAAAATGGAATACTACTCAGTCATAAAGAATGAGAAATCAGAGTCATTCATATGAAAATGGATTCATATTGAGATTATAATCTTAAGTGAAATAAATAAGTCACACATGTGTAAATACTGAATAGTTTCTCTGGTATGAAAAAACTATAACTGTAAATAAGATCCTAATGGTATAATTGACAATGTGTAATAGGAAGAAAGGGGCTAAAGGTGTAGGGGAAGTGGGAAGGATAGGGGAAAGGAAATAAGGAAAAAGAAAAAATATGACAAAATGAAAAAATGGAAATAAAGTTTTTGTAAATAGGGAAGGGAGGAGGAGGGGGTGAAGGGAGGGAAGGGATATGGGGAAAAAATGAGAACCAAGACCCATCATGTAAAGGCACAAGAGCCCCATGATGAATGTAACTGTACTGTATAACTGCAATGTACCAATAAACTCAAGGAGAAAAAGAAAGAAAAAAGAGATTGAAAAAAATATTAGAAAATGGAAAGATGTCCTTTGCTCCTGGGTAGGAAGAATCAGCATAGTGAAAATGGCCTTGCTTCCAAAACTGCTATATAGATTCAATGCAATCCCAATTGAAATCCCAGCAGCATACTTCAGAGACCTTGAGAAAATCCAAAAATTCATTTGGAACAAGAGACCTAGAATAGCAAAAGCAATTCTAGGCAATAAAGACAAGGCAGGGTATATCACAATCCTCAACTTGAAACTATACTACAAAGCTACTGTGATAAAAACAGCATGGTACTGGCAAAGAAACAGAACTGAGGACAAATGGAACAGATTAGAAGATGCAGGCACACTCAGCCATCTCATCTTCAACAAAGTATCCAAACAACCTCACTGGAGGACAAATAGCTTCTTTCATAAATAGAAAAATTGGGTTTCAACTTGCCAAAGATTAAAACTAGACCTATGTCTCTCACGGTGCACTGAACTAAAATCTAATGGATTAAAAATCTAAATATTAAAACAGAAACACTAAACTGGCTGGAAGAGAAATTATGTAGAACTCTTGAAGACATTGGTGTAGTAAAAGATTTTATGGACAGAAGCTCAGTTGCACATGAACTAGCACAAACCATCAACGAGTGGGATCTCTTCTTTTTTTTCAGCTTTAATTGAGTTTATTGGTACATTTTAGGGATACAGTACAGTTACATTCATTGTTGGGATCTTCTACCTCTACATGACAGGTCTTGGCTCTCATTTTTTCCCCTTGTCCCTGCCCTCCCTTCACCCCCTCCTCCCCTCTCAATCTACAAGCACCTTATTTCCATCTTTTCTTTATCTCACATTTTTTTTCTTTTCCCTTATTACCCTTCCCCTACCCATCCCACCTTCCCTACACCTTTAGCCCCTTGCTTCCCATTTCACAATGTTAGTAATCTTATTAGGATCTTATGTAGTATTGCAGTTTACTCACACCAGAGAAACTATTCGGTATTTACACATGTGTGACTATTTCACTTAGGAGTATATCTTCAAAATGTATCCATTTTCCTATGAATGAATCTATTTTCTCTTGGGATCTCTTCTTATTAAAAAGCTTCTGCACAGCAAGAGAAACAACCAATAGTGTGCAGAGACAACCGAAAATGTGGGAAAAACTTTTCAGCAGCTCTTCCTCAGACAAAGGTCTGCTATCTAGAATACATAATGAACTTTAAAAAATAAGCCCTCCCAAATGTAAAGATCCAGTCCAAAAATGGGCATCTAAAATAAACAGAAATTTCTCAGACAAAGAAGTAGAAAATAGCAAATAAACCTATGAGAAAATGTTCAACATCACTGGCCATTTGAGAGATACAAATGAAATCAACACTGAGATTCCATTCCACCCCAGAAAGAATGGCTGCTGTCATGAAATCAACCAGTAACAAACGCTGGCAGGAATGTAGGGCCAGAGAAACACTGTCCCTCTGCTGTGGGGAGTGCAGACTGGTGCAACCACTGCAGGAATGAGTGTGGAGACACCTCAGAGAACTGGCATTGGAGGCCCCATCTGACCCTGCTGGCTCTCTGTTGGGTATCTTCCCTAAAGAATTAAAAGAATCACGGGCCGGGGATTTAGCTCAGTGGTTCTGCCAACTGCCTTGTAAGTACAAGGACACAAGTTTGACCCCTGGTACCAAAAATTAATAATCATAATTATAATCATACTCAGTGATATATGTGCACCCATGTTCATAGCAGCACAATTTGTGATAACTAAAACTTGGAAGCAGCCCAATTGCCCATCAGCAGGAGACTGGATAAAGACAGTATTTTTTTTAATAAAAGGGAGTACTACTCAGCCATAAAGGATAAGAAACCAGAGATGCTTATAGCTAAATGGATGCACATCGAAGTGATATTCTTAAGTGAAATAAATAGGACACACATGTGTAAATACTGAATAGTTTCTCTAGTGTGAGAAGTTGAAAGTGTAAATAAGGACTAAAAGGTATAATAGATAACATGAAATAGGAAGAAAAGGGACAAAGGGGAAGGGGAAATGGGAGGGGCGGGGGAAAGGAAAGAAGGGGAAGGAATAAACATGAGAAAAAGAGAAAAAATGGAAACAAACTCCTTGTAGATAGGGAGGGGTGGAGGGGTTGAAGGGAGGGCAGGGGAATGGGGAGAAATAACCAAGATGGATTATGTAAAAGTGTAGATTTCCAATGGTGAATGTCACTACATTGTATACCTTAAGTGTATCAATAAAATTAATGAATAAAAAAATAAAGTAAACATTGTGGAGCACTTTGGATCTTTTTCTCCAGGCTCAGAGAAGATTATTTTTTCTTCCCGACTTTCTTTTGATTTCTAATCCATTGTCTTAAAGACGGTTCTAATGACCCTGGGCATACACGGCAATTGCTATCATAATGATGCTCATTTGAGAAAATCTATCTATAAATATAATACATTGTTAATGGCATCTTATAAAATGATTATATTGGCTGGAGCAGTTCTAGATGTACTGATAAAAATGCATAAAATCTTTGGATAAAAAGAAGAATTTTGCAAAGTATTTTGTGATGGGGTTATTAGTTGATATGAACTTGACATCCTGCAAGGTGACCCTAGGCTGAGGAAGCAGATGTCATCATGTGAAATGTGAGGACATATTTATTCGAAGAAAAGAACAAGGGTGAGATGCCCCCAGGCAAGATGTGTTCGATAAACGCTTTTGACACTAATGAGCTTGGTAAGATGGGAATTATCTGCTTTCTAAACTAAGTCAACAAGCATCTTTTAAACTTCGGCTTTGTGTCAAGCATTACCAGGGTGTGTATTTGGCAAATTTACAAAGAATTAGAGCCAGTAAGGCTTTCTGAATTCAGAAAGTTGAGGGAAAAGGCAAAAAAGATAAAGAAGAGATGGTAATACGATTTGTAATTGCGAAAATTAGGAGAACTGAGTCTGGACACAGTGATCAGTGTGAAACAAGGCTGATCAGAAACTTCCCTAAGAAGTGCTAGGAGTCATCATCTAAATCATGTGATCCCATGACTTTTGGGAGTAGAGGCACAATAAATATTGTGGAGTGCTTACAAAGTCTGTCCTAGATCCAGGCTGTCTGAGTTTACATCGCATATATATCACTGCAAATATGGCCCTTTGTACAGGTTCTTTAATCTCTCTATCTCTGAATTTCTACAACTACACAATTAGATTAACAACACTACCTCATGGAACTGTTTCTAGAAATTAATGAAATAGTTCACATAGAGGGCTACATGCAATGCCCGTCACTCTATGATAAAGACCCAGCATACGTTTGCTTGTGCTGTACGAGGGTGGAAATATCTGAGAGGGCTACCCCTGGAGAATGAAAGCAGTGTCTTCCCGTTGGACACACCCCTTTTAAAGCGCCCCGACACGATCCCCAGGGAACGCACATGGATGAATCAAGCAGAGTGACAAGAAAAGCTGTAACCCATCTCTTTGGAGCCATCTTCTCCCATTTTACTGCACACAGGCACACTGACAGATGACTCCTTTTTAAGGTTTATGGCTTATAAAGCGCCTTAGTGTCTGACCACGCAGTTACCTTCTGGTAAGACTTAAGCAATTTTCTTAATTTTCACTTAATAGGAATAATTTATTGTACTTGCCAACCCTGTGTAAATACTTTCTGACAGAAAAAACAGTTTATAAACCCTCAAGAGCTTTACATCATTCCTTGAAAAAGCTTTTCTGTATTATCTGTGTCCACTGAGGGCCTGCTGTGTGGGAAGGACCCTCAGTCTAAATAACGAAGGCAAGTGATGATTTAACACACACACACACACACACACACAACAGGCATAATTATCTTGCATAAATAAGATTTCTCCTATTCTATACCTTGAAACTAGCATTCACTTTAATATCAATACATTAGCAAGAACAAGAACAAGCCAGACTCACAGTACTTTCATGTCAGCTGGGTCTCAGTGTGTTGGATGAAAGGTGGCTTTTCTTTTTTATCTTGTGCCCTAGCAACCCCTGATATATCTGAACTCTTTCTTCAGAGTCCTTGCTGGCCTTTTAGAAAAACAATGTCGCTACATATTAAGCAGAGATTAAGTAGACTTTAAAGGGCTATTTTGGCTTCTATAAATGCCAGATGAGAGTAAATGAAAAAGAAGTGATTCAGCTTGCTCCAAATGCAAATTTATTCTGAGAGGAGAGAGGAATAGCAGAGTTGGGGTTCTTCTCTACCTATATAGGGACACATCAAAACTGGCGCATAGAAGGGATTGCTGTCCTGGACCCTACTTTCTCAGCTGGACACTTATTCCTCCTAGCTCATCTGATTCCGCCCTCCTGACAGTAACGTGTGTGTGAGCCATGTACAAACCCAAAGGTGTCTTTGTGTTTATCTTGGTGCACATCTTGGCAGATCAGTTAAATTAATAAAAGCCCCTGGAGAGAAAGCCTCCAGAAACACGATGAGGACATTTCTTCATATGTCTCGTGTTTCCACACGTCTTGCAAAAGTGATACAGGTTGTCCCTTTTCCTGGGCCAAGATGGTTAAATAGTGAGCAGCCTTAGAAGATATGGTGTCTCCCTCTAGAGTATGCTTACTGATGTTAGAGAATACTGGGGTTCCAGATCTCAGGATTCCCGCCCTCTAACAACCCAGTGTGAGTGCAGCGTCTGGTGGCAGAGGGAGCTGTAGGAATGAGGGATCAGGGACCCGGATAGAAACGTTATTGATACCGTTGTATAGAATAAACTGATCAGACATCTTCTGCTGGTAACTATAAAAATGAAAGATAAAATCTTAGACCTTCTCTAGTTCTTAATATGTAGTTCAAATTTTAAAATGATGCCAGAATAACCGCAAATATACAAAATCCCTGACAGCATTTTTTTGTTTGTTTGTTTGTTTTTTTGGTGGGGGGGGTACCGGGGATTGAAATTGGGTCCTTGTGCTTGCAAGGCAGGCCACCGAACCGCTGAGCTAAATCCCCGGTCCTCCTGACAGCATTTTAAATATGCCAGCCAGAGTGAGGCTCAGCCCATCCACTCAGCACGTGGTATTTCTTACTCAGACTCTCGGAAACTCATCCCAATAGGAGTGAGTAACAAGAGCCACGATCAATCAACCTTCCCCCTCGAGCCTTATTTCTGGAGCCTTCTTAAAATCTGGCTAAAAAGCATTCAGCCCTTACACCGCTCTCTAAATGTTATCATGCACTAAAGATTCAATTCCTGTAAATGGCTGGACAGTTTGTCCAGAGCACAAAAGGTGTCGGTGCTGCCACTAGCGCATGGCCAGTCACTCCAGCTCACTAATTTATTCAAATTAATTGATTCATTAATTTTAAAAACGTTTTTTACAGAGGTGAACAAGATAGTCATAGGCCAGACTTTACAGATCTTGTCTACTAATGATGTGGAAAATATTTTTAATTGCATAAAATTACCTAAAAAGCCACAAATTATGTGAAGGAAATAAATACTATGATGCACTATCAAAGTAGATTAATAGGTATTTCTTTTCATTCCCAAATTAAGTGACATAAGTGAGAAAATACACTGCAAAACATTTTTCTACCTTTCACTGTAGCTGTTGACTTGGATCTAGCAGGTAAAGAAGAAGCAAGAGCTAAAATATACGATCTTCATAAGTTTACCCAACTAAAGTAACATTCCCCTTGGGGAAAGTGGATTTTTGGAAGTTTTCATGAAGTTGTCTGGAGCAAAGAACACTGCTCCACTGACAGTGTTTAAGAAGTTCATATTTCCTGGCTATTACATAGAAATTAGAAAGTAAGAGAAGTGAGAAAAATAAAAGGCATATTTAATTTCTCAAAACAATAAAATGGATCTAAAACTTGAAAGACTTTGTTCACCTTTTCCAATAATATTTTGTGATTGTTTTAGGTGATTATAGCCTGTGTGATAAACACCTTATCTGTTAAATATTAAAACAAACCCTTGAAAACAATGCAAGGTAAAAACTCATACATGGAATAACAGGTCAGGTGGTTGTACACATTTAAACAAAAATGCTTTCAGAAAAGCAGAAACCTGTGAAATTTTCTAGGCAATGCAGCTGCAACCAATACACAAGTGTAATTTGAGCAGAAAAATTATAAAACAAACAGAACAGCTGGATTCTGGAGCTACGGGGACAATGTTTATCCAATCTGTGTCTCTCTTTCTCTCCTGTAGGCATGTGAAGTGGTGTATAAATTCCCTCAGTTTTCTAAATAATTCCGTCATTAGTGTTTGAATCATTCCAATTTATGTACACAATTTACCAAAATCTGTATTTTTGCCTACTGTTAGCAAGGCTTGATCATAACATCTGAGTAATAAAGGCTGTTTATAAATGGGAATGCAGAAAGGATACAGTAAGAACTTGACAATCACTTTTTCAAGGCATTATTATATTCATCTAGCTTTAAAAGAACCTACTCCAGTTGAAATTCTTCTAAGGTAGTACCAGAAAAGAGTTTATTTTTCTTTGCAATAAGTACTCCTAGGGCTTGAAGTAACTTGCCCAGTAACTGCTTACTTCTCTCAGCAGTGGTGGACGTCTGTCCGCTTCTCCTTGAGCACTGTGTGTTTGTCTGGCTGCGGCTGAGGCCTCCTGCCAAGGCACACCGAGCTTCTCCCTTGCCCTTCCGCAGGCCACTCTGCTCACAGCTGTTGCCTTTGGCATGGTCACCCTCAGTACACAGATCACTTTGGACAAGAATTGTTCAGGATGATTTCTTCTTACTTCCAAATCACAAGTAGATTTAAGATTCCAGGTTTTCTTTCAGAGCATTACTAGATCAGCATGCCTCCTTAACTATCCAACTCTTCTTCAGTATTTTAACTCTATGAGACTTTCAATCTTGCCATTAAAATAAAATAAAAGGTCTAAAAGGCTGAAAACCCTTTCTTCCTCTTTGGGCAAAGTGCCAATGGGATAAAAATACCTTTTTGTATAAAAAGCAATCTTTTATTGATTATACCACCTGTTATTTCTGTCACTTAATAAAATTTGGGTATTTCCTGTAGAATTTTTCGTGACTTCTACTATTTTATCTAAAGTATCTCTTGTAAAATAATGTAAGTAACTGCCTCATATTGTATTATTGAAAGAAATTTTCCTGCTGAGTTCAAGTCAGTCTCATGTTGCCTAAACAAAGCACAAATGTACTGTAATATGCGGGCTTTTGTAGTCCTATTTCTGTAAGAGTAGATCAAAGTCATATGGTTGAGAATATTGTATAGAATAAGAAATTTCCATTCACTGACTTGTAGAATTTTGTCCTTCTGTTGGGTTTCAGGAGTCTTAACTATTATATGCTTAGGTGTAGATTTTTGTTTTTATCATGGCTACTTGGAGTCCCACATGCCTCACTTATCTGTATGTCAAGTTCTTTCCCGCTGCTTGGAAGGTTTCTGCCATTAATTCTGTGAACAGTTGTTTTGTTTTATTTTGCATAGCTATGTTATTTTCACTCTCTCCTGTTTTTCATTGACTCTGATCAGTCTTATATTCACCTTCTTTGCATCATCTAGCAGCTGCTGTATTGATTTCTCATGGTCCCTTGCTATTTTTAAGAATTTTTTCTTTTTCTGGCCACTAATTGCAATCCTATTTTCTATATCTGAAGTTCTGTCCTCACACTGGCTCATTCTGCTCTGTAAACTTTCAATGGAATATTTAATCTCCTGGAAATCCATTTGCATCTGATTTATGGATTCCATTGTTTCCTGTGTTGGGATTCCATTATGTTCCTCAGCTCCTCTATTTTTTTTTATCTGTGTCTGCTCTATATTTATTAATCATATCTTGCACTATGGGCACAATTTCTGCTGTTACCTGAGAAATTATTTTTTACTTCATTTTTTCCAGATCCTCTTTTGTTGCCAGTTCGGGGAGCCCAGGTATCAGATTGTTCCATCTCATTTCCCTTTGGTGTTGCCTTAGGTGATTTGGAAGTCTGATTTGGGGATTTGCTTCCATGTCTTCCATTTCAACAGATGCAGCCTACTGTACCCTTATTGAGACAACTTTTTTGCTTACCTAGTGGTCTTCAATTCTCAGCAAGCCACCAAGAGGCCTTTTTTCTGTTGCTCACCAGTACACCAATTCCTAGATTCAAACCACCAATGCTATGGGGCAGGCCTCTGAACGAAGCTTTTGCACCTCTGCAGCTCTTTCCTAGGCAGGCCTTGGCTGGGTAGGTTTTCCCCAGCCTCCGGGGTTGGGGTGGATCCCTGGCTGGGATCTCCCTGCAGCCATGCTGGTCTGGACCGCACCACTGCTCCCCACTCGACTGTGCACACTCGCTAATGCTATGGGGCAAGCTTCCGACTGAAGCTTTTGTGCCTCTCAGTATTTTCATTCAATAACAGAAAATAACAAAAATTTCTTCTTTAGTTATTCTATATATGCAATTTTTCTACAGAAAATTTGAAATGTTGTGAACCAATAGGAAATTACACACTATATCTCTGGATTTTTAAGTAGAGTAGGAGGTCTTTTAGACTGTATCACTGTGTCACCTGGAATTTTTTTTTTTTTTTTGGTACCAGGGATCAAACTGGGGAACTTGCATTTTTGAGGCGCAGTGCCACTAAGCTAAATCCCTGGCCCTAGGATCTTAGAGAGATGTTTATCTTGAGTACTGGGTTTTGGACCAGCAATCTCATAGTCAGTTGGGAAACTATAAAAATAATATAGCCTTGAAGGTAGTAGTCCCAGGGACTTAGATTCAGTTGATGGGGTGCCTAACCTTGTTAATAAAAAGTCATTTATAAGTTTTCCATGTGATTTTATGCTATACCATGTTTGGTAAACAGTTTTTAAGCCCATAAGATGTTTTAGTTACTTTTTCCCCATGTTTTTTCATGAAAACATGGGAAAATAAGATAATGAACTTTGAAGGTGGTAAATTAAAAATTCTAGTGTTTTTATAATTTTTGAAATGAAATGTTGTAGTGTCAAAGTATTAGGAAGAGCTAACTCAGGTGAACCTTTGTAAAATCTCAAAATGTCTTAGGTACTGTATTTTCTGGCCCTCCCTTTGCCAGTGACTGCCTAGGTGTCTATACTGGTCAGGAAAAATTAGGTTATATTGTGAAAACGGTCCCAAAATCTCAGTGGCTTAATATAGAAAAGTTTATTTACTATGTATGCTATGATGGACGGTGGCTTTGCTCCACAGCATTTTCTCTGGGGCACAGGCTAACAGAGCACATTCTGTCTAGAACATTGCTGATTACTGTGGTGGAGGGGCAAGAAGACATGGTAACCACACAAGGCTCTGAAAGCTTCTGGCTAGAGAGAATTACACAGCTGAGCCTGAATTCCATGAGCAAACATGGATAATACCCCCACAGGGAGCAATGTCAAATATTTGAGAGTAAGAGTGTATCACATAATTCTCTTTAGAAAATAAATAGGGCCTGCCTTAAACTTTCAGAAAACAAGTATTTGTTAAGTATCTACCATGTTCCAGACACTGTCTAGACACTGGGAATACAGTCATAAATGGAAAACTCAAAATCCTGAACTCCTGGGGCTTTCACTGAAGGGAGGAAAAGGGAAAATAAAAATAAATAATTTGCTTGATGAAAAACATAATAGGATTAGGAAATAGGAGTGATGGGAATGTTCAGAGTTTAATGTGAGCGGAAAATATCTTGAGAAGATTTACTTGAGCACAGAATTTAAAGAATAGAGCAGGGGCCATTCCTAGACATGGGACAAGACTGAGACACAGAAAGCAGTGAGTGCAAATGTCCTAGGGCTGGAACAGGTGTGGCCTGACTGAGAAACTACGAGATAGATAGAATGTTCCAAAGGAGGTGAGCTTATGGAAGCAAGATAAGAGACAGAAGACGTAACCAGAGACCTGGTTAGATGTGACCCTGCCGACCAAGGTGAAGGCGTTGAATTCACCAAAGAAGGTGCAAGCAATTGTAACATTTTAAGCAAAGAAGGGACCTGATTGTGCTTTCACTTTAAGGAAATCTTTCCACCTCCTGCTTGATAATATGTATTTTAAAGAGTATGGCCAATCAGGACATTACTGCAGGTCATTAAAGAGAAAGATACTGATGACTTGGAAGCTGACGGTAGTGAAAGTGGCCAGTAGCAGTCCTTTGGGGTGTGCTGTAGATGCAGAGGTGTCTGGATTCACTGATGGTTTGCGTGTGAGCTTTGAAAGAAGAGACAAGGGAAGCTCCACGGAAGTTAGCCAGGATAAGTAGGCAAGTGGAAGTCAGTTTCTGAGATGAGAAAAGGGGAGGAATGCAGGGAAGATTAAAAGTTAGTTTTGGACAAATAATCCATAAGGTGCTTGTTATGTATCCAATGTTGGGCAGATGAATCTGGAATACAGGGGTTCTGAGATGGGCTTAGAAACTGGGGAGCCGAGAGCTGGGTGAGATCACTTAGAAAATAAGTGCCTGTAGAATCGAGACAAGGTCCAGTCGAGCCCAGTGAAACGTCCTCTTGTCCTATATATCCATGCTGCCTGTGTTCATTACCCACTCATTAGTGTCTCAGTGGCCAGCTTAGTTTTCAGAAAGGATGTTTGTCGCCAGTGCAGGAAGTCTAGGTGGTTGAGTATCAAACTGTTCTTCTATCTCATTGCCCTTTGGGGTTGCTTTCAGTGATCTGGAAGTCTGGTTTCAAGACTTGTTTAAATGTTTTCTCATTTCAACAGATGCAGCCTGCTCTGCCTTTGTTGAGGCAAATTTTTGCTCTCATGGTGATCTTTAATTCTCAGCAGAGCAGCCTTTTTTCTGCTGCTGATCACTGCACCAATTCCAAGGTTCAGAATGGTGGCCTTCTGGATCTCTCTGTTGCCCTATTGTCCAAGCATGGTTCTGTCTGGGGCCTGTGAAAACTTGGGATGATATCTAGGTGTGCCTCTGGCTAGGGCCTGCTCTCTTATATAGATGTTGTCTGTTATGGCTGTTTGGCTTGGGGCTGAACACCCCAGTCTGGTTTCTCGGTGGGTTTCAGTGCACTCAGCAATGGGATGGGGGCACGCCTCTGGCTGTTACTTGTACGCCTGTGCAGCTCTTTTCCAAGCATCTTTTTGGCTGGGGCCTGTGGGCCCAAGCAGCTAGGGTCCAGCTGATGTCCTGGCTGGAAGTGCCTGCAGCCACACTGCTCTGTTTCATGCTGGCTTTTCCTAGAACCTGCATGCACTTACCCTACTTGAGACATTTTAAATAAGTGTCATCCTCTCTTTAATTTTCTATAAAATTATTTCTAATTTGTTTTTTTCCAGAGCCTCCTTCATCTGCGTTGTTACTTCTGCTGCTACCACTTCAGAAAGTTCAGTGGGGTGGCTTTTGATTTTTTTTTTCCATCTCAATACTTCCTGGATGTGCTTTGGGTAAATTGGAGGTTTGGGGTTCCATATTGCTTCCATGTCTTATTTTTTATGTTTTTAAATTTGGTTTCTGCACTGATGCTTGTAAATTGCTTGTGATAGGTACCTTTATTACTAATATCAAGACTTCCTTAAGAAAAGTTACTTTCCAGGCTTTTGGTGTTTTTGTTTTTGTTTTTTTAGTACCGGGGATCAAACTCAGGTCCTTGTGCTTGCAAGGCAGGCTATCGAACTGCTGAGCTAAATCAGTGGCCAGCTTTTGGCTTTCGAATCTGTCCCAAGGTCTTGCATTTTAAATTTATTAGTGTGGAGACGTTGCTCCCTTGTGGCCTAGCACCTAGTTCTTTAGTATTGGACTATGGTGTTTTTCATGACTCCCAGACAATTTGGGTGTCGGCATACTAGGAAGAACAACTGATTATCACAATTATATCACCATGGTTAAAGTAGTAGAGTCAGAAATAACAACAGTATCAAGCACAGTTAGCAAATGACAAACTGTGGTAACTGTTAACTTTCCACCTTACCCATAGACATGAGTTGTAGTTAATCAATAAAATGTAAATCAAATCAGAAAATCCTATGAAGCAGGAAACTGTGAACCCTGGCACAGAGAACTCTTTAACACAAAGGTAGGAGGAGCAAAAAGTGGCTTTTAATAATGCTGGCAGCTCAGCAAATGACTCCTGTCAGTCTTGACAGCCCCAATAGAAGTTTGTGCTTCCTTACACACCTCTCTTTATATCTGTGAAGCTTAATTCCATTGAAATTTCCTGGGAATATAGCAAGCAGGATTTACGGAAAGTAGAGCAGTAGAGTGGGGAGAGCAAAGAGTTCTGGCAGGACTTTCAGAGTCTGTTACGCTCCTTTGGTGACAGATTACAAAAGTTGTCAGGGCCACTAAGGTACAGTCTACAAAGAGTGTAGTTACCTAGTTAATCTATAGTTGCCTAACAATACAGTTAACACACAGTTGCTCAATTCCATATGGAGAGGTGGTCTCCTCTCTCACCTGTATACTAAATATCCCTTTAATGGAGCAATTTTATCCTCAAGGAGCAAATTTAAAAGAGAGGGAAAAAATAAAGAAATAAAAGATAAGAAAGAGAACAAAAGCAAAGTTGAGGGACAAAGGATCATTACTCAAGCTTTGGTAAACTGATGAAGAGAGGAGGGAAACAAGGAAAACAGGAAAAATGGCGAAACTAATCAAAACATGAAAAACAAAGTCCACATTCTTGAAAAAACAAAATATATAATGAAGAAAAAAGAGAAAAAAAAACAGCAAAGAGGAAAAAAAGAGATTTCTCTGTGATTTCAAGCATGTGTTTATTCTCTGGGGTCTACAGCCTTGTAGTAAGGTCCAATTCAGGGCATTTCTCCACTGTCACAGGTAGAAAAAAAGGCAGACAGAGCCAAGATCCATGCCAGATGATCCCAGAAGCCTGCAGGAGAATTAGGGCAGGGCACTGGATGATCCCAAGCAGCCTATGGCAGGAATAGGGTGGAGTGCCGATTCCACAGAAGTTCAGGCTGACTGTGGCCACTGATTGTGGAACTGGACCTGAGTTGTTCAGCATGCAACACTCTATGTGTCTCTTGCCAGCTTAAACTCAGCTCCCTGACCTCAAATGTCTCTATGGTTATGCCTCGCCCAGTCACTGGGATCTCTGAGGGGAAGCCAACCCACGGCTGTTCTGAGACCTGGGTTCAGTTGGCCCCTCCCCAAAATGGTGTCTGGCCAAGCGCTCTCTCCAGGGGACACTTGGACAGGAGTCCCAGAGCAGCTGCTGTAATTCACAGTACCCACTGCTCTGTTTCCTGGTGCATTTCTCCATAGAGGCCTCCGAGTCAGTCACCTGCCTTCACTGTGTCTTGTAAATTCCTCCTCTCTCTCACGGTGTCAGGGAGAAGGTGCAGACTGACACCTTCTTTTTCTGCATGTGGTCTGCCTTTTAATTTTCTCTCGGGCTCCAATTCTCACTTCAGATCCTTCCTGGGTCTCAGAGGTCCACGTCCTTGCTTCTTTTCTTCCCCATCTTGCTATGTTCCAGTGTCTGGATTCTGAACTTTAAAGAGGCTGATTTGCTGCTATTGCCACTACACCATTTTCTCAGAAGCCTCTGGAGAGCATGTTTGATCCAGACCACAACAAGTAGTGGTGCTGGCAATTTTACTATAGTGTATTGTTACAACTGCTCTATTTTATTATTAGTTACTTTTGTTAATCTCTTACTTTGCCTAACTTATAAATTAAACTTCACCATATGTGTATTTGTAGAGAAAAAACAGTCTACAGAGAGTTTAGTATTATCTTGGTTTCAACAATCCATAGATAAGGGAAAACTACTTATACTCAGAATATATGAATGTGCATCTGTAATTTATATAACATATACTTCATTTTATTTCCTTTAGAATTTTCAAAGTATCTTCATTTATCTTGTTCAAATGCAATTTAGGCTTTAAAATTTTTAGCTGTTTTAAGCATTGGTGAAAGAAAGACACAAAAACTGAAAATATGTGTCATATCCATGCATTGGAATAATTAATATCATTAAAATATTTATATTTCCCAACATGATCTACAAATTCGGTGCTATCCTCATCAAAATTCCAATGACATTTTTACAGAAATAGGAAAAACATGTTTATAATTCATATGGAATAGCAAAATAAAAATGTATATGCCAAAATTTTATTTTCACAAATGCATTTTCTGTTTCAAGTATATTGTTTTTTCCAAATCCTCTTTGTAATTATACACATTTTTTTGACTACTTGCATTTTTGAGAGAGACGTTTGTTAGTGTCTCCCAAGTTAGGATTTTCTCTTGTTGCTAGACTAGTTCTCTAGTATATGTCCAAGCTATGCATGGAATATATTTTGCATGGCTTTCCATAACCTCTGGAACCAGTTTGGAGGACTACAGGGAGAGATCTGGACAAACCGTAACCAAACAGCTTCAATGCAATGCCTGTGCCATCACCTCTTTGCTTTCCTAGCTGAAGTCAAATCACTAGTACACCTGACAAGCCAGATCCTCTCTCTGGAGGTAACTTCATGTAATTAATGAGCAAAACAGTCTCTTTATGTATGACATTATTTATAAAATGTACTTGATGTGGTGAAGGAAATTGGAAATTCCCAGGGGAAAGTCATTGTATACATTCTGCACCCTCATCTACTCCACAGACACAAATTTGTAAACTGTTAAATGACAAAACAATTTTGGCAGTACTACCTACTTTTCAAGGAAGAAATTTTGACTTGTAAAGTTGAAAATATTATGGCTTCAGAAAAACTTTTTCAAAGTAAGTCACAGTTTATTATAGCTCAGAGTATTTTTGTATATACTGGATGACTTTATACTAATAATACTGCTATAATAAAAATAAAAGCACTATGACCATGATAGCCATTCTGGTAGACACCACTGTGCACCAGGGATCAGAAGTGACTTGCTCAAAGTTATACAACTTGTACACAGTGAAGCCCGTATTGTAATGTGCGACTTACGACAGCAACTTTCAAGCTATTCACACTTCATCATAGCAATCTACTCCATCTGGAGACTCAACATTATGGGAAAATTCTCTCTATTCCTGTATATAGTGAGTTTTGGAAATGTATGTCATTGTCATATGTAGTTGTTGAATAAATGCTAGTGCATTGTGCCAGGCCTCTGCCTGCTGCTCCGCTCACTCACACCCCATGAGGCTGACTTATACACAGTATCTTTGGGCTCCGCTGCCCTAAAGGGTTCAGTACAGTTTACCAAGTGCAGCTCTAGTGGGCGACCCAGGGCAGAAGTGTGACATCCAGACCCTGTCCCAGTCATTTCCTCCCTGCCGGTCCCTGCATGATGGCTCTGTGCTTCACTGGTGATCCCCAGCTCTCAGGAGGGGCCTTCATCTAGTCTCATTTCTGGCTCCTACACAGATCTCCTCCCTTTTCCCTTTCAGACCAGGGCTTGAAGTGGTTCCCTACTGCCATTTACCCCAAATAATGCACAGCCCTTTGTGCTTTCTCTGCATCCTGCTCACATACTTGGAAATGGTCTTTTGAGAATCAACCCTCAAATCGCCCAATTCGAATGTGCCAGCTGGTTCTTGAAAGAGTCTGACTAATAAAGACTCTGATAAAAACAAATGACTCTTAATGTGCATGACTTAAGTAAAAAAAAAATGGAAGGGATATGTTTCCTAGTCAAGCCAAAACTATTCCTATACCAACATCTGATAAATACAGTTTTCATACATCTTTTAATATATTCTTCACTAGGGATTACATATTTTCTGGACCAAAATCATAGTTAGATAAAAAAAAGTTTGAATACTCTGTATATTGTTAATAAAACTTAACAGTAACAGAAAAAATAAAGACAAACAACTCTTCCAGTTTCCAAAGCAGAGAGAAAAATCAGTGCATTATTTCTAATTCACTCCGTTGCCATGCAAACCCCTTTGCCACCCCAGCCAGAGAAATACTTTGGCAGAGTGAGATTCTCCTTATCCCTGGGCTTTGGCTAAGACATGTGTGAGATACTGCAAAGGCTTGTTTTCCAAAATTCATTGTAAGACAGTAGTGTGGATGATTATATGTTAGAGCAAGGATTGAAATGACTGATTTCTAGAAGTTTCTGTGCACAGTGGAAGCTGTAAGTGCACCAGGGAGCACACGCTTAGGACACAGGCACACATGCACAGCTCAAAGTGGCAAACTGCAGGGAATATGGTACTGTTCTCAGAATTCATCCTCATACTTGGGAACTCGAACGGAGCCATTCCTGTCCCCCTGAACCAGAGCAGGGTGAGATGCTGACAGGTGTAATATCCCCTGCCAGTTGGCCACAGTTCAGGTGGGTGGGAAAACACACTTCATTCCATTTCCGCTCCCTTAGTGCCTCGCCATGGGCTCATCTTTAGTATAATGCCACAGGAGTGTTATCATTCCAAAAATAAGAAATGAATCAAATTATGTAATTGCTTAATCAATAAGCAGCAGGTTTCTACTGTCGAAGTAGAGAGTAGCATCATCCTGCAGTGGATCGGTTTCCCTTTTGTTTTTACAGTGACCACATTTATTGCCTCTTTTCTATTTTAATGAGAAAGGAGTTGAAAACTAAAATACATTCTCAAGAAGAGCAAATAGAGAGGGGGTTTTCATTTTAATACTTTCCAGTTTTGAGTCAAAGTCTCTGTTGTCATTCAAGATGAGGAAGTATCTGCCTCAGTGCAAGGTCCTGAGTTCATTCTCTGGTACAAAAAAAAAAAAAAAAAAAAAAAAAAAAAAA
>NW_022900915.1:268088-307197 GCF_012274545.1 Fukomys damarensis
TGAAAAAAAAAAAAAAAAAAAAAAAAAAAAAAAAAAAGAGGAAATGATGTAGTCTACCAAAATTTTAAGGTTCTTAAACAGTTATTTTGGTTTACTAGCACCTTTGTTGCATTTTAGCAATGTAATGGATATTTCCTCAGACCAACTTAGGGGTACAGTAGGTGCCACCAAATAACAAAATGGTTTGTGCCTTTGTCTTTCTATGTTGAAAACAGAGGAGATGAAAGTAAGCATCTAGAAACTAAAGTCACCAAGTGTCAAGAAAGTAAAATTAACATTTACTTCTCAGTTTCTCCAACTGGTCAGAAATAACTGTGTTAAATCAAAATTGATATATTTAGACCCAGGGAAATCAGAAGATACCCAACTAGAGCTGGGCATGGTGGCACATGTCTGTAATACAGGCAGTCTGGGAGGCTGAGGCAGGCATGTCACAAGTTCAAGTCCAGCCCGAACAACTTAGGTACTTCATGAGATCCTTCTCAAAACAATTATAAAGGGTTAGGTATACAGCTCAGTATACCTAGGTTTCAATCCCCAGTATTGAAAAAAAAAAAAAAACTAGCCCAAATAATAAACAACTAGATCTCAACAAAAATAACAAAAGAACAAAGAAGCAGTGGAAACTGAGAAGAGCCCCATAGAGGAGGTGAGGAAACATCTCGCTTCCACCAGCCCACCCTTCTAGTCAGGATCAATTTAGAAGCACAGGGGCCTGCAGAGAAAAGCTAAGAGGACCCCAGCTGCCCATAGTCTTCACTGCCGGGGCCTCCTGCAATCTGTAAGCTCTGTAGCGGCTGAGGGAGCAGCCCCTGTCCACACTCTGCTCCCCTGGGTCCGGCCAACCCGATTGTCACCACGCCCAGAGCCCAGGATACAGTCAACCCTCCCTCAGCCATCCCTCAACCGCGCAGGCTAAAATCTACAAGGGATTTGTACGTACACTTCTTATTAAAGCTTCTTATAAAATTATAAACACAACCACTAATGAAAAATAAATCACTGAGCATAAAGAATAAATTTATAAGAACAGTAATGAAAGATGACAACACTTCACATTCATTTAATGGTTCAAAATGACAAAATTTAACCAAGAATAGAGAAGGTTCACATAGAAATATTTGTAATTAATAGATAGGCACATGCCAAATATAGAACCCTAGAGAGAAAGAAATGCATTTTTTAAAGCTCCATAGACAATATTCATTACAGATACAGATATTCATTATAGTTTTGAAATAAAAAGGTAAGTTCCCCAAAGTAGAAATAATGTAAATAGAATTCATTCCAGAAAACAATAAAATATCAAGAACAAAATTAAAACTTCTTTAATGAATAATTTTTGGTTAAATAAAAAAGTCAAAATCATAATTGCACGTGATCTGAAAAACAACTGTGAGGGAGAAAATTTAAAGCATTTATATTACGGAAAAGAAAGAAAGACAATGAGTGAATAAGATGGCACGTGTAGAATGGAAATGCCAAAATAAACTTTAGAAAAGCACAAGAAAGGATTTTTTAAAATAAGAATAAAATAAAATATCCAAAAGGAGAAAAATGAAAGAAATTGTAAATTAATTCAAGGCTTTGTTGTGTAGGGGCAAAAGTCAGACATAATTGTGGATAATCCATTTACCAATAATAAATGAGAAAAGAAACATATACTCATAAAATAAGTAATGAAAAGCACAAATGACTACAAGTGATGAAAAAATCATTATAAAATAACCTACACATGTACATTAATCATTTCTAAATTTGGGTTTTTTTTCAAGAATACATAAATAAACTACAAAGGGAGAAATAATGAAAGTTGTCAAAATTTTCAAAAAGTTCCAATGTAGAAGGTGTTTTTGTAATTGTTTTTCATTCAAGAAACATATTATTCCAATATGATTTAAAGTTATTCCAGAGCAACAAAATAAGGAATTTTCTTATTTTTACAACAGAACATGTGTGAGAATAACATTCACTGATTTCTCCTCTTCCTCTGTCCGGCTCTCCTGTCCTTTCCTTCTCTCCCTGCTTCCTCCTCCTCTTCTCTCTTTCCTCAACCCCCTTCCTGAATGATTTATTGGCAGAGATTATTTGCAATACGTTAAATAAAAATGAAACAACCAACTGCTATTAACTATAAAATATATCCAGTTTAATGTTGGAAAATCTAGTGATTTTTATTTTAATTAGTCAAATCACAATAGAAATTAAAAGATATTTGATTAAATTCAGGATAACTCCTGGTATTAAAATTTGCCTCCAACCTAAAGGACATAAAATATAATTTAATGAACAAAAATACATATCAAACTTTTGGTTAGGTAATCTCAACATTTAATGCATTTATGATCAATGCTATCTATCTATTTTTATTCAAACAGAGCAAGATTTCTTTAGGACCTTATAAATTTTAAACATGGTCAGTGGGGAAAAAAAACAAGAAAAATTTTAAGAATTTTTGAAAAGGAACTATAAGCATAATTATCCTACTACATATTAAAATATATAAGTTGCATTATCTAAAACAAAACTTCCACAGAAGACGCAAAGACAGTCTAAAGTAAAACAATAAGCAGTTAGAAATTGACCCATGGATATGTAGTAGTTAAGTATATGGCAATGAAGCCATTTCAAATTGGTGAGAAGTTAAATTGAATTTCCAATAAATAACATTGGTACTACCGGCTAACATTTGCAAAGAGGAAACTTGAATTCATTGTAGGAAAATAATTTCCACATGGATCAAAGGTTTACAGTATAGGAAGAAAAAAATAGAAGGAAGGGAAATAAAGAAGAAGCTATAAAATACTAGAAGGAAATATGGATGAATAACTATACATAATCTTGAAATAGGAAAGCGTTTCTAAGCAGTAGAAGAAATTCAGGATCTATAACATAATGTTGGTTAGTCCTGTTGCATAATTTTACAAAATTATTAGTCATGAGATTAATCTTTAAATCTAAAAACTAAAAACTTGAATATGTAAAAGAGAGTTAATATAGTATTTGATATATAAAGAGTTTTAGCATATCACTGATACAAAGTTGGGCACTCCAGTTGAAAAATGGGTAAAGACAGTGCAGGTAGGTAGAAAAGGAGAAATAAAAGGGGCTAGAAAACATTTGAAAAAGTTAGTCACTGTCACTAATATAGCAAGGAAGCACTATTCTTCACCCACAAAATTAGCAGATGTTTGTGTGACTGTGGGGATCACAGAATATTTAGTTATCAGTGAGATTTCCACTAGAGCAGCATGGGAAAGTGAGCACAATCTTACAGTGGATATCTGTTAGTCCAACAACTGAACTTCTAAAAATTTAACTAGAGGGGCTAAATCTATTGGTCAGATATACATATGTACAATAATTTTCTTCAGTTTATTTAAACAATCTATAAATGCTATCTATAAATGCTCATCAATATGGAATCATAAATTACGGTACAAAGTGTAGGACATCAGATATCAAATAAAGAAGCAATCCAGACATGAATATAGTTACTCAGAAAGATGATTTTGTCATTCTTTTTCATTGAAAAATCTAGATTAAAATTAGTAGGTGCCCCACATAAGTAAAATCAACTGCTCTTCAAGTAAGAGTGAAGGTAATACAACAGACCATTTAAAGTGCTTCCGCAGCTGTATACCCCCATATGAAAGCACAAATGTAAACACTGACCTCACGCCCATTGAAGAAATTAGTCTGGTCCAAAGATATAAAAAGAAAGTGCAAAAGTTCAGGGCTCCTAGAAGATATGATAGGAGAAAATTTAGATGATCTTGGATTTGGTGGGAACGTATAAAATAGGATACCCAAGACAAGATACATAGAAGATTCACTGCATTAAAATTGTTTTGCCTTTTGACAAATAATGAAAGGAAGTTACAGGTTGGGGGAAAATACTTGCCAAAGACATCCACTAAAGGAAAATTATCTAGAATATGTAAAGAACTCTTAAAATTCAACAATAAGAAATCAAACTGATTTAAAAATGAGGCAAAGATAATAGCAAACATCTCCTCAGGGAAAATATACAGACAGCCAAAATGAAAACAAGCTCCACATTATAAGTCATTAGAGAAATGCAAATTAAGACAACAGCGAAATCTCTCTTTGTGCCTGTCGGAAGGGCCAGAACATCCACTACACTAAGGGCTGGTGGGCTTGTGCAGGGGTGCACACTCACGGACGGCCAATGGAAAAGCAAACTAGAACAGACCCTTTAGAAGATGATTTCACGGGTTTCTGTGCTTGTTGTTTTTTACAAAAACAAACATACTATGACCATGTGTTCCAGCTATACGTGCTCCTTGGTATGTACCTGGAGGAGCTGAAAACACATCCACACAAAAGCCTGCACACAGATGTTTCCAGCAGTTTCATTTATAGCTGTCAAAACTTGAAAACAACCCAGATCTCCTTCGGTTTATCCTGTCATGAAGGTGTTTCCAGACATACTATGTTTTATTTCTACTTAGGTATTAGGTAAAAAATTTACTTTTTAAAACACCAAATAAGATGAAAAGCTGTTAAAATGCATCATTTTATAAATAATAAATCTATTTTAAAGTAAATAAAATAGAACATATTGATGATTTTCCTCTATTTCATGCTATTTTGGCTCCTATGTTTTCAACTTTCACATTTTTTTCTACAAACCTATGACTATCACTTCTGTTATCTACTAATAGCTGTTGTCCACAGTTTCAGTGTAATAGGTGAGAGAATCTGTACAAAAGTGGAGACATTCTTTCTAGTAAGCATTTCAGAGAAGGACATGTGGAAGAAAAGAAGTAAAGTGGGTGCTCCAGAATGTTTGAAGAGAGTTTTAGGAGACTGGTCTTGAAGTTACATTTGCAAAGGGGACATTATTTATCTTTGGTGGAAAGATTGCATATAGTTGTCACATAAAAGAGAGGTTTTCCAAAGTCCACAGTGTGTTGCCTTTGGTCCATAAGTGCCTTTAAAACTCATGTGCATATGAACCATCTAGAGCCCATTAAAATGCAGATTCGGATCTATTATATCCAGGTTGGATCAAGGGTCACCATTTCTCACAAGCCCCTGTGTAGCATTAATGCTGGGAGACCACAGACTGTACCTTGAAAAGCAAGGATGCAGATGACATTTTTCTGTTTAACAAGTGAAGGATTAAGCCAGCCATATTCTAATATAGTCTTTTGTTAAAATTAAAAATATATTAAAATAAAATTTCAACTATTACAGGTTTGTTTATGTACACTACTATTTTTCTATTTGGGGGTTAAATAAAGAAATACCAACAAACTTTGATTGTGCATTACCTCATCTTTTAAAAAAGGTAGAGATTTCAGTTCTTTCTCTCACAATCTAATATAAAATCCTAAATCTGATTTTATATTGTTTGATAAGGAAAAAAACTTTCTTGCTGTCTTTTCTTGTTCTTGAACCATATTGCTCAATTCATGAATTTCACTGGGATTGTGTGAGAAATATTTTATTATTTGAGATTTTTCAATCGCTTCTCAGCCTTTCGGCTAAGATCAAATACAAGATTTCTCACAAAGTGCTCTGTGAAGGCAAACTTGAGCACCATGGGTTTTTTAATTTCTTATTAGTTCATGTTTGCAAAACATAATGGTTACGTTTATTATGGGGCGTAGGCACATGTGCACAGCGCATCTTAATTTTATTTTTGTGCCCACTCCTCTCCGTCCGTGCTCCTTCCAACTAAGTTTTCTGCCCTTTTGAACAGCTCTATTTTAATCTCCTTCAATTCTTCTTCTCCTTCCTTTCCCCTCCCGCCATCTACTGTTCCCTCAATCATTTGAAAAAAATCGCCTTGCTTCCTACTTATCTATCTTCCATTTTGCTCTTTATTTCACGTTTCTCATTAAGTTGAAGCCATGTGCTATTTAAGCTGGTGTCTGACTTATTCGTATAATACTATGGTCTCAAGTTGCAGGTTTTACCCTACTCTTGTCAACCTATCTGATTTGCAGGGCAGAAGGAGCAGGGTAGCAAGAAGCTCTCTTGGAGAAATAATATCTTAAAACGTAGATTCCAGCTTGTGCAGAATGGTGTCTCTCCTGCCTCTCTGTGGGTCTGTGTGACCCTAAGCAGCAAACACTGCTTAGCTTTAGCTTTCAACACCAATAACAGTGGAAGATTCAAGCCTCTGCATGCCTGTGTGTGTGCAATGAATCCACTTTGGGTTACAAACATTTTAAATGATTTCTGTGTTTTTAAAGTTTATATACTCTCCATCTCCAGGTCCTTTGTCAGTTGCTCATGGCTTTGCTAAAATGAATGGAATTAGGAAAACAAGGTTAAGAGCAAGAGTTTGACTTGGGGGTGGAGAACATGCACAAACATAAGCAGCTGTAAAATAGACTCACACTCCTTCATGCCCCAGTTGGCTGTGTGCCGTCCTTTCAGCTTGTGGCTGGAGCCAACAGTGCTTTTGGTAACTCTGCTAGGCAGTTCCGAAGTGGTCTCTCTGCTTTCACTTTTACTCATGTATAAGTATCACATTTGCCTTGCGTTTCTGCTTGTGTTTTCTACACACACGTACTGCTGAGTGAGCCATGATGTTATCTCCCTTGAACCCTTGTTGTTCTCCTGACAACAAGCTCAGCTTTCCTTATCTTTGGAACTTGCTTAACTGAACTTTCAGCTTGTATTCCCCACCTACAATGGCTCCACTCTTCTCTGGCTCTGACTGAAGCCCATTGGATAGGTATTACAAATTTTTTTCTTATTTGGCTATGCATCCATGAAAGTTACTGGTACTTGCAAAGAAGATAGTGTGACACCGTAACAAAGACATTTGTAGAAACAAGTTTATTGATAAAGTATCCTGATAGCTTGCATTTAATTTTGCCAGAGACATAGAGCTCTGGTAACCAAAACATATCCTTTTCAGAGTCATTTCCATAGCAAACAATTTCTCTTTACTGGAAAACCTTGACATTTATTTTATATTAGATGCTGGATTGACCACTGGTTCAGGCAGCCAAGACTCTAAAGTGTAGGCATAGCCATTAGACTTGCCACCCTGGTGATCAGAAAAAACCCTACAATGACATCCTGTGGCTTGATTCCCCTCACATTTATCTTGGCCTCAGATACTTTGGTGATACTTTGGCATAGTGGTGATTCTACTGGCATTGTAGAGTCAGTACCTGTAGCATTGCATATGGACAAAAAAAAAATAGCTTTGCATACATATGTGATTAATTTTAATGTATAAGAAGAAAATGATGCCATAAGTTCATTGATTTGGGGATGTAAAGTTTAAGCTATTAAAGAAAAGAAAAAGGACCCAAATATGTTTTGAATAATCATTCATTCTAGAGCATCTGGCAAACATAAACTTGGAAGAATGGAAGAATATTCATGTTAACAATGGCCACTTTCCAAAGAACAGTAAGGAACATATATTTCAAAAACAACAACAAAAGCACAAACCACAATCATCTGCCACAGAAGTAATGATTGCAGGAATCACAAAGGATGGTGATAATAAGCAGAAGGCTATGCCTTGAAGTCCTGCCAGTAAAACCTAATTTAATTAAATGAGGGCTCAATTATAAAAACAAAGATGACTTTCACTTCTATTTTTAATTTTAGGGTTGAAAAGTAAGCCTTGGAAATATGAAAGAACCAAATAAAGTCATCAAATAAGAAAAACTTAAACTCCTTTTCTGATCTTGGTTTGTGGGAGAGGAGAGCAGAGGATCATTTGGCAGGCAGTAGATAAATATAAGCAAACTGCAAGCCCTCGATTTTGCCTTAAGTGGCAAATGCATGACAAAGACAAGGCTGAAGGAGTCTGAGTTGATAAACACGGAGGCAGTTGTTGGTCTTGTTTATTGGCCTCTAAAGCACATCTTGTTTAGTACAAGGTGCTGAACCCCAGAGAGTAGATATTCTGGGAGTGGAAACCAGACAGAGCGTATTTTTAGTTCCTTCAGAAATGAACGAATCATATTCAGAGCTCTGTGCACAAAAGTTTAACTAAATGAGGATGACAATTCTAAAATGAATGCCATATCATTGGCCAGGATGGCAGTAATCTGTTGGACCCTAAAGAAGAATGTAGGTGCGAATGTAGAAATATGTCAGGATATTCAGAATCAAATGTATTATCATTATCACATTTTTAAATTTTTTTCTGGGTGAAGGGAGAAAGAGGGAGGAGGCAGCAAGAGTCATACGAAGAAGCGCCAGAGTAGTTAAATAAAAATTGGTTAAATCTATTTAGAGCAACTCAGTGGGAGGTCTGTATCACATTTTTTTTACACGATGTAATAAATCCAAATTGTGTCGGTCTTTTTTTCCCTAAACTGGCACCATTACATGGCCACTTTCATTTATGCCTGGTCTGAGTGGGCATAAGCACAAACCAAAAAGCTAAAGAAAAAATGTGTCCATCTCTGAGACTTTTTAAAACAAATTTATTTTACTTTACATCATCATTAAGGGAGACTTTTTAGGCAGAGGCATGGGTTACATTTGGATATCCTACCCTGGGATTAAATTTAGCAGCGAAGTCCTTGAATTTAAACCCTTCCCAGGTTGGGGTCCAGTCGTGTTAAACTTTCTACCAGTTTTCCTGCTCAGGAGAACCCGAGCCTCCAGATGTGGCTGTGAAGGGGCCGAGCTGGGAGGGAGCGGTGGGGCCGGAGGACGCACACTTCTCAGCCTCGTCTGAGCGCACAGTGGGCTCATCTCAGCCCGAGTAGACTGGGCCTGGGTGTCACACATCGAAGGCTGCCTAATTCGGCGTTGCCAAGAGGCTTCGGGCTCTGAAATACTCGATAATGCGCAATAAATTGACTCAACCAGGATAACGTGTTGCTTGGTATTTGGAGAGCCAAGTTTTGCGTTGGGGCCTTCGGTCTGGTGTGGGGGTGGCTGAGAACTGGCCATGGATTTCAGGAAGAGGCCCCTTTGCACTTGCCAGGCCTCGGAAGCTCCAATGGAAGCCCATATCCATGCCTAAACATTTAAAAGCTACAAATTAACTTTCAAAGGCAAAAATATTTAGGTAAACCTGAAAACGTTTGTTTTGAAAACACTGAAGTATCACTAAATACTTCTATAGAAATAAAACTATTTCATTTATAGCATTATCTTTTTCATCGCCAATGTGAACATTTAGTAAAAAGCTCCATCCTTATTATGTCTGGAGCTATATATACTATATGGATTATTTAATAAAATATTTCAAAATGTGTCTCAGCTGCTGTGCACAACTGTTGTGAATATTGTACCCTAGAACCACAAATTGCAACACAAAGGAGAAACTCTTGATACTACAGAAAATGACTGTCTGTTATCCAAAGTTCTGTTGCACTCATGCAATATAAAAAGCAGCGTTTGTCTATTAATGTTGGCTTCTTCTCCCCTCTGTGCCTCTGCGCAGCACATCTTCCTTCACTGGAGAGGCATTTGCTTCCAGCATGGGCAGTGGCCCAGCCAACACATTGTCACTACACTGCACTGTGGTCCATCTACTGTTGTTGTTCGTTGTTTGGGGTTTGTTTTGTTTTGTTTACTCTTTTGTTTTGAGACACAGTTTCTCTGTATAGTTCAGGCTGGCCTTGGACTCATAGGTAGCCCAGACTGCTTTCAAACTCCTGGTGATCCTCCTGCCTCTCAGCCTGCTTAGTGCTGGGATTACAGTCGTGCACCACGACAATATCTGGTTATAACCATGCGTTTTCAGGGCACAGCTCAAGAAACCTGAACAGAGGCTATGCACCACTCCGGTGGCAGGCCACACTGTGCCAGCAGGCAGATGCCGTAGTGACTGAGCACCTGTGTGCTTCTCAGTACGTGTGACATCTCGTTGTTTGTAATATATGGGGCTCACTGAAGCGTGCATCCTAGGGCACAGGTCCCTCTTGCCCAAGCCAAGAATGGTATAACCACAGAGCTTATAATTTTGCAAGGGAAATAAACATATAAATAATGAATTGTAGTACTAGGCTAAATGGAGTGCTATGAGAGAAGCACAACAATGCCCAACTTTCATGGGCCTCCTATCTGCTACTCTTAAAGGGGGTTTATAAACATGATTTTATTTGAACCTCACTACACAGTAAATCAAGGCTACAAAATATAGACTAGAGTACAGAAGCTTTAAAATAGCTTGTCTATGTGTATGTCAATTAGAGATCATAAGTTTGTACAAAAGGCTGCTGGTTATAATGGTTCATCAATTTTTATTTTACAATTCTGAATATATGTTCATAGAAGACATTGATATTTCTTTCATTATATTAATGCTTTTGTGAGGTTTTGACTTCTCAATAAAAATTCAACTGTTTGTGTTTATAAATGAAGGAGCTAAGGTTAAAATGTATGTGGAAATACTAAAAGCCAAGAATAGCCATGACAATTCTGCAGAAGAATGAAACTGAAAGATTTACAAATAGTGTATATCAAGGCATTTCACAAATCTACAAACTATTAAAAAATATAATATTTGCAAAAAAATATAATATTTGCAAATAGGAGGAACAAACAAGGGAACATGGTAGAGAATGTAAAAGTAGGCCAACACCTAAATAGACCTTTATTTTATAACAAAACTGATATTACTCAGAATTGGGAAAAGAACAGCCTTTCCGATAAATACTGATGAATCAATTTGATATCGTGTATGCAGATAAGTGAAATTTGATCCTTATCTAGGTGAATTGTGGCTCTAACTATGAAAGGCAAGGGGTCAGTGTTTCTAAAAGTTAGAATGGGAATGTAATTTTCTAAATGTAAGGATTTAAGAAATGTTTTTAAAAGATAACATAAAAAGTACTAATTATAAATAAAAAGTTTTATAAGCTGGACTACATAAAAATTAAGTTTTGTTCCTCAAAAGAAGTCATTAAGAAACTGAAAAGCTAAGCTAGAATGTGGTGGGTATTTGCAATGTGTATATCTTTCAAGGGCTCATATTCAGAATATATAAGAAACTTACATATCAGTCAGAAGAGACTACACAGCAGAAAATGGCCCAGAAATGTGAGCAAATGCGTCATAAAAGAGAATTTCTAAATAAAAAAAAAATATGAATGTTTGCTAATCTTTATTAGTCACTAGGGAAATGTAAGTCAAAACCATGATGAGACATAACAATGCATTTACCAGAGTGGCTTTAATTTAAAATTGATTATTAATATTAAGTGTTGATACAGATCTGGAACTCATACTATGGTGAAATAAATGTAAATTTATTCAATAATTTTGGCAAACTTATGTGCCAAATATATTAAACCTAAAACACTCTTATTCTATGAGTTAATAATTTTCTTTTAGATAGTCTGTAGAAATGAATAAATGTGTATCAAAACACAAGGACAAAAGTGCTCATAGAGGCATACAGGAGGCTGAGACAGGAAGATCATTAGATCAAAGTTAGCCTGGGCTATGTAGTGAGACCTTGTTCCAAACACCAATTGTTCATAGCAGTGTTATTTATAATACTCCAAACTCGGAAACAATCACATTGTTTATCAATAGTCATATGAATAAATATGCTATGGTTTATTGATACAATGCACTGATGCTTAACAATGAACATGAGTAAACCACATGCAACAACATGAGTAATACTTAAACTTGATCCCGCAGGAAGAAAGTCAGAAACAACAAGCACGGTTTGCTTCATAAAGTTAAAAAATGTACAAAGTGGCTTATGACACAGAAATCAGGATTGTGGCTGCTGCCTTGAGATAGAAGAGGAGGAGTAATAAATAGCCCAGCAGGAGCTGAGGTGAGCTTCTGAGATCTGGGCAAGGTGCTCTTTCTGGGTCTGCCTAGAGGTTACAGGAGTGTGTCTCTCATTTGTGGAGGAAGAGAGAGTGGAGGAGGGAGGTTGAGGGAAATCTTTTTCGTTTGGGTGAGGAGACACACAAAACAAACCCACAGAATAAGAGATATACAGCTTGGAAAACTCTTATGCTCCTTGCAAATGTGTACAAATTGCCTCACTGTCACACTGATAAGGATAGTTTTGTGATGTTCTTGCTGTCTTTGTAGGAGCAAGACCCTGTGAAACAAAACTTCTACATTTTGATAGACTGCAAGACTTGGGGAGACTCAGAAATAGGAGGTGCCATCCATCTCCCTTACTCTGCCTCTAGTAGCCACTCTTGGTTTCTATGTACTTATCTATTTTTAGCTTCAACATATAAAAAGATCATGTAGTAGTTTTCTTTATGTATCTGGCTTATTTCCCTTAGCATATAATGTTCTCAAGATTTACCTCTGCTTTCACAAATAGCAAGGCCTTTTTCAAGGCTGAATAATATTCCTATATATATGTGTGTCCTATCCATTGATGGATGCTTAATGATATTTCCATATTTCAGCTATTATGACTAATACTTTAATAAGCCTGGGAGTGTAGATACCTCTGCTAGGTGCTGAGTTCATTTACTTCAGATATATAACCAGAAATAATAAAAAGTATAGCTAGATCATACCATGGTTCTATTTTTTTAATTTTTTGAGAAAAAATTTATAGTGTTTTTAGTAATGGCTGCACCAATTTATATTCGAGGGTTCCCTTTTCTCCACACCAAGGCAAACATTTGCTATTCCTTGTCTTTTTGATAGTAATAGCCATCCTAACAGGTGAGAGGTGAAATACTGTATCTCTGAGGTGCCTTTTCCTGATGCTCAGTGATGCTAAGCACATCTTCATGTACCTGTTGGCCATTCTTATGTCTTCTTTGGAGAAATGTCTATTCACATCCTTGTTCATTGTTTTGATTTTTTTAAAATATATTTTTACTATTAAATTGTATAAGTCCCTTATGAATTTTGAACATTAACACTTTATCAGAAAACACTTTGTGTAACTTGTAGGCTGCCTTTTCACCTTGTTAAATGTTTCCTTTGCTATGCAGAAGACTTTTAGTCTGAATTTATTCTACTTGTTTGTTTGCTTCCTCCTACATGTTTAGCGTGATATCCAAAAATATTACCACCACTGCCAAGGTCAAGATTTTCTTCTATATATTCTTTTTATAGTTTCAGGTTTCCTACAGACTATGTCTGTAGTCCATTTTAAGGGTTTTTTTTTGTACAGTGTAAGATAAGAGTCCAATTTCACTATTTTATATGTAGATATCCAGTTTTCCTATTAGCACTGATTGGAAGGACCACTTTTTTCTCCATTGTGTCTTCTCAGTGGCCTTGTCAAATATTGTACCAGTTGGCTGTGCTGAGATTTATTTATTGGCTTCCTATTCTGTCCCATTGACAGCTTTGCTTATTTTCATTATTATGAAACTTCTGGACTATGAAGTAGAATACATAAAATGTAAAGCTACTAAAAATAGTATTAAATATATTTTGGCCCTATAGCTAAGAAAACAGAGCAAGAAACAGAATGACCAAAGTCTGGGCCAGGGATTTAGCTCAGTGGTTCCACCACCTGCTTCACAAGTGCAAGGTCCCAAGTTTGATTCCCGGTACTAAAAAAAAAAAAAATTACTAAAATCTTGCAAGTTGTCTAAATGGTAAAATATCACTAATTAATACTAACAAGGTCTAAGCAAACACTATTTATCTAAAATACTTTTAGTACAGCGGTCAAAACAAGTAGAAAATCATACTGGAAGTAATACCCGTAACTCAATGATAATAAATATTTTAATTTAAAATATTTTATAGTTGCATCATTTGAAAATATTTAATTCCCATTATAAAGACATGACATTTTCTCTAAAATTAATATATTCTATGAAAATAACTTATAAAGAAAAAAGAAGTAAAAGATGGTATCCAAAGTGTGCTTGTGTAGGGAGATATTACTGAGAAGCAACACCCTGAGGGTTCTGAGTGAGAGAAGGGAAAGATGGAAGAGATGGCAAGGAAATAGAGAAACAAGAGATAGACGGAGGGAAGGAGCAAAGGGAGGGGAACATTCAGTCCAGTCTTGGCCTTCTCACCACATCACCTAGCTCGGTCACAGCCATCAAGGGGTAGAATTAAGGCCAAAAGTAGCAAGTAAAAATGACCAGAAGAAAAGAAAGTGCCCGAAACAGATTTGAAATATGTAGTTACATGTGTGTTAACAAGGTGTGTGTATATATCTGTGTAAAATCTGACGTGACTGAGCAGACAGAAGGATGTGTAGGTCGTTCAGAGATGAGAGGCGTTATCTGTGCAGGGGATGTGAAAGCTGCCAAGCAAGTTTGTGTGTTATCATTTCACAAACAGCTGTTTCACAGGCCTTTGGACATTTAAGATTTGTACGTACAAAACTTTAGAACTGATGAGTCAAAAAGGAAATTCAAACAGAAATTAAAGGACTACTTAATGCTTTTGCACCTACCTTAACTGAGGGCATGATGGATGGAATTTGAGTCATATTTAGGCAGACACCATGAAAATAAGGAAGGAAGAAAAGAAAGGGGAAAGAGAGAGAAAGAGAGGAGGGGAGGAGAAGGAGGAAGAAAGAAGAAAGAAAGGCTCGTGAGACTCACTGTTTGCCCTTTCAGCAACTCTTTCTGTGACTCACAGAACACCCCATATGTTCCTTCTCTGCTTTTAATAGATATGAAGCTTGAGCACATGGATTTGGGTGTGTTTTCACACTAAGGACTTTACGGCTAAAAGAGGAGAAGTTCACAAAGTTTTGAACATCACAAAATGTAAAGATTTACACACACACCAACTCTGACTGGAATATGAGAAAATGACAGTAATAATTTAATTCTTCTCTACAAATTTATAATTCAGTCTATTTAGTTGTACAGAAAACTGATTTTGAAATAGGAAAATATAAACTCTATTCAGGGACAGTTCACATTAGATTTCTAAAATGGTTACAGGCTAAACTATAAAAGTTACTTTTCCAGGTGTGAGCCAGATGCTACAAGATTATTTTAAGGTAATTTTTCTTCTGCAAAGACTTTTCTTTCAACATATTCTCAGAGATTACATTCTGATGATTCACACTTGGGTTGAACACATTCCAGGTTGTCTAAGTAAGAATTCTTTCTAAAAAGTATTAACCAAAATCTTTCAAGGATTTATTTAGTGTTTTGTTGGTAGCCATTTATTTTCTAGCATTTCAAAAGAATATCCTGAAAAAAATTAAAATATAGTGGAATATTAAAATTATTAAAAAATATGTCAATGACCTTAACTTAGTATTCATACGGCAATAAAAAAAAAGCAAACAGGAGAACCATCCACCGCAGAGCCGCACGGGGAGCTCGTGGCTCCTCCTCCTCCTCCACCTCCAGCACCCTGGAGCAAACCAATGAGAAGTGCCCACTGCCCAGCCACGTAGGCACCTCTTCAAACCACCCCCCCACCTCCTGGCTGTGCTGGTACCTGGATCCACACTGCAGAGGCACAGGTGGTCATAACAGCCATATTACTAAGCTCCAGAAGATGCAACGGAAGTGAACAACAGCAGTAAAGGCACATCAGACCTCCATAGTTGGTAAGTTGTGGAGATCACCACCTTCTAGCAGAACTTGGACTATCTTCAGGGGAAGTGCAGCTGGAACCTGCAAAAGAACCTTGCAGAGTTCAACCCTGCAGGAGGTCAGGAAGCCCAACTTGGGCCTTGCAATGAGAATTCAACCTGAATCTCAGGGGTCTGCCATTGGCTAGCTGAGACTAATTGCCTCAGTTCTGCACATTGCTACCCAATTGTCTATTGGGAAAGCTCAGATATACCCTAAAAGAGGCTCTTCACATTTTTTTTCTTTTCCTCTTATTTTTCATTTTTATTTTTAAAATTTTATTTTTTCCCATTCTGCAAATTCTTCCTTTTTTCTTTCTTCTTTTTCCCACTCATTTCTTGCTCCTCCAAGTTATTCTACATCTCCTTTTTGCTTCCGTTCCTGCCCTAATTTGGATTTCTTCTTTCTTTTTCAATTTGGATTCATCCCAGGGATGCAAGTATGGTTCAACATACATAAATCAATAAATGTAATACACTATATTAACAGAATTAAGAACAAAACAATATGATCATGGCAATAGATGCAGAAAAAACATTAAACAAAATTCAACACCCATTCATGATGAAAAAGAAAGCTGCAGAAAATTGGAATAGATGGTCTTTATCTCAACTTGATAAAGGGTATCTATGAAAACACAATAGCCAACATCATACTAAATGGCCAAAAACTGAAAACCTTCATACTAAAATCAGGAACATGACAAGGATGTCCACTATCACCTCTTCAATATAGTTCTGGAAACATTAACCACAGCAATTAGACATGAGAAAGAAATTAAAGCAATAAAGATAGGAAAGGAAGAAGTTAAACTGTCATTATTTGCTGATATGATACTCTACCTAGAAGACCCAAAAAACTCTGCCAAAAGACTTCTAGACTTACTTGACACATTCAGCAGTGTAGCCAGGTACAAGGTCAATACTGAAAAATTAATAGCCTTCTTGTACACAAATAAGACTCACTAAGAGAGAAATTAGGGAAATAATTCTTTTCACAATAGCATCCCAAAAAATGAAGTATCTAGGAATCAATCTAATGAAGGAAGTAAAAGGCCTCTACACTGAAAATTACAGCACTCTGAAAAAAAAGAGACTGAAGTTGATATAAGAAAATAGAAAGATATCCCCTGCTCCTAGGTAGGAGGAATCAACATAGTAAAAATGGCCATACCACCAAAACTGCTATACAGATTCAATGCAATCCCAATTGAAATTCCAACGGTATATATCACAGAACTATAGAAAAGAATCCAAAAATGCATTTGGAACCAGAAGAAACCTAGAATAGCAAAAGCCATTCTAGGCATCAGAGACATGACAGGGAGTATCACAATCCCCAACTTGAAACTGTGCTATAAACTTGAAACTGTGATAAAAACAGCATGGCACTGGCAAAGAAGCAGACCTGAGGATCAGTGGAATAGATTGGAATATACAGAAATAACTCCAGATGTACTCAGCTACCTCATCTTTGACAAAGGAGCCAACCATCCTCACTGGAGGAAAGACAGTATCTTTAATAAATTGTGTTGGAAAAACTGGATCTCAACCTGCCAAAGATTAAAACTAGACCTTTTCTTTCACCATGCACTAAACTAAAATCCAAGTAGGTTAAAGATCTAAATACAAAAACAGAAACACTAAACTTGCTGGAAGATAAATTAGGCAGAACTCTCGAAGACAGTGGCATAGAAAAAGACTTTATGAACAAATCCTCAGTAGCACAGGAACTAGCAAAAAGAATCAACAACTGGGATGTTATTATATTAAAAAGCTTCTGCACTGCAAAAGAAACCACCAACAGGGCTAAGAGACAACTTACAATGTGGGAAAAAAAATTATCAGCTGCTCCTCATACAAAGGACTATTATCTATAATATATAAAGAACTCAAAAAAAATCAGGTCCCCCAAATGTAAAGACCCAATTCAAAAATGCACACATGAAATGAACAGACATTTCTCAGACAAAGAAGTAAAAGCAGCAAATAAATATATGAAAAAATGTTCTACATCACTGGTCATTTGAGGGATGCAGATGAAAACAGCACTGAGATTGCACCTCACTCCAGAAAGAATGGCTGCTATCAAGAAATCAACCAGTAACAAATGCTGGTGGGGCTGTGGAGTGAAAGGAACCCTTCTCCATTATTGGTGGGCATGCAGGCAGTGCAATCACTGTGGAAATCAAAGTGGAGATACCTCAAAGAACTAGGACTAGAGGTTCCATTTGACCTTGCTATCCCTACACTGGGTATCTTTCCAAAAGAATTAAAAGAATCATACCACAGTGATATATGTGCACCCTTGTTTATAGTGGCACAGTTTGTAATAGCTAAAACTTGAAAACAGCCCAAATGCCCATCAGTTTTAAACTGGATAAAGAAGATGTAGTTTTTCTATAAAATGGAGTAGTACGCAGCCATAAAGAATGAGAAACTAGAGTTATTCATAGGAAATTGGATGCAGATTGAGGCCATACTCTTAAGTGAAATAAATAAGACACTCGTGAAAAAAAAGCAAATAATGTGGAATGAATTTACTGATAGAATATTTAAACCTTATAATAAGAAGCAGTAGTTCATTAAAGTAAGGCTTTCTCTTGGAATAAATAGGAAAGAGTTGAGAAAAAAATTTCAAAAATATCACAAAATGTATAAATGGCAAACCCCATTGTTTTCAATAAATTTATATGTAGTCTAAACATGACAAGGAGATTAATAACTATGTGACAAATTTTATTAAACCGATTAAACTGAAAAGAAGTAGTCAATTTTATTACACAAGTAAAACTTTAAAAATACTTCTTTCCAAAAATTGTCTACTGGGCTTTTGTCCTAAAAATGAGTATTAGAAAAACACAGTTGACATACATAATACAGAGAACACAATTTGATTGTGGCAGTCATACTGTACAATGCTTACATCTGCCAAATCACCATGTTGTACACTGTGAATATCACCCGCTTTGCCTTTTAAATACTTCACCTATTCAACAGTTGTGCCGACACTGGGGACAGCGGTGGGAAATGAAGAAAAGACCACAAGATACCAAGATTATTCTTGAAAGTTGGGACAGGGTGGAGCCACAGTTTGACAGGGGCCACGGAGTGGAAGGCAAACCGGAAGAGGAGGCGGGCGATAGTTCTGTGTGGCCTATTGGCCTAGGCAGGCGTCACGTGATTGGTTCGGCTGGGCTATAAACCGGAAGTGAACAGGCAAGGATTCATAACGTGCCTGTCTCCTGGGGCTGTGCCTCCAGAGTCTACGATATTAATCAAACTGACTTTCTAGTCTATGGAGGAGAAAGGGAGTCGGGGTTAGGCGAAGGGTCATCTTCAGGCGACACAACTGTTCTGTTAAATAAAACATATGGCACAAACAGGGATATGGCCGACAGCGGTGGGTCCTGTGGATTTGAGCAGAAGAAACTCAGGGCTCACAGCCCTGATCAGAAACCCTTTACAGGAAGAATGACGAAGAGAGTCATTCAGGGGTCGGGTTATTCTCTAGGATAACTGGGATGTGACTGTGCGCGGTGGTGTCTTTCTCCTTGATCATCAGAGAGAACGTTCACCTTGTGAACCTCGTGCACCTCAGACCAGTCTGGTTCTCAGCCCGTCCCTCTGGGCCGGGTCACCATGGCCTCCTAAACAGGGTCCAGGGCCAGCACCCCGAGGGCTCCCAATGCGCTCCCAGCCAGCTGTGGCCTCTCGCACCTCTTCTTGTAGGAGACCAAATATTCATATTCTCAGAGTTGTTTTTGAGCCTAACATAACCGCCTCCATGTTTACATCTGAATCACCTCACTGGCACAGACGTGCCAATGACTGTACTAATGGCCTTGCTCATTTAATGACCTAATCTGTTACATAACAACTGTATCTCATCATAACTGTTACTGTACAATATGTTTCTCCTTTATCATTTTATGATTAGCCACTTCCTCTTACAAATTTGTGGTTTTTGCCTTTATATACTGCTTGTGCCTGCAAATAAACGAGACCTTGACAACTCTTTGCTTGGTCTCCTCTCTGCGCCTCTCTTGTCCCATTTCCAGGTATCTCCCCTTCTCGAGCTCTACTAATTACAAGCCCTGCTGGCCGGGGCATCTTCTCCCTGTGGAATTCTCCCTCAGCCCTGCTGCCTCGCGTTCACACCTCTCCCTTTCTGCCTCTGTTCGCTTCCACATCTTCCTTTCCTCTCCTCCCTCTGCTGCTTTCGCCTTCTCCAGGCCTTCCTCCCTGACCCTCCCTCCATCGTGAGCCCTCCGGTCTGCTCCTGGGCCGGACCCTCTCCGGTGCTCTCCGGATCCAGGGCCTGTCAGCAGCCCGCTCAGTGTCGCCTTCTCTCCCCACCGACATCTCATCCTGGCCCGAGCCTATCCTTTGCCTCCAATCATATCGCTCCCTTTGAGGAGGGAGGACTTTAGGGAAATAAAATCCTTACTTACAGGAAAGCAAACTCCTGCTGGTCCAGCACATTTGGGCAGAATTTCAAGGGCTGTTCCCTTTCAAGCCTCCTATTTTTAAGGTGTCTGTTTGATGTATGCCTAAGGCCGGGAAATTGTCTCCTGCAAAATAAAAGCTAAAAGCAGGCAGCTTGTTCTAAAAATAAAAAATTTTTAAAAAGACACTGTTCCTTTGAAACTGGCCAGAAGTGTCAGTATTTATCAAGACTCAAATGACCGAGAAAAAGAAAATCTTTAGAAGAAAGCCAAAGCAAAAAACAAAACAGAACAAACTAACAGTGCTGTGGCTGTTTTCTAAGAATTTTTAGGTAGAAAATGTCAGAGCCAGCAGTTGTTAGCACGGATGGGTCACCAAGGCTTGTGTCCCAGAGACGGCAAATGATCCCTGAGAGATGTGAATGCATCAGTTCACACTTCGCGCTTGACGTCCAGCAATCACTCCGGCTCTGAGAAGCGCCTCAGAGCCCCGCTGGGGGTGCTTTTCCGGGGAGGGAAGGTAAATGTGGCCCCTGCATTCGTGGCTGTGGGATGCAGGTATTCTACTAACAACTGTCTGGTAATGAAAACCGAGCTACGGACTCTGTACCACTGGCCCTCTCCTTCTGAAGTCTGTTTGCTGCCCGTTCTGTGAGTTCTCTTACGATAAAAGTAGCAGTTAAAAACAGTGCTCATCGGTGTGGCTCTGGACAGAATTTCAGATGAAAGCAGATTCTCTCATCCTACTGAGCCAGACCGGAAGGTTTCACCTGTCCTTCTTCTTACTGAATGCCATCAGCTGTCTCATGATTTGCAGATAAGGGTGTGATCGTGGCTTCCTATCTGTAATTAACCCAAATTAAAGTTTACATAGTTTCCTTTTTTTTTTTTCAGACTGTGAAAGAAATAGCCTTAGCATTCAGTGGGAACTATGATAATGAAAATTGCTCTACTCAGCCATCCTAGTACAGAAATATGTGGTTCCCTAAGTACAAAAGAGATTAAAATCTTCATCCCTCGATAAGCAGTAAACTCAAACTTTCTTTGTCTAAGGGATATTTCAAATCTATTATTTCCTTTGTGTCCAAGGAATCTGACTTTGTTACTTCAAAAATTCAGTAGATGTCTATATATTTACAAATAAATAGAATAAATAGAAAGTGTATAGAGATTATGTAGGTATACAAATAGTTATATGTTCATATATAAATAAAAACATAGTTTCCAAAATTAAGAAGGGTACAATGTGAGAACAAAAAGGATGCCAATTCATTACTAGGTGTGTAAGTATTCAATTTCAAGAAAATATGTATATTTTTCAACACCAAGTGACATTTAAATTGTTCCAAAGGATCATAGAATATTCATGTTGATGGGAACTTTAGAGATCAATCACTCAGCAGTTCTCAAATTTAGCTTGTATCTGAAACACCTGCAGGGCTTGTTAAAACCAAGTTTGTAGTCTGGTGTAGTGATGCATATATACCCTAGGAGGCTGAGACAGGAGGATTGAAAGTTCAAGCCCAGCCTGGGCAACTTAGCGACTCATTGAGACCTTGTCTCAAAATAAACTAAAAGTTAAAAAAGGTTGAATGTGTAGCTCAGTCTAAATGTCTTAGGTTCAGTTCTCAATACCCTCCTCTATCTCCCCCCAAAAAGTAAAAAACTGAAAGTGTAAAGAAGAATCAAAAGGTTCAGATAATGTGAAACATGAAGAAAAGGTCCAAAGGGGAAGGGGAAGTGAGAGGAGAAGGGGAAAGGAAAAAAGGGTATGGAGTTAATAGGAGAAATGGAAACAAAGTCTTTGCAATAGGGAGGGGTGGAGGGGTTGAAGGGAGGGCAGGGGAATGCTGAAAAAATAAGAACCAAGATACATTGTGTAAAGGTACAAATGTCTAATGATGAATGTCATTATATTGTATACCTAAAATGGACCAATAAAATTAATTTTTTAAAAAGTTGAAAAAACCCCAAAACAAAACACACCAGCTTTGTGAGCCTTACACCAGAGTTGCAAGTTAGAAGACTTGCATTGTCCCTATTTCCAGGTGATGCTGATGTTGCTAGTATCAGGCATCACACGGTGAAGATCTCTCCAACTTTAGTCCAGTCCTCTTGTCTTCTAGGTAAAAAACCTGCACTTTCACCATACTGCCCAAAGCTAGTCAACTTGGTCGTGGGTGAGGTAAGAGAAGAACCTGGTTCTTCTTGGTCCCAGTTGCATTCTTGGTTTTTCTCAGTTGCTTCTCAAACTGTGTTTTAAAAACACAGACCACAGACAGCGATAAAGTGGTGAAGGGAGGGTCCTGAGCATCTGTATTTCCAACAAAAGCCCAGATGCTGTTCTCGCAGATGGTCCAAAGACACACGTCAAGTAGCAGGGTTTTCCGCTGTTGTCTTTTTATTTTAATTACATGAAAATTGTATAGTGGATAATTTTATAAAATAGACTTCTTTTTTTTTTTTTTAGAAAAGCAGATTTAGTTTACAGCAAAATTAAGTGGAAGATACAGACTTCTCGCTCTGCCCCCAGCCAGGCCGTCTCAGTTACCAACGTCCCATACCACAGTGGAGCACCTGTTACAACTGACAAACCCACATCGACAGCTAGTTGTCACCCAAGGCACATAACTTATATTGGTATAAATTTGGATTTTGACAAATGTATGATGAATGTCTCCGCCAGTTTAGTACCAGGCAGAATAATTTCACTTTTTCTCTCCCACTGGCCCTGAGTTCTCCCTGCTCACCAGTTCTTTCCCCTTAACTTGGCGAGCACTGATCTTTTCATTATCCCCGTATTTTTCCTGCTCCAGAGTGTCACACAGTTAGAGTCACACAGTGTATAGTCTTTTCAGAGACACTTCTTTCATTTAGTGATGTGTGTCAAGGTTCTTTTCCTGTAGTAATGTGTTACACTCATCCGTTCACCTATGGACGGACATTTCAGTTACTTCTAAGTTTTGCCAGTTCTGACTAAAACGGATATAAATATGTCTGTGCCAGATCTTGTGTAGACATAAGTTTTCAGCTCATTTGGTTAAATTCTAAGGGGCATGATTGTCACATTATATGATGACTGTGCACTTACTTTTGTTAAAAAACAGAACCAAACTAAACTACCATGGTATCTTCCTAAGTGGCTATTCTGCATTCTACCAGGAGTGAAGGAGAATTCCAGCTGTTCCATGTTGGGAACAACATTTGGTGTTGTCAGGATTTGGGTTGTCCAAATAGGCATGATGTGGTATATCACTGCTGTTTCAATTTGAACTTTCTTAAGAACTTTGTGTTTTTCTAATGATATGGGGCATCTTTTCATATGCTTATTTGGCATATGTATATTTTCTCTGCAAGGTGTCCTTCAGATCTTGTGCCCATTTTTCAGATTGTTCTTTATTTCATTCTTGAGCCTAAGAAATACACATTTTGGAAACAATCCCTTATCAAGGTATTTTGCAAATATTTTCCCCCAAGCTCTGACTAATATTCTATTCTCTTGATAGTCTTTTTTTAAAAAAGCCACAAAGATCATTTCTTACATAGGGATTACTATTATTATTATTATTATTAGTCTGGGGATTTAACTCAGCACTTTGTACTTGCTGGGCAGACACAGTGCCACTGAGCTATATCCCTGGCCCCAGGATTTATTCTTTAATCAAGCCAAGTTTTACTGGTTAGTGCTGAATCTATGTCACTGAAAAAAAAAATATATATGTATACATATATATATGTATATATATTTGTACTAGGGATCAAACACTGAACCTTGCACTTGCAAGGCAGGTGGTGGAACCACTGAGATAAATCCCCTGCCCAAGAATATAAATTATTTAAAAATTATTTTAAACTACTTCTTCATTACTTAAGAGAAAGAATGCACTGAACACTTTTGTGGATGTGTTAAACCTATTTCAGTGAGTGGTTAATGGCCACTGTTTTTTTCGTATATAAGTTTCCAAAGGGAGGAGGGAGGAAGAAAGAAAGGAACAAGGGAAAATAGAGTGAAAAAATGGAAATGGAGCTTTTGTACATAGGGAGGGGAGGGGGTTTGAGGGGGGAACGGGACAAAAAATAATTTAAAAAAACAAAAAAGAAGTTTCCATTTACTCGGCAGCATTTATTGTCAAGTACTTTTCTGTGCTAGAAACTCCAAGTATTACAGTAATAAGACAGAACTTCCTCCATCAAGTCTGGGCAGGAAATGAAGTATAAGGCCTCAAAATAAAAAATGAAAAGCAGCTAAGGTTGTGCCTCGGTGTGAAGGACTCAATTCAATCCTCAGTAACATTTAAAGAAACTAATTAAGTAATAAATTACATTTGATAAATAAATACAGTACAGTGCAAGAGGTACTGACAGAAACAGCATATATAAGAATGAAAAGGCTTCTAGAAACAGATATTTGGGAATAATTTTCCAGAAAAGGAGATTTTTGAGCTGAGTTTAGCACAGTTTCTGGGAGAGATTCAGACATTCCAGTGTGACATATGGAAGAATTTAGTACTAAATGAGGAAGAGCCTGAAGACAAAACATTGGAAAAGTTTACATTTAGGGAACCAAAGGAAGAAGAGAAAACAAAGCAGAAAAAGTCAGGGCATCTTCATAGACTTTGGAGAAGCTGATATGCAGAGCTGTCTTGAGAAATGAACTAGAATTACCTGTTGGCTGTTTTTGTACTCCAAAAGGCAATTAACAAGCACACATTTTTTTACCCAATTTTCAGTCTTTATAAAACCTTCTTCACTTTAGGCTACTGAGACTAATTGTTCAGACATACACACTGGCTAAGGTTCAGAGGTTCGTACAGATTTAGAAAGTTATACATATATTTTTAAAATTCCGCTATCTCTGTTAAGTAAGTTAAAATATAAACTAATATATGGACATCAATTTTAAATGTAATATACATTACAGGAAACCAAAGAGAAATCAACTGACTAGATTGTAGGCCTCAAGAGGGCAGAGACTATAAACTCCTAAAGATTATTTAATTAGTATTTTTTATTTCTAATCTTACTCATTCTTTATAAACTTATAGATGTTTTTTAAAGAGAGATACTTCTTCTTAAAGCAGTTCAGCTGCAAACTCCTGCTCTTTTTGGCAGTTTACTTTTCTTCAGAGAATGACTTTCCTATAACTCAGACGTTTCTGCCTTCTGCCCTCTTTTGTATATGACCTGTAATTAAATTTCCAACTATATTTCAGTTAAAATAGCCCTTCTTTCCTGTGTAGGTCATTCATTTCTCTCCAGTTTATTTTTTCCTCTTCAGTGTCCCTGTTTTTCTTTGGAAGAAAGATCCCTTACAAAACTTCCTTACTTCCCCATATATCAGAGTATAGTGATTTAGAGTTGTGTTAGAAAGTTTTCTCAGATATAACTTAGTTCTAAGATAATATAGTTCTAAAGACCCAGAATTGCTTTATTTGGAAATCTAAATGGGACTTTGATTTATTATGTGCCAAGTAAGTGATTCTCATTTTCTAGCTAGACATTTTGGGCACCATATGCAGTCAAATACTAAATAGTGTTTCCCATTCGAGGGTTATTTAGTATTTAACACAATTGAAATTATACTTATGGACTACCATATCAATTCAGAAATCAGCTTATAAAATGAAAATATAGATATAGAAAAATAAGCTTTTAAAAGTATTGGACTGAAGAAAATAAATAACAAAGATAAGGAAATTAAAAATAGAAAAGTAATAGACATCATCAATGTAACAAGAAGCTGGTTCTTTGCAAGATCGATGAAACTGATAAATATGTTGCAAAAGTGACAAGAAATAAAGAAAAAGCACAACTCTCCAATATCAGAAATAAAACAAAGGCTAATCACTACAGAGCCTGCCAACTTAAAAAAAACAGCAAAAGAATATTATAAACAAGTTATGCTCATAAGTTTGACACTAAGAAGAAATGGACTTGAAAATGTACAAGTTGCCCAAATTCAGCCAAGATGTTATTGGCAAATTAAATAGTTACACAAACATTAAAGTGAATTAATAACTTAAAAACTCCTGCAAAAGAAATTTCTGTGCACAGATGGCTTCACTAGAGATTGCTACCAAACATTCAAAGAATTGAAATCATTTTATACAATCTCTTCCAGAAAGATTTTCCACCTTTATATGAAGGTAATACTAACCTGAATTAAAATAAAAGGTAATACAAAAAAATAAACTACAGTCCAATATCTCTCATGAACATGCATGAAAAAAATCCACAAACAAATCAAACCCAGAAATGTATAAAACCAATTGTATACTGAGATTTCTGGGATCTAAACTATCCCCCAAAGGGCCAAATGTTAATGTGTTAATGCTTGGTGCTCAGCCTGTGGTACTGTCAAGAGGGGAGGGGCTTTTAGGGAGTGGGACTGGAGCTAGGCATTCAGGTCACTGGGGTCCATGCGCTGAAGAAGATAATGGGACCAGGCCCCTCCCTTCTCTCTTCTTCTTCCCTGCTGGTCACCCTAAGTGAGCAGCTTTTTAGCCCCTTTGCTCCAGGCCATGATGTTTTGCCTCAACACAAGGCCAGAATGAATGGAACCAACTGACAACAGACTGCAGCCTCTGAAATCCTGAGCCACATTAGTCCTTTTCCCATTAATTGATTTTTCTCAGGTATTTTGTCAGTGGCAGATATCTAACACATATATTATGGTCAAGTGGTATTTATTCCAGGTATGCAAGCCTGTTTCAACACTTGAAAATCAATGTAATTACCATATTTACAGAATAAGAAAATATCATATCAATTGACCCATAAAAAGCACATGACAGCACCCAACATTTATTTAAAATGAAAACTCTCAACAAAGTACAAATACAAGAGAATATTCTTCAACTCGGTAAAAATATACCTGCAAAACACCAATAGCCAATAGCATATTTAAGGGTAAAAGACTCAAGACAAAATATTTGTATATTTTTTGTTTGTTTTTGCAGAGCTGGAGATCATACTCAGGACCTCACACATCCTAGGAAAATGCTGTTCCACTCTGAACATGTATTTAACCATGGTGTGAAAAGATCTCAGCCATTAGAGAAATGGTACTTATATCCACCATAAGCTGTTACTACATACTGGTTATTATGGCTAAAATAAAAAGTAGCAACAATACCTAATGCTGCAGGAATACAGAGAAACTGAATTGCGCATACCAGTGGGAATAAAAAATACAGTACTATCACTATAGAAAACACTTTGATATTTTCTTGTAAAACTAAACATCCAAGTACCATATGGCACAGTAACTGCACATTTGGGAAATCCCAGAGAAATGAAAATTTAAGTGCACACAAAAATGTGTAGCGAATATTTTATTCATGGTAGCCAAAAAGCGAAGACAACCTATTGTCCTACACGTGGCCCAACAGGTGGATGGCTAAACAAGCTGGTGTGTCCATATCACAGGTGACTTCCCAGCAACAAAAAGGGTACTCAGACCACGTGGGTGAATCTCTGAGTTACTACGTGATATGAAAAAAGCCAGTGTTAATAGGTCATGTACAATATAATTCAATTTATATGATATTTTTAATGACAAAATTATGCAAAATACAGAACTGGTTGCCAGTGTGCCAGGATGCAAAGGACAACAGCAGGATCCTTGGGAAGCTCGCGTGCCTAGGTTACAGTCCATGTCAGCAAAGAGCAGTTCACATTCACGAGAAGCCAAGTGTCTGCGCCAAGAGAAGCTGCGGAAACTTCATGGAGAGAATGGATCCGGTGGGGCTGTAGGCTGAAATAGACTGAGACAGAAGGGTTGAGGTAGAGCAGGATTGCGTGGGAAGTCTCATGTTGTCCGAGCAAATAAAAAGCCCTTTATTCCATTGTCACCTTCGTTAGTCAAGCTTTTTTTGAATTCTTAATGACAGGCCAGTAACTATGTACATGGTAAAGAAGTTTCTTCAGCTATCAGTGAAGTTCCTATTAATATCTATCTCCTTTTATTTTATAAAATAAACTTTACAGATCCTAAACCACAAATACCCGACGTGACTGAATACGTGTAATTTCATGACTTCATTCACAAGACAGAATTAGAGAGAACTGACACAAAGGTAGCGACCAAGTCAGAAATCATTCATAAGGATGAATTCTCTGGAACTTAGGGTCAAACAATGCCAGCACTAAAGTAGTGGGAAGTCTACAATGGGGCAGGGTGTCTGAAGAGAAGTTAGTGGGCATCATCACAGAGCAGTGTTACCAAGAGGCAACTTTCCAAACAACATTACGAGAATTTGTCTGTTGGGGGTTTCTTTCAGTTTGTTGCTGTTCGCGCTGTTTGGAGCAGTCTGGTAAATAACTGAAAGGCTTACATTTACCTGTCATTAATCCTCTCAAGAGCTTAAGAAAGGTGCTAGGAGTTTTTTCTTTTATTTTTTTTAGTGTATTCATTACTTTGGGACAACATATTTTTGTGTTCGTGCATACGTTTTTATGTTAGACAATCAGCAGGATCTAGACAAGTGCACCCAAATTTGAGCTGTTGCCCCGGTCCCCTGGAATCTGGGCCCTGTGTGTGCACCCTCACATATGAGTGATCTAATTGTATTGGGGTGCGTTGGGGTGGGGAAGGCAAAGGAGTAAATAAAGGAAGGTGACCATAACAAACAGGAACTATTGGAGAATTAATTTTAAACTTCCCTGAAACACTAAGAATCATTTCTATTCATTGGAAAGTGATTTCCATTTTGATAAAAAGTAGCTATGTCACATTTAATGAGTCCTGCATTGCTCCATTCCCAAACAAAGCTGAATTATCAATTTCTACAAGTAATTTCTAAAATTTCAGTTTTTGACCCTGAAAAGCTTTTAAACCTCAAAATAGTTGACTGTTATCATGGCCCTCCCACCTCTAATTTGACCAATAGATAACTTAATAGAAACAACTTGCATTCACGATCTTAAACTGCACACACAGGAACTTCCTATCTATTCCTGTTCCTGCTGCTCTCTAATTCTCTAGAGATATTATAAATTGATATAACAAACCTGTTGCCTCAATATATTTTGGAAAAGAAACATTCAGATCAAAAGACTGTTTTGAATTTAGCCTGATAAGGTTCATCTCAGACATATAGATATGAGACTTAAACATCATTTACTTATACACACACACACACACACACACACACACACACACCTGCCCTTTGTTGATCACAGGCTGGACTGAACTTCTTGAGAAGCCATCTGAGAAGCCACAACTTCACAAGAAACTTTAATTTCTACAGTGCCTCATGGAGTTTACCCGAAACTCTGATGTGTGGATTTCACATTTATCTTATAAATAAAAGGTCTAAACTATGCTCAGAATTTTTTAAAAAGTTATATATTTTTTCAAGAAATGAGTTCCAAGAGAAAGAACCCCCCCAAAAAAAGCATTTAAGCTGATGTGGTAATGTCAGGTACCAGGTACCATTGGAAACTATCCGCTGTGACATTTCTCCTTCAAGTAAAGGTCTAGTTCTCTCACCTGAATGAACCAGCCTTTGATTTGACACATATCACACCATGAGTTCAGAATTTTCATCTTTGGGTATTACTTAATGTAGAAATACATGAAGCTCTTGTTTCTTTGAATAGCTGTAGCTACAATTATTTCAAACCACGAATAGATATTAGACTATTATTGAGTACAAAATTTTAAAGCATCGGTTCCAAATTATGAATGGCTCACACTGGGTATGTCACTCACACCAAGATGCCTGGCAATTACGCCCAGAGATCATATTAGTTAACTCTTCATCCTAACCCTTTAGTTTTCTTCTTAAAATCTTTACTTGCCTTGATGTCCAAAACAGGAATTGAAAGGTAGTTAAAAACAATAGTAAAGGAGACAAAAGAATTCAAGGAAACTGATTGTTCCAGAAGTATCTTTATCTTTTACAAATGTTAACAGATTGGAATTATGAGTTGTAATTTTTGGCAACCACGTTTGTTTTGTACTGATGGAAATATCTGGCTTTTGCAAAATGTATTTTGGCCAGGTGGACTCATGACCTAGGCCAGTCACCACTGGGGTAATGGCAGGACTGTTTGAAAGGGAGAATGTGACTCCTCAGATATTCAGCGAACAGCACTGTCATCTAGGGTCCTACCATCTGGGCGGTGGGCAGATAGCAACTGCGGACCCTTGTCTCCCTCCCCTGTTGGGGTCTGTAAATGCCTGGAGAACCAGACCTTCCCTCGTGCTGGGAAAAGAGTACACAGAACCACAAACACTGTGAGGTTTGGGAGAGGGCCTTTCTGGGTCTGGCTAAACACCCTTAAACCTCAGCTGGAGTGGTCTTTTCAGTGGGATCAATGGGTCTGGCCATGTGACAGTTGTGAACAAAACAAGGAAGGGGGACGATAAAGGATGATGACACATTCCTAGTCCAGTCACCAGTGAGCACAGCTTTTCCTTTGTGGGCTGTACTCAGTGTAAAGGACAAAGACCCAGACTTGTTCCTTAGGTCTGCCTACCATAAGCCTCCTGATTCAGACTCTACATACAGATGTGAAACAAATCCTCCTGTCCTAGGGATTTGCAGGCCAGATGGAACATTTTAGGAGGCCCAAAGACAATTTGCTGTCATGTGATACTGTGCTGCTGCTACTGCTGCACAACAAACTGGATAAAAATGTACTTCTTGTTTAAACTTAGGTACCTAACCCCAAATCTTCTGTCTCCCCACTGCCTTCCATGGAAACCTTTTACAGAGAGTACAGAAAACTGTCGACTGGCTAATACATCTGTGTTGTAATAAACAATATTAACAAGATCAAATGTGACAGTATCTAAAACATCTAATTTCCTCAGACCTGCAACTTTTCTTAAGTTTAAAACACGCTTGGCCTTTCAATTATATATACTGGTACTATTGGAGAAAAGCTCCAGATGTAATTTTCCAGATTTTTTTTCAGTTGTGATAAAATCCCTTCACCAGGTGCATTGTATTTGTTTTTGAACTGCCTGGTTTCTCATCTGACACGATGGCAGATTTGGACTTTCAGTGTATGGATCTACACACTGCGACTGATGCAAATCCTGGCATCTACTCATTAAATCACAAAAGAAGAAAGGTTCTCTACCAATCCTTTTCTCACTGACTCTTAGACTGCCTTTGTGTGAGAAGTGTGTGGGAGGGGCACATTTCTATTAGTAGATGAAAGATGAATTTAAGGGAAAGTTCGCTGTTGATGATAAGCTCTCGCAGCACACACGTCAAGCTGGCACTTCAGCTCCAGTTTTGGAGCCTCTAGGACGAGGAGCAACGCTGGAGCCACAGCTGCGTCTGATTTGCCTCACCAGGAAAAACAGTCCTTGGGTGTCACGTGATTCCTTGACTGACCCAGCCCTTCCGCAACTGGGTTCCCTCATTTGCACAGTATCATAGATGTGATATAAGAAGCCTCCAGGCCTAAATTCCAATCTTTTAGGTTAACATGCAAAAGACTTATTTTCTTTTATTAAAATAGGCAGGGGGTTCCTTTCAGGCAAAAAGGGATCAGAATGTTTCATCTCGGGTTGATATCAAATTCATCAGCTTTGTGCTCAACGATTCCTCTTTCCAATTACATTTCATTTCCAGAATGTAAGCACTTTTTTATGTGAGAAACAAAGAACCAATCTCATTCTTAAAAAGTTGTGCTTGGAAGAAAAAAACAGTTGCCTATATACAGATAAAATCCAAACATCTCTGATTTTTTCTACCTAAGAATGGAGAGATTTAACTAAAATCCATTGCATACATATTTTTTTCTGCATACATGCCTCGATTCTGTACTGTGTTTATTTCTCAGATTTATGCTTTTGGGCAGCAGCACCAACCGTCTAGCTTTTCCTGCTGAGAGGGAGGAAGAATTCAGGAAGGGCTGTTTTGAGACAGCGTCTTGATTTCCTTCCCTCAGTTCAGGTAGATTGAGTCCCCTTCATTTTGGGACGATCTCTAGGAACAGGTTCTATAAGAATCAGAGACATGGCCATCTTGACAGGAAATTCAGAAGGATGTATATTCGTGGAGTATATTGGAAATGTCGGCTCTGGAATTGTTCCGTGGCCGCCTGGAGGGACATGTTTTCTTGTTTCATCCAAGTAAAACTGTTTTCTGGAGTTAAAAAATGTGATATTTTTAAACTACCAAAATGAACTGGATTAATACCTCAGTCCCAATGTCCTTCCCTGTGTTTTCCAGGGATTTTTTTCCTAGTTGTGCGTCCCTTTCCTGAGTTCCTGGGCTTATGCAGTCCACATTCTCCTGTCCCACTGCACAGCACCCAGGATTATGTCAGTGCACAGTGCTGGAATGCTGCTTACACCGTGGTCTGGGTGTAGGGTGTCTTCTGGAGCATGTCTGGGGGTGCTGATCTCCCTGAAGCTTGGGAACATAGTTGCTGCAAAGAACATCTTGGTTTTCCTCTTGCTAGAAAGTGCACATAACTCAAGGCTAATTGAAGTCTTGTGGTAGAAGTCTACATAAGGCATGGCGGCTAATAGGGAGGAACCATGTTCAGGGTGCAGAGCACTATCTAGGCATGCTGAAGGAGCGGGGAAGTTCAGCTGCCATAGCCAGACAGTCTCAGGCCATTCGGGTATTCCTTTAAAAAGAAATCCCAAAGGAATTCTGCCTTCTTTCTAATACGTTGCCTCAAAATGCTAAAGTGGCAGGTGTCTTTATTGCCTTCACATGTGGTTTGAGGCTCATGGAGGGAAGGGTGAGATAAACCCAGATGGATGATTTCGGACTATGGAGAAGCCCCACAATGAGAACCTGAAACCCCTGAGTTCATCCCTACTTGCCACTTCCTATTATATATTCAGCCTTCCTAGACAGAGAGCAAGAGAAATATATGGAAGTTATATAGAAACAAGTTTCTCTTATCTATCCAATGCCAGCCAATTGTTTACTCTATTGATTTGAAAACCTTCCTATCCAGTCTTTCTTACATTGCCAATTAGCTTCTTCTTAATGTCCTGACACCAACATTAAGATCTCCTGATTAGGGATTTGTAGCTGCTTTCTAAGTTTTACCGTTTTTCTTGAGATGTGAAGTTTCTTGTACTGTGTAATTCCTCTCTCTTGAATATGATTGGTAAATACATATTTAATTAAATGAAAGTACATCAATTTTTCTTTCTTAACTGATTTATGAGAACTAGTGCAATCAAAATAAACCTTCGGTGTTTTGTTTGTTTGGTAAAGGGAATCCAACTTGGGCCCTTGCAGTTGCAAGACAGGTGGTGGAAGCCTTCAGTTTTTTTAATGCTTCCAATTACCACCTCACTGAACATAAAATTAACTAATGTTGAATGTATAAATTTTGTTGTATGGTACTAAAGCTAAGTAAATTGAACAAGGACCTTAACCCATGGGAAAATTAGAGAGTTCTGTCTGCCTTTAGATAAGACTACATCTTAAGTAATTATGAAGATAAGAAAATCTACCCTTGGTAATAGGATGCTTGCTACTCTGCTATCCCACACTGCCTTATAAAATGACACAGATGAAACTAAAGGGGTTGGCTGAGAACCAGTTATCAAATGAATTTAGGGAACTATTTAGAGGATTTTATTTCCTGCAACTTGTGAAGTGAATTTTTACTTACATTTAAGAAATATAAAGAAATAGAAAACCTTCTTTATTAAAACAGACTAACTTCTCTATCATCTTTTTGGCTCCGGGGCTTGAACTCGGGACCTTGAGCTTTTGAGGCAGGCGGAGGAACCACCAAGCCAAAACCCTGGCCCATTCTCTATTATCTTAATTAAAAATTATATCACATAGTACAGTTTCAGTAGCTACTTGGAATAGAGGATTGAAATATTACATGGAACCTACACTGTTAGCAGAAAAAACACTTATGAAACAGCAAACTTGAACACATCTGGAAACATGACACTAAGATGAAAAGACAAGAGACAGAATAATTGAGTCCATTGGAATAATACTGTCTTCTTTATCTCAGTTTGACCAAACATAGTTCTCACTTGAGCTACCTTGTTGAACATCTCACTTTAGCTTCATTAAATGAAGTTCTGCAGAAGGAGTTAAAGTGCCGAGTCACCCGTGTGCTATGTGACAGACAAGGGCAGGTTAGCCATGGAGGAAGTGAGATATTAGTGTGAAAAAACTACCACTGAAATCTGCACAACTTAAACAATAAGATTTTTCACTACCTCTCTTTCAGATATCAAGAGGCTGCTTCATGTTTGAGAATGTTTTCTGGCAGAGCTCGCTCCTCTGCTGTGGGAAGGAGACCTAACCACTGCTGAGCTATAGGTGTAGCTCTGCTCTGACATCCCTTGAAGTTTCCTGTCCAAATGGCAGAAAGCCAGGCCTCAGTCGGTTGGGTAAGGAACTGCCTCTATAGGCTTCAAAGGCCTTCTAAAAGCACCTCTGTCGCCAAGTACTTCCTCTAGAAGTGTTTGAGTGCTGCATGACAGTATTCATTCCCTTTACACGACGGAGATCCTCACTGGTTACCTATGGGATGTACCCAGTGGAGACCTTCATTTGCACAGGTTCATCAGCTTGATTTGATATCCTATCAGGATAGTGGGTCACCATCAAGGGAGTGGGTCACAAGCCAAGTCTATCCTGGTGACAGGTGTTGAGTGGAGACAGAAAAGCCTGATTTGTGGTACATGATCCAGAATAAGAATAAAAATAATAAAAGCAGGGATCTGGGTGAGAATAATGGGCTGCTAGGGGAAAGGAAAGTTGTAGGCTATTTCGAGAAGTAGAAGTTGACAAGCAAACTGAGATGGTTAGTACCCAACTTACACTATGCCACAATTTGAAGTTAATTCCTGGCTTTGAGTAAGGAAAGGTCCCTAAATTGGTGGCAGCCCTTTCGGACTCATTTACAATTTCTAAGCAAATTAAAATAGAAGCCACAGAAGTCCAGCTGATTTAGGTTCCAGACTCTCCTGAAATTCACTGTTGAACAGGAACTTGCCACCAGCTTATCTTCCTTGTCAAAAGCAGTGGTGCTTGCTGCTTTAATTGTCCCAATTAAAGCTAAATAATCTTCCCCAGTTGGATATATTTCATTGCAACACTGTTTCATGTTATTTCTTACTTTAATATAACTTAAGAAAACAATAAAACAGAAATGAAAGTGGGTTGTGTGGCCTCTCTGGGGTCTCAGGCAAGTCGCCTCAGCGTCCTGCACCAGGAAGGTCCTCTGGGCAAACGAGAAAGAACCACTACTGCACATCACTCAGCGCCACCATCAGGCATAAAAGTGCCAGTGTAAAGAAAATGAAGCCAGGTGATTGAGCACCAGAAGAGACTGTTTTCTTCCATTTTCATCTCCGAGGAAGGCAGAAAACAAATATTAAAGGCAAATGTGTCGGGCTTCATTAATAGTAGCCTTGAGTGCCACATACGGCCACTACCTCCTAAAGCAAGGCTGGCATAGTCTGTAGGTTTAATAATGATACGAAAGCAAATGAGAATGAACTGAACCTACATAGACCTCTAGAAGTTCCCTTGGAGATGATTTTTTTAAACTATGTGATTCCTACCCACTGAGCTGATGGAAGAGCAGCAGTTGTATTGTCAATCCTGCTAGTGCTCAAATGACCCAGTAGAATTCAGAATTAGAGCTGTTGTGAGTGAGCCTCTTTGTTTGTTTGGGTGTTTTTTGTTTGTTTGTTTTTGTTTTGTTTTGTTTATGTTTTTTTGAGACAGGGTCTCACTATGTAGTTGAGATTGACCTGGAACTCACTATGTAGCCCAGGCTGGTCTCGAACTCACAGCGATCCTCCTGCCTCAGCCTCCCGAGTGCTGGGATTACAGACGTGCACCAGCATTCCCGGCTGCTTGTAAGCCTCTTGATGCAGACAGATGAACAACAGACGTCTGCCTGAAGATGAAGAACTGCTTTGCTGTCCCGTGTGTTGACTGACAGCAGCTGAAATGAAAATGGCAGAGATCTGGGCTGAGAGGTCAATCATCTGCCGAGACCCACAAGCCTGGAGAACGATCTGAGTGTTACACCAGACACCAGAGAGCACAACTGCGTGTGAGTGACTATGAGTGTGAACTCGGGATCCCAGGTCAGATCGTTTATATTAATCTTGCCTCTCTGGCCACTATTTCATCAGACTTAGTGGACATGAGGACCTGTGCGAGCAAAAGGCTTTCCTCCTTGCCCTGATCGTTCATACTTTCCAATTAGTAAACTGCCACGACAGTAGTACAGGAATCATAATTTTTATAAGGGAAGAGTATAAGAACACATTGAAGATTATATAATTGGATCTAATAGGAAAACCAAAGAAAAAAGCTACAGCCAAACTAAATGTTTATCAATACATCAAAATATTAGCTACTAAATTAAATGAGGTATATCTATAAGTTTTTGCATAAAAGGATGCTCAGGAAATGCCTTAAATCATGAAAAAATCGAACTGGGGAACATGTTTCAAGTTCATTTTTTGTTAAAAATAAATGTGTATTATATATGCGAGGAAAATGAAACAGTACATGAAGAATGCATTTGAGGAATAGGTCTTTTTAAAGTAAGGTTTAGATTTTTCACTTCCTTTTTTTTTTTTTGGTACCGGAGATCGAACTTGGGTCCTTACGCTTGCGAGGCAGGCCACCGAACCGCTAAGCTAAATCCCCCGCCCAAGATTTTCACCTCTAATGAATAGATTTATTTGCTAAGCATCTGCAATAATTACACATTATATTACTAATTTTTATGTAAAGAAAGAAAAACGGTGAAATAGAAAAAAAACAATATGGAAGGAACTGAAAAATATAGCTCAAAGCTTTGCACTTTTGTGTGCAGACCATTAGCACTTCCAGTAGTTCATTTTATTGTGATTAGTTTGCGTTCAATTCCAGAGAATAAGCTAAAGTTGACATTTCCTCTGTAGAAATTCCCTGGGTGTGAGAGAGCCTGACTGACCACGTAATTTCTGCTAATAATACACTGACTGAAAGGATGAGAAATCCAAATCATTTCTACTTTCTTCTCTTGCACCGCATTTTGGGAGGACCTTGTTATTCTCTTTCTTTTTACCTTCTTCCTTTCTGTTTTGTCACTTAAATCATTAAAAAAAATAGTTTTCTTTCCATTCACAGAGATCTTGTATCAGTTGTGAAGCTTTTGATTATGAGAAACACAAACCCAGCACAAACTAGCTGATATCAAAAACAGGAAACTGGATGGGAATTTTGTGATTGTATATGTAAAAAATCCAGGGGATTACATTTTTTTCAAGGTTGTCTCTTTTTTTTTTTCTACTTCTCAGTGCTACTTTTCCCTGTATTGGTTTCATTCTCAACCATCCTGTCTCCTCCGGGTAGCACAGATGGAACCCACAGCTGCCTACATGTTTTGCGTTCTAACAAACCTAAGAGAACATGACAGAATGCCTCTTTTTTCAGTAGCTTTCACCAGTTTCCCATCCCTTGTACCAAAGGCCATCGCGATGAGAGACTCTGATTGGCCAGTCTTGGTCATGTGCTCTTTCCTATGGTGAGGAGGCACCAAGAAGGAAAGGATAACTGTGAAGAGAAAACTGCTATGCACTAAATGAGATTTTAGTTGTCTTTCATAAGAAGGAAGAACAGAGCCACCTTCTCTTCTTGTTCTTACTGAATTTTTAAAGGGTTCCCTGCTTTCTGTTCTTATGTAATTTCTTTTAAAACTCACTGGGCTGTAAGCCATATTTGCTGTGTTTTTTCTTCCTTTGAAGATCCTGTTAGAACTAAAAGCTCTCCCTCTGGTTTGCCTAATTTCCCTGTCATTTGCCTCTCAGTGATTTATCTCAAAAGAGAATTCTGGTAAAATGAAATTTTTTTACATTTAAAATACATTATTTGAAGAAAATGCTCTGTTTCATATAGGGCTTTGAACAGTCTTAAGTGGTGAGTTATTGCATAAAAATAATTTATGTTCTTTTTCCTGAGCCAGCAGTCCTTTCAAAAGCAGGTGTTCCGGATGCTGCAGATGACAAATGGCTTCGTAACTAACTGGATGAAGAGCAAAGGACACTGACCTCCTCTGCCGAGCGTTAGAGCCAAAGGGAAAGTATTCCAGAACGGGCTTCTCTGTGACCGACCATCTCAAAACATGCGCAGCCAGAGGATTAGTGAAACAGTAAGCGAAGTCTGCTCACTTTGAAGTCTGACATATCAGTTTGCTAAAGACATGTGTTTACATATATCATTAAAAGGGGAAAGCCTTTCTTGCAGCCGAATCCTGGAGATACGATAGTTTTTCTGTCTTCAGCTCACATTAAGTATCATCATCTCTTTCATAGTCTACTTGGAACAAGGCTATTGTCCTTAAATTTAAGTAATCCATGCTGAATACCCAGTGACTGTAAAGACTTATTTTCTGATTGTTTGTTTTAGATAAAGAGAAAGAAAAATAGCAGCGGGAGGCTGGGTAGAGTTTGGGAGAATCACACATGTTTTCCTTATCTCTGTAAAAGCACAATAGGTCACAGGACAGTACATTTTGCAGGCTCTCAGTCATCAAACACAAGGACACAGAAGTGCTTGGTTTGGCTTTGGTTTTAATATTTCTAGTTTCTTTCTTTAGGGGAATCTGCAGAGCACATTGGTAATTTCATTCTGACACCTATTGATGAGTTTTCTACCAAACATCAGTTTTTCTATTACTGTTTAGCTGTTGCATGCATCTGTTACCTGCCCTGCAAACCTATGACTCCTTAGCCACCTTTCTCCCTTAAATATCACTGCTGTCTATTTTGACAGAATGGCTTGCCATAGGTGTCTAGGGAACAGGTATGACAGGGATGACTTTCCATATTTCTTTAGAATAGAGTTCTCCAATAGAAAAACAAAGCAAGTGAAATATGTGATTTTAAGGATCTTAGTAGGTGGACTTAAAAATAAAAACAAGTAAAATTAATTTTGAACATTTTATTTAATGGAGTATATCCAACATATGGGATTCAACATATCCAAATATATATTAATGAAATATTCTCCATACTTTCCCACACTAAGACTTTTAAATCCATTATGAATGATACACTTATAGCTCATCTCAATGTGGACTTATAAGTGTTCAATAGTGACAGGTGGCTTAGCAGCTATTCTATTGAATAGTGAAGCTATTTGGGCCAGGGATTTAGCTCAGCTGTTCAGTGGCCTGCCTCCCAAGCGCAAGGACCTGAGTTCGATCCCCAGTACCA